>NC_056761.1:28146444-28461444 GCF_018687715.1 Carya illinoinensis
TTATCTGGTGGCTAAGAAGGGTGGTCAACTGTGTGGGGAGGCGGCAGACTCGGTGTGATTTTGCCTAAATCTCCCAAACCACCGAAACCATAGACAGATATAAACACACAGAGAGTTAGACAGAGAGAGAGAAGAAGGAGAGGGGAGAGTTAGACGGTAACCTCACCTTCGAAGGCGCCGTTGAACGGTGGAGGAGCGACCGACTTGGGAGTGACGCCAGGGCTCTTGTCACAGAGAGAGAGAGAGAGAGAGAGTTAGTATGAGATATTGGTTTTGGGAGTGGGAATGGGGACATGTATCTCAAATTCAACGGTGTTGTTCATCACTATTGGCAGTTCTGAGAGGAACGAATTCGACAGTTCTTGGATGAACGATTCTTGCTAGTATGAGATATGAGAGTTTTTAAATTTTAAAATAAAAATCGTGAAGATGAAGTCTGAAATGGTGATTCAAAAATCGAGAGGGGCACAATTTATGAAAAATACATCATGACAGAAAAATCACATCATAACACTGATAGAAGTTTCAGACTAAATGAGAGAGAAGGTTTTAGTTTTAGTAAAGAAAATGATAAAATGATCCACGTAGGATAAGTGATAAAAGAGAAGTAAATCAACCGCAAGAGTAGCATTACCCAATTTAAAATAACAATCATTATTCTTTAAATTTGTAAGGAAAAGGCCAGGGCTCTCTCAAAGCAACCGACACCATCCTTTTTACCGAGAACACATGATTCGAGTAAAAAAAAAAAAAAAGTAATATAAACAGCATCGAAGAAGTAAGGAATAAAAACTTGTTGACCAAGTGGTGCAACGTGCCAACAATCACGTTTTCTTGCTACTAATTATGACACCTTATGCTCATATCAACGATCGTATTAAAATAAGATAAAAATAAACTAACATGATACATTGAATTGTGAAATTATTTTATTTTAAATTTAATTTAATTTTTTAATATAAAATCACATTAATTTTTAAATTTATTTATAACTAAAACATAACAACCCCGAGAGGTTTTGGTGCAACTCTCGGAGGTATTAATTTATATTTTAACAGGTTTTTTTTTTTTTTTTTTTTTAACTGGATCAAATTCAATTCATTCTTAATAATTGAATTGCGGAATCTAATCTCTACGGTCAACTCTGATTTAGTGTCATATTAAATCATCATGTATTTCAAAAAATAATGATATATTCAGTCATTTTTATATATTTTTTGTGTATTTTATTAATATAATTAGCTGCATTAATTTTTTTAATATACAACTAATTATATTAATAAAATATATAAAAGAATACGTAAAAATAATTGTACATAAAATTTTTATTTCAAAAAAGTTAAACTAGTGCAAATAAATTCTATCACTTCTGAGTTTGTCCCTCCAATCTATTACTTATATATTTTATTTTATTTTTTAATACTTTTATTTAATGGTTAAGAAAGTAATTTTTAGTTTATTGATGTTTTTATTTTATTTTTTAAAAATATTTAAAAAATTATGGAATAAAAATAAAAAATAAAAATAAAAGAAAAAAATGCAATTTGCCTTGGGGACATACCAAGTGAGCAAACTTGATAATAGCAATACCCATAGATTGCTATGTAGAGTTAATGTTTGAATTCGTACTTTTTAATTGATACTGTTAGGGGGATTTTTCTCAGGGCCTCAAACCCATGACGACCGACCCAAACTAGACATTAAGATGATCTCCCGCACCCTAGGGGGCTCAAAAAGCTGGATCTAGACCCACATATTCCCTCAACGACCCACGTAAGGTGGGCATATGAATCTAGATTAGGATGAGACATTTCATAGGGATCTTGGAAGGCCAAACTAGCAAAAAGGGAGGGAAACACACCAGAGGGAGGGAATTGGACAGCAGAGCTGTAACGCCTGTCCTTATGGTGAGATCTTTTTCAGTTCGATTTTGATAAAAATCAACTGGAATTACGATTCCTTTTAAAATTCTTTTCCATTCATGCAAGGATACAAAAGACTCAATATTATAAATAAAATTCACTTTTCTTAATTAAAAGATTACAATGGAAAACATTAAATTTGATAATTAAAGTTTCCAATATAAAATATCTTGCCTAGGCTTTCATGCTCTTTTCCTTGGTCTGTGCCCATTCTGACCTGTCATGCTCATCTTGTCCCTGGGAGGGCACACATAAAAGCTAAAATGAGTCAATGACTCGTAAGCATTACTTTATACAGTTAAAATATAATAATATAGATTTTCAGTCATGTACTTATCACTCCATACATACATATCATACTTAACATATATACGTCTTTCTTTACGTTTGAAAATGTTGTGAGGTGGCGTTTTTTTTTAAAACATGCTTTCTTATTTAAAATAGTTGCCCACGCACCGCTGCCTTAATTTCTTAAAGAGTCTTTTTATGCATTCGTTCTTTTACATACATACATACATTCATGCGTTCATCTTTTCTTATTTACGTTCATGCATACAGTCCATACATACATACATACATACATCATTTCTTAACATGCATCCATTATTTCTTATTACTTTCATTGGCCATAGCACACTGTTACGTCCCGTGTGTTGAGGTTAGCTGTCTTTTGGACCTGATTCATCCCGTGGCCACGGGTTGGGAATCCATTCCGTCAGGGTGCAACACTGGATGCACTACCAGTACTATTTACCCGACATTGCAATCTGCCCCGTCCAGTCCATTCATTTGGTACCATTTCCATTCCAATCTATGTGGCCCTTACGTATTTTCATACATCATACATTCAATTTGTTTATTTGTTTACAATCATTTCCTTTCCTTTACAGTCCATTCTTTCCTTTCAGTCCTTACAGTTCTTACCTTTCTTATTGTTTTTCAACTCTTACAGTTCATAAAATTTTTAATTAAGAAAAATGTTTTTTTTTTTTGTAAAAGTCGTTTTAAAAGAAGTTTCCTTAGAAGAAAATAGTTTTCTTTCCTTTTTAATTTAAGAAAAGTTGTTTAGAAAGAGTATGAAGAAGTTGTTTTAGAAAGAATCATTTTTACAAGAGAGTTATTTTAAAATTTTAATTTTTTTTCTTTTCATTTCAATTTCAATTCTTACAATCCTTAACAGTTCATACTTGTTTTTTAAAATTTCTTTTCATTCCTTTTCATGAATGTACATACAATATGTACTACTTATAGCATCCATTCACATACATATATGTACATATTTTGGGTGCATAAAAAAAAACTATCAAGGAAGACCGCTACGTACTTATACTTAAAAACTTACATTTTATTTTCTTTTTAAATAAAGCATGTCTCCATATAAAAAAGTTTCATTTTCTTTTTAAAAAAAAGTTTTCATCTTTTTCTTCATTTATATAAAAAAAAAATTTAACAACTATGAACATAATATTTATCTAGATTTTATGTCATTCTTAAATTAGTAAGGAATAGGCTACCACAAAGCAACTGATACCATCCTTTTTACCGAGAACACGAGATTCGAGGAAAAAAACAAAAAAAAAAAAGTTATATAACAGCATCGAAGAAGTGAGGAATAAAAACTTCTTGACCAAGTGGGGCAACATGCCAACAGCCACGTTTTCTTGCTACTAATTATGACACCCAATGCTCATCTCAACGATCGTGTTAGTTACAATATGATAAAAATAAACTTACATGATACATTGAATTCACATAATTATTTTATTTTAAATTTAATTTAATTTTTTATATAAAATCACATTAATTTTTAAATTTTTTTTATAAAATTTATTTATAACTAAAACATAACAGCCCTGAGAAGTTTTGGTGCAACTCTCGGAGGTATTAATTTATATTTTAACAGTTTTTTTTTTTTTTTAATGCAGATCAAATTCAATTCATCCTTAATAATTGAATTTAATATTCAAAATATTTTATTAGTGTGGAATCTAATCTCTACGGTCAACTCTGATTTAGTGCTATATTAAATCATCATGTATTTTAAAAAAATAATATTATATACAGTTAATTTTACGTATTATCTGTATATTCTATTGATGTGATTGGTTATATTAATTTTTTTAATACACAACTAATCACATCAATGCACAAAAGAGTACACAAAAGTGACTGTACATAAAATTTTATTTTAGAAAAGTTAAACTAGTGCAAATAGATTCTATCTCTTCTGAGTTTGTCCCTTCAATCTATTACTTATGTATTTTATTTTATTTTTTAATACTTTTTATTTAATGGTCAAGGAAGTGATTTTTAGTTTATTGGTTTTTTATTTTATTTTTTTTAAATATTTAAACATGTTTAAAAAAGTATGAAAAAAATAAAAAAATAAAAAAAAAATGCAATTTGCATTAGGGGCATACCAAGTAAGCAAACTTGCGTGGCATAATAGCAATACCCATAGGTTACTCTGTGGAGTTAATGTTTCAATTCGTACTTTTTAATTGATATTGTTAGGGGGATTTTCCCCAGGGCCTCAAGCCAATGACGGCCGACACAGACCAGAAGTCGGAATGATCTCCCGCACCCTAAGGGGCTCGAAAAGCTGGATCGAAAAGCTGGATCTAGACCCACATATTCTCTCAGCGACCCAACCGGACCTGCGACCCACGTAAGGTGGGCATATGAATCCAGATTAGGATGGGACATTTCATAGGGATCTTGGAAGGCTAAACCAGCAAAAAGGAAGGGAAGCACACCAGAGAGAGGGAACTGGACAGTAGAGCAACACTAAGAGATCAAGCTGCATTAAATGAACTCATCAGGAAATCATAATACATTAATTACTTCATCCAGAGGACCACACTGTATTAAAGGAAGTACGGCAGAGGGGACTCCTAGAGGACATCCCTCCACCCATGCTACAGGGTATGGTCGTCTAATCCTATGGATTGGGTAAAAAAGGACCCTTGGCCATCAAGTAAAGGGATCGAATTCTCAACTAAGAGTTTACTTGCTATATTCTCATTTTCCCATTTCACCAAAAGATTATCATTGATTTAGGCATTGGAGACTTTTCTGGGCCATCCCAGGGCCATCCTTTGCCAACCCCCTCTCTTTGTGATTGCAGGCTCATGAGACCAAAGACCTAGACTGCTGAGAGCCTAGCCCTTAGGCGTACAAAACATGCTGTCAATAGTGGCACTGTATGTGGGATCTAAAAAAATCTTAACGTGTCCTTCGTATACCTGCAAGGATCCGTTCTCAGTTGGTGCAGGATCAAGAAAAAGCGGCATCAGCGAACATGGAGATCAGAATAACGGCCATGGAACAACTCATGGAAAAACTCACCAACTAGATGAATGTTCTCCACAACGAAAATCGAGCCCTCAAGGATGACATTCAATATTCGGCACACTATGGAGATCTTAGCGCCAATGAGCACCAGGAATCCAAACAGAAAGAAGGAGATGACAACGAACAGGAAGAGCAGAAGAACATACAGGACGAGCTTCGCAAACTCAAAGGGAAGTACAACGAGGTGATGAGGAGGATAGCTAGCTCATCATTAGTGGATCAGTTGCTCGTTAGTACGGGTGGCCCACAACTGTCGAGGACAACCATCGAGGAAACCAGACTCAATCAAAATCATCCCCACATGGGCTAGGGCACCATGTGGAAGTAGCAAATAGAGGCTTCGCCCTTGTGGTTGCCGCCCGAGTCAAAGATGTCAGGGCCACAAGGAAATTGAATTGAAAGAAGCCTCCCCAAGGAAACAATGGCCACTTCTTTCTCCTCCCTTGGCTCAAGAGAAAGTAGCTGAACCTAAACGAGTTCAGACCGTCAGAAATCTCCTTCGCCCGGCAAGCCTGAGTGAGTAGCCCTGCTCCTTCCCGATCATGGGAACTAATTGGGATGTAATGGTAGAACATAGACTGCACAATGAGTCCTAAGATAGGGAAAACTATCGAACGATGTGGCCACAAAGCTTGGCACACACCACCTTCACAACACATCTCGCAGCAACAAGGGGCAACACGATCTCCAATAAAGTTTTCTCGAAGAGCCATGAAAGACCACCAATTGCCCTCTTCGACACAAGTCTACGACAGACCCCATGATTTCCTCAGGCTCAAGACCCCCAGACAAGGATTGAGTGGTGAAAGCTGATGAAGAAGACATCACCATGTTCATCTTTGGGAGCGGTTCCACCACGCAGGATTGGCGAGGCACCTTATCCAAAGGAGCTCTAGAGAAGTGCATTTGAACCATATTCCCTCTTCGGGATGCATCCCCATGGAAAAGGCTCAACAACTAAGGCTACGGTAGAAGTGGGTGTGGCAAATGTACCGAGATCGGGGGACTCTCCCTCCCCAAGACCTTACCCTAGCTTTGTAAAGAGCATAGATGGAAAAAGAAGTCACGTAGATGCGGAACCAGGGCACTCGAAGTCGACTACCCTTGAAGTTGAAGTCAGTAGGAATGCAGAGTTATTCCCGTCCCAACTGAGCGTTGAGATAGCTTTCTTCCCTTTATGCTCAAGGGGAAATCTCGAGGTGCATTTCCTTGACAAGTCAGAAGATGGACAGACAGATGGAAATGTCTCGGGCAGAAGCTACGACTGTGACGCCCCCAAATCCCCACGTATGGACATGGAAAAATCGAAACGTTCGGATGATGACAACACGGGTCACCACCCTAACGACGAGTGTCAATTGTGTGTAAAAGTAACAAATGTGTAAAAAGAAACACGCAGCGGATAAACAAGTCATATATCTAAATACCAGAATTTTTCTTTATTTAATACAAAACTGTTCAAAACATACATAATAAAATATTACAAGATACAAGTATTGTTCAAAGCCAACTACAAAGCATAAACTTCAACTCAAAACTCTGGTAGAGCCGCATCCTCGGGCTCAGCCTCCTCCTCCTCCTCAATCTCTGCATCAAAATCTACGGTACCGAAAATAGTGCCGCAGGTAAGTAAGATCCAAACACCACTAGATAAAAATATATTAAAATCAACAATATGCATGAAAGAATGCAAACGCACCTGTCCCATGAAAACCTCATTTTTCCATGCATGCCAAAATCCCATTTGGCCCAAAAACAAAACCTTTAAAACCAATCCTTGCCATTATCCCAAATAATGGCCAAAAAACAAAACCTTTAAAACCAATCCTCGCCATTATCCCAGATAATAGCCCAAATCAAAACCATAAAACCGATCCAATTATTGCATTCACCATGATCTCCCCTAGGGATCATCTGCACACTCTGACTTTGTGCCACACCGCAGGTAACGTCTATGCGTATGACACAAAAACGAGTGATGCCCAGTACTCGCACCTAGCGCGTCTCTGGCCAGACCATCCTCTAGTCCCCGCTACTCTAGGGACCACGGAGTCGACACTGTATCGTGCGATTCGGTTGTCGCCCTGCGACAACCCAGGGGATGTCACTCAGTATTATCCACTCCCGAATGACCAAAGGAGCTCCACCGAGATAATACCCTATCTCGGCTTGGGGTCGTGATACACACGCATCCAAAAATCCATTTACATGAATAAAATAGGATTTTTTCAAATTAAATAAAATGCACATGAATGCACCATGTAAATGCAACGTCAAAGTACAAACCAACCAACCAATCACAAACAACCAAACTAATCAACTCCGTCCTCAATCCATCCGACCACTGAACTCTTCAGACTCAGTCCGGAATCAACCAACCAACCAGATAATTTATTGTGAGAGTAAAATATATTTAAATATAAAAGTAGAGTTTGAAAAATACTTACAGCGCTATAAGGTATTTTTCGAAAGCTCGTGGCGTTGCAAACGGTGGAGAAAAAGCAACGTAACAGTGTATTTACATTGTGGCCGTGGGTAATAAATTATCAAACAGGGACAAACCAAGACACGAAATTGATAGGGAATGGTCTAGGAATGTTTATGAAGCTAGTGGAAGTGAGTTTTGGCCGTAGGTGGCGGTGGAAACGGCGGTGGAAGGCCAAAAAGGGGCTGAACGGAGTTCAGCTCTTGGGAGCTGCTCCGGCAACGGATCGGGGCCAGAATTGGATGGGTTAGGTTGGCAAGAGGTAGGGAAAGAAGTTGTGAAGAGGTGGTGGCCGGAGGTGGAGCGACGGCGCCGGAAATGGCAAAAAGCTGTGCGGCTTAGATGGGCCGTATGGGGCTAACGACGGCTCGGATGGGGCTGGGATTCGGTGGGGTGGTGCGCCGGCCGGAGGGGGATCAAATGGTGGGGGTGGTGTTGACCACGGTGGTCGGACAGCAGTGGGTTGGGGCTGGTCAACGGATGGTGACAGGGAGAGGGAAGGGAGGCAGCTCGTGCGCACGGGAAGAAAGAGGAAGAAGAAAGAAAGAAAAAAAAAGAAAAAGAAAAAAGGGAAAGAAAAAGAAATAGAAAAGATAAGATAAGGGAAAGAAATGAGGTTCAGTCCTCACTTCCGGAATCCAAAAACTGATCCACTGAAAACGATTTTAAAAATATAAAACGACTAAAATAAATTAAACACTACATCAAATAAAATAAAATCAAGTTAAAATACAATAATTTAAAACAAAAGAACTATTATATTAATTAAATTAAAAATAACTCCTTCAGTGAAAATACACGTAAAAACGGGGTATCACAACGACATGGCCTACAAGAGGGAGGAATGCGGCAAGATTATCCTCCTCAAGAAGAACCTCTGAGTTGATGAGAAGAGGATGCTGAGTTGCCCAATCCTAAATAATTATGATACGACGCAACTCGTTAGATGTGGCGGTTGGGCGCATGACCCTCTCATTGTGAATAATTCCCCACAAAGCCCTAATTGGGAACTTGGCGCAACCAATTTGAACAATCGGGAACTCCCATCCATGGCCAGACATGAAAAGAATTTACTAGTCCAGTCCGAGATCTTACGATACTACAGCTCTAGCATCGCAAGGCCGCTCATTCCCCTAAAACTACAAATGTCCCCGGCACCCATCATCAGATTGTGAGTTAGAAGAAACTCACGTTAGTCAAGTTGGCACGCTCTGGGTCGAGTGTCAACAATGCCCATCACCATAGGATGCAACAACATATTAGAATCTGTTAGGCGTTTGGATGGAGTTTGGCATAGGCCAACCCGAGGTGGTGCAGGCCTTCATGGACTAAGAGAGGGAAAGGTAGCCTCAGCCCATAGGAGAACATGCTAAGGAAGAGAACGATGTGTGACATTGAGCCATCAATGCACTCGGGCCTCAAAAACCACTGTGTTAGGAATGCGATTAGTTAAGACCAGCGATTGGAGGAATTCAGGGGTGGCCTTCAAATGCCAAAAGCGACCAACTTAACCCGCCTCCGAGGCGCCTACCTCAGGACAGCCCTCGAAACTCATAGGTTCGACAGATCTCCTAGCAGCCATTTGGAGAGTAGGAATGCAGCAAGAAGTGGAGAATAGGGAGAGACAAGAGGAGAAAAAATGAAATAGGAAGAAAGCGACAAGAGTATGACAAAAGTTATACGAATGACAATCAATTCTCAGTGCACACAAGGTACAAAAGGTAAGAGCTATTTAAAGCCTTGTGCACACAACATAGCCACGAAAGAAAGAAAACGTCTGACGGCTATCATTGCGGAAAAGATGGAACGGTCGTCATTGGGCACTGGGATCAAATCTTCAGAAACCTCATCAGGAACGATGAAGGGAGGGCCTAGATTTAACACATGGAATAATTAGATGTCAAGTATTTTCACTCAGCCACGTGGATAAAAGCAGCAAGTGGCAACATTAGGCAAAAACAGGGAAATTCTCATCGGCCTAGTCTAATGAGAATTGGTAGGGTAACTGTTAGGGAGATTTTCCCCAGTGCCTTAGACCCATGAGGACCAGCTCAGACCAAACGTCAGAATGATCCCCCACACCCCAGGGGGCTTGAAAAGCCAAGTCCAGGCCCACAGACTCCCTTAGCTACCCGACCAGGACCTGCAACCCATGTAAGGCAAGCATACAAATCCAGGTTAGGATGGAACATTTCGTGGGGGAGCTCGAAAGGCCAAACCAGTGAAAAGGGAGGGAAGCACTCCAGAGGGAAGGGATTGGACCGCAGAGCAACACCAAGAGCTGCATTAAATGAATTCATTAGGAAATTACGCTACATTGAAGGAAGTATGGCAGAGAGGACTCCGAGAGGACATCCCTCCACCTAGGCCCTAGGGTATGGTCGTCTGACCCTAGGGATTAGGTATAAAAGGACTCCCGATCATCAGGTAAAGGGGTCAAATTCTCAACTAAGAGTTTACTTGCTATATTTCCACTTTCTCATATCACTAGAGGATTATCGTTGACTTAAGCATCGAAAGCTTTCCAGGCCATCCCAGGGCTACCCTTTACCAACCCCCTCTCTCTTTGATTGCAGGCCTACGAGACCGAAAACTCAGATCGTTGAGAGCCTGGCCCTTAGGTGTACTAAACATGCCGTCAACATATATTATATTAAATTATTATTTGTTCTGAAATATTAAATTGATGCAACGAGATTGGTTTAATCTAAAGTTATACGAATATATTAATTTAATCATCTAATTTATATTTTAACATAAGTTGAACTTATGGAGAGTGATGACTCGATGAAAATAAATAATGGATTTCATTGAAACGCCATGGAATTTTCAGTCATCTACTCTCAAGCGTCACCTAAACAGCCTAAACGGAAGCAATCATCGATTTTTAGGAATGGGTGCACAGTATTAATATGGATGTAAATACGTGACATTATCCATTAATATAACACAAACACGATATGAAATTAACAGATTTAGATTTGATGTTAATATATTTGGATCAAAATGTGTTAACCTGTTAAGACATGATTATATAAATAAATCACTAACTTGCTTAATCTGTAGTGACCCATTTTGACCTATTAAGATTTTTATTCAAAATTACATTTATATCCTCTTTAAAATCTAAGAACCAAAATACCCTAACCGGCTAACCCTAACCATCTCTTAGACCACACCCTAACTGGTGAGCAGAGTAACATTATTTTTATTTTGCTAAATAATTTACTATAATACTTTCAATGCAATAATTTTATTTGACATAAAACTTTATAGGTGCCATTTTTTTAATAGAAATATAAAAAATGAAATTGGACGAACTAGCTAAAGATGTTATAGAGATGGATATCAACAAGAGCAAAGAGGACGTTTTACTTCCACATTCAAGTTCTTAAAATTTTTAGATTTGTGTTTATTATTCCTAAGATTGTAATATTAATATTATTACATTATGTTTATGGTTTTAATTTTTGGATTTATGAAGTTATGCTCATATTTGGTATTATTGAGATCTTAATTTTGATTTTTTTATTATTTGGATTGTAATATTATGATTTTAATTTGGATTTAAGTTCTTATTGTTTGGATTGTAATATTGGTTTTATTATATTTTAAAATATGAAAAATATTGATATTTCATTAGTAGTTAGTTTTATATTTTTGGAAGATATGATAATTTTGATTTTTATGTGAAATTATGTTAATAAAGTCAAATGGGTTATTCGAGTCAGTTCAACCCATTTAAATAAAATGGATTGAAATAGGTTGTGTTGTATAGAACCAATTTTAGTTAATCAATAACAGTTCAAAATAGTCGTGTTGTGTCAACCTGTTATTTTAATGGATCATTTTAAGATTTTAAAATCTAAACAGTTAGGCTTAACAAGTCGTGTTTAGGTTGATTCATATAGTATAATATATATGACTTGATACAACATAAACACGACTTACTAACACGTTTTGCCACCTCTGACAATATAGCAACTGAGTAAATTGTTATTCAGGTTTTTGGAGTTTGAATTTTTTTATAAAGAGAAATACTACAATAGAACGAGATTATATAAAACTGAATTTACAAATTGAAGTAATTTCATATATCTATTATATCTATTTTCTAATAAAAATAACTTTATAATCTGACTTACCATATTAAACCGCATCGATTTGTAAATTTACTTTTATATAATTTATTTGTGACTAAAATATTTATTTTTTACAAAATGATATGTATGGTGTAAAATTTTTCAAACAGTGCCACCATTTGAAATTTTGTTACTTTAATGATGGAAAATGTTGATGTGGCACATAACTGCCATGTCAAACAATTAAAAGAGAAAAAAAAAACTAAATTTCATAAAATTAAATTTTAAAAAAATATTTAAAAATTACGAAGTGAGAACAAAAGTATATTTAAAAAAAACATAATAAATTAAAAAAAAAAGAATAAAAGGAATATAATAAATTAAATACAAAAATAGAAAAAAAATTACCACCCACGGCCACGAGGGGTGCCCCTCACTGTTGGCCACATTTGGGTGGCTTAGGTTGGCCCCTAAATGAGCATCGCAAGGTTGCCAATGGTGGCCAACCTGATCTGAGCTGCCCAATCCTTAGAGGCCTACATCAAGCCGCCTATGGAATAGCTCTTGTGAGTCATCCCTTGGATGGTCTATAAATAGTGACCTCAAGGTGGTCATCTAGGACAACCCCATGGCCATGGTAGTCTTTGGTTGCCACCTACAAAGGTCACCCATCCAGGAGGCAGTATTTGCTTTCCCAAGAAAATTGGTTAATTTATTTTGTTAAATTTTATTACATTTTTTAATTAGTATTTTCTATTTTCTATTTTTATTTTTAAATTGACTTTATGAGTTTTAGTTGTTTTCTTACTTTTAAAATTTGTTTTTATGTTTTTTATATTTAATTCAGTTGTTCTTTAAATTTTGTGGTTTTAATTAATTTTGTAATTTTTGCACAAATTCACTAGTGGTAACTTATTTTTTTCCTTTTTCTTTCAATCATTTTTTAAACATCTTTAATCACTAAAAAAATATTAATTTACTAATAGTCACTTTTTTAACCATTAGGTAAAAAAATAAAATATGTGATATCCCGTTTTTACGTGTATTTTCACTGAATGAGTGTTTTTAATTTAATTAATATATTGGTTCTTTTATTTTAAATTATTGTATTTTAATTGGTTTTATTTTAATTGATGTGATGCTTAATTTATTTTAGTTGCTTTATGGTTTTTAAAATCGTTTTCGTTGGATCAGTTTCTTGACTCAAGATGTGAGAACTGGATCTCACTTTCTTTCTTTCCTTTTTCTTTTTCCTCTTTTTCTTTTCTCCTTTTTTCATTTTTCTTTTTTCTTCTTCTTTTTTTTCTTCTTCTTCTTTTTTTTTTTCTTCTTCTTTTTCCTCCCCTGCTTTCCCCCTAGCCCGTGCGACCCGAACACCCCCCTCTCCCTCCGCCCGATCCTTCAGCCCGCCCAACCTACGCCACCTCTAGCCGCCGTGACCCACCTCCACCTCCGGCATGTCCCTCCCTCACCGGCGAGCTCTACTGCGCCGGTGGTGTGCAACACCAGCCACCCAATCTCCCTCTTTTCTCCTCTAAACAAATGGGTCTTCAAGCCTTTTTCTCCTCTTTGAGCCACCATACACGGCTAAATCATCCACCAAGCACCACCATTGGAATCACCACATCAAGGGCTTCCTCCCCATGTCTTTCTTTTCCCCTAACTCTCTTTTTTTCTCTTATGGGTCTCCATAGCTAGAGTTTCAGTTGCACCATCGTACGCCGCCGTACATGGCCACCCATGGTATTTCACCACCACCATCTTGTTCCTCTCATCACCATGACCTTCCCCAAGAAATTTCATGGCCAACAGAGTTGTGTATAGCCCTCACTCTCCAAAGCCGAAATTAGCTTCAAGTGTCCGATCCGCCACCGTGCGCCGCCACCCAACGCCAAAGCTCACTTCCATTAGCTTCATAAACATTCCTAGACCATTTCCTATCAATTTCGTGTCTTGGTTTGTCCCCATTCAAAAGTGGGTAATTTCCTACCCACGACCACAGTGTAGAATATACTGTTACGTTGTTTTTCCTCCGCCGTTTGCAACGTCGTAAGTTTTCGAAAAATATCGTATAGCGTTATAAGTATTTTTCAAACTCTACTTTTAGATTTAAATATATTTTGCTTTTTCAATAAATTATCTGTTGGTTGGTTGATTCCGAACTGAGTCCGAGGAGTTTGGGGGTCGGATGGATTGAGGACGGAGTTGCTTGATTTGTTGATTTGTGATCGGTTGGTTGTTTTGTGCATTGAGACATGCATTACATGGAGCATTCACGTGCATTTTATTTAATTGAGAAAAATCATGTTTTGTTGGCGTAAATGGATTTTCGGGTCCGTGTGTCTCACGAGCCCAAGCCGGGATAGGTTATTATCTCGGTCGAGCTCCTCTGGTCACTCAGGAGTGGATAATACTGAGTGACATCCCCTGGGTTGTCGCAGGGCGACGATCGGATCGCACGATACGGTAACGCTGTCGTGTCGACTCCGTGGTCCCTAGAGTGGCGGGGACTAGAGGATGGCCTGGCTAGGGACGCGCTGGGTGTGAGTATTGGGCATCACTCGTTTAGGTGTCACAAGCGTAGACGTTACCTGCGGTGTGACACAGAGTCAGAGTGTGCGGATGATCCCTAGGGGAGATCATGGTGCATGCATAATTGGATTGGTTTTTATGGTTTTGGTTATGGGCCATTTTCTGGGAAAATGGCAAGGTTTGGTATGAGGCTATGTGATCCATTTTCTGGGAAAATGGTGGTTTCTTGTTTGGGCCATTATCTGGGATAATGACGAGGAATAGTTTTAATGGTAATGTTTTTGGGCCAAATGAGTTTTTTTGGCGCGCGTGGAAAATATGATTTTACGGGTCATATGCATTGGCTTTTCTTTCATACATGTTGTTTGAGTTAATATGTTTTTATCTAGTGGTGTTTGGATATTACTTACCTGCGGCACCATTTTTTTGATACCGTAGATTTTGGTGCAGAATTCGAGGAAGAGGAGGAGGCTGAGCCCGAGGATGCGGCTCCACCAGAGTTCTGAGTTGGAGTTATGCTTTGTAGTTGGTTTTAAAACAATATTTGTATTTGTAATATTTTATTATGTATGTTTTGAACAGTTTTGTATTAAATTAAGAAAAAATTCTGGTACTTAGTTTATGACTTTGCTATCCGCTGCGTGTTTTTTCGTGCACATTTGTTACTTATACATACACTTGGCACTCGTCGATAGGGTGGTGACCCGTGATGTCACTATCCGGACGTCTCGATTTCCTCGTGTCTGTGCGTGGAGATTTGGGGGCGTCACAAAATACATGAACGGTCAAAATGAGAAGGTAAAACCATGAGATAAATTAGCATTTTCCAACTTGAAGGGGGGGTCTTAAGCTTAGCATTTTCAGAAGAAGGACAAGAACTAATCATGGACGGCCTAATTTGTTTTCACAAACTATTTTATCAAATTATTATAACTTTTCCAAATTAAATAAAAAAATCAGCTTTTTCAAATAAAAAATTATATTTTAACAATATTTTATTCAACTTTTATCTCATCTCATCTGTGTAACCAAACGATAAACAGTCATACTCACCTAGGGTATCAATTCCTACATCTTAGCGTGTCTTTTGTATGCCAACGACAACACGCTTTTAAGTGATCCGTGATCAAGACACAACAAAAAGTGAACAAGCAGACAATAGAATGGAAAGAAGATTCATAGAGATGAAAGAGAGATTAAAGAAGATGACTTTGGAGATGGAGAGCTTCCAGCAAGGAAAAAATTATGGCCTGATGCACCTCCGATGCCTAAGTTGGAACTATGTGTGCATTGCCTTGCAATGAGGGATCTGAATCCATTACCTTGGTTTGCCAACATTGTTCTTTTATATATGAGTGGATTATTACTGATAAGGATAGTTCAACCATTCCTCAAATCTCAAGGTCTTAATTGTCAAGTTCTTGAGATATGATTTCAGAAGGAAATGATTAACATATCGAGGATAAACATCTCAAATATCCGCTATTTCTTTAGTGGTAAAAATCTTTGATCGGTGATAGTTACAAAATTAATCCCATTGTACAATATGATCTCATGGTAGCGAGCGTATGGTGCACATGCAATTTTCTAGCTTGTTGGGCCCATTATATAGGCCTCTTACTCGGTACAGTTGGACTTGTCTAGTGGAGATAAAAGAGCCTCTCACACAAAGTGAAAAAACTCTTATACTGCAATAATTAGTTGAGTGTAGGGCTATAAAAAATAAAAACTAGGAAATCGGAGAATCGGTCCGGTCTGGTATCAGTTTTTATTTAATAAAACTAGTTGAAAATCGGTCCAATTCTGGTTTTAAGTTTTAGAATACCGACTCGAACCGGACCGGACTGATATATATTATTTTTAATTTTTTATATTATATAAAATTTATTTTTATATGATATTTTATTATATTATATACCAAATTACTAGTTAAGATAACATGAAATTTTAAAATTTTATTATTCATCTCTATTAATCTTATAATATAAGATTAATATAGTATGAGTTGGATCTCTCCTGGATTTCAGTCACAAAATCCCATGAACATGTGATATAATATAAAATTAATTTTATGAGTCTTAATATAACATTTGATTATGAAATAATAATTAATCTTTTTTAAACTAACATTTGAATTTTGATATATATTTGAATTTTATGTCAGTTAAAATTAATATAATATAGAATGAGCAATATGGATAAATGCTTGCTAAATTTTTGTTGGAATATAATTTTATTTATATATAAAACTAAAAAAACTAGACCCGACCAAACAGAGACTAAAATAACTAAAAATTTTGTTTTCAATAATAAAACAGTTTGATACCGATTCTTAAATTTTTAAATATGATATATCAATTCAATTCTTATATTGTGTTTGTTTAATAAGATGATTTTAGATATTTTGTGAGTAGTAGTTAAAAAATAATAAAAAAGATTAAATATTAATAAATAGTGTGATACTCTGTTTTTATGTGTATTTTCACTGAATGAGTATTTTAATTTAATTAAAATATTAGTTCTTTTATTTTAAATTATCGTTTTGAGTTTAAATTGCTGTGTAATTTATTTTAGTTTGTTTTTAGATTTAAAATTATGTTGTTAGTTTTTGCTAATTATTTATTATATTTTAACTTGATGTGACGTTTAAATTATTTTATTCATTTTATAACTTTTAAAGTTGTTTTTGTCGGATCAGTTTTTAGACTCCAGAGGTGAGGACTGGACCTCATTTCTTATCCCCATCTTTTCTTTTTCTTTTTCTCTTTTTCTTCTTTCTTCTTTCTTTCTTTTTCTTTCTCCTTTTTCTCCTCCGGTTCTCCCCTTCCCGTGCACGTCTCTCTCTCCTCTCCTTATCGCCATTTTCTTCCACCGCCCAGTGCCGCCGTTCGTCGGGGCCGTGGCCTGCACCGCCCACCTAGAAATCTTCCCCTCCAGCCCGCGCACCTCCCCACCAAGTTTCACCTCCATCCGAGCCACCGTTAGCTGCCACGTGCTCCTCCAAGCCGCATGGTTTTTCTCCCATTTCACTGCAGTCATTTTACCTCCGGCCACCACCACCTCTTCACCACATCATCACCAACCTCTTGCCGTCCTAAACCACTTATTTCCAACTCTGATCCGTTGCCTGAGCCGCCCCCACGAGCTCATCTTCGTTTTGGTCGTTTTTCTCTTCCAATGCCACCCATGGCCCATTCTCAGTTCCACTAGTTTCATACACACCTCTAAGCCATTCCCTATCAATCCCAAGTCTTGGTTTGTCTCCATTCAAAAATGGGTATTTTACAACCCACGACTACAGTGTATTTTACACTGTCATGTTGCTTTTTCTTTGTGTTTGCAGCTCCTTGATCATTCAAAAATTATTGTATAGCGCTATAAGTATTTTCCAAACTCTATTTTAGACTTGAATATATTATTGCTTTTACAATAAATTCATTGACTGGTTGGTTATTCCGGACTGAGTCCAAGGAGTCGGGGGTCGGATGGATTTGAGGACGGAGTTGTTTGGTTATTATTGATGTTGAGTTTTGTTGGATAAATTGTATCTTGAGGTGTGCATTGCATGGTGTATTCATGTGCATGTATTAAATTAAGAAAAACTAGTTTTATCAGTGTAAATAGATTTTCGGGTGCGTGTGTATCACGACCCCAAACCGGGATGGAGTATTATCTCGGTGGAGCTCTTTTGGTCAATCGGGAGTGGATAATACTGAGTGAAATCCCCTGGGTTGTGGCTGGGCGACGACTGGATCACACGATACGGTAACGCTGTCGTGTCGACTTCGTAGTCCCTAGGCTGATGGGGACTAGAGGATGGCCTGGTCCAGGTACGTGTTGGGCCCGAGACTGGCATCGCTCGTTTAGGTGTCACATGCGTAATCGTTACCTACGGTGTGGCACAGGAGTCAGAGTGTGCGGATGTGACGCCCCCAAATCCCACGTACGGACACATGAAAATCAAGATGTTGGGATGATAATAACACAGGTCACCGCCCTATCACCAAGTGCCAAGTGTGTGTACATGCAACAAGTGTGCAGTAAAAAAAGACACGCAACGGATAATCAAAGTCTTATAACTAAGTACCAGAATTTTTTGTTTAATACAAACCCGATTAAAACATACATAATAAAATATTACAAGCCTCAAATATTGTTTCAAACCACAATACAAGCCATAAAAACTGATAGAGATAATTTTTAAACATCAAAGACTTCAAGTCAAAACTCCGGCAGAGCCGCCTCCTCCGGCTCAGCCTCCTCCTCTTCCTCCACATCTGCATCAAAGTCTACGGTACCAAAATGGTGCCGCAGGTAAGTAAAGATCCAAATGCCACAAGATAAAAACATATTAAACTCAACAATATGCATGAAAGAATGCCAAATGCACATGTTCTATAAAATCCACATTTTTCCACGCACGCCAAAAACCACATTTGGCCCCGAAAACACATTACCTTCCAACTTACGCCAAAAGTCTCATTTGGCCCAAATCCAACTCAATTCAATATCCAATTAATCCGAATGCACCATGACCTCCCCTAGGGGTCATCCACACACCCTGGCTCCCATCATCACACCACGGGTAACGACCATGCGTGTGACTTCGTAACGAGCGATGCCCAGTTCTGCGTCCCGCGCATACGTAGCCAAGCATCATCTAGCCCTTGCCAGCAAAGGGCCACGGAGTCGGTACGAGAGCGTTACCATCCCGCCCACTCCCATTGTCGCCTAGCGATAACCCAGGGGACGTCACTCAGTATATTACGCTCCCGAGTGACCAGAGGAGCTCCACCGAGATAATACCTCATATCGGCTTGGGGTCGTGATACACACGCACCCGAAAATCCATTTACACAAATAAAATCAATTTTTCTCAATTTAACACATGCAATGCACACCTCAAGACACAATTCATCCAATAAAATAACAACAATATCAACAATAACAAACAACTCCGTCCTCAAATCCATCCGACCCTGACTCTTCGGATTCAGTCCGGAATCAACCAACCAGTCAATGAATTTATTGTAAAAGTAATAATATATTTAAATCTAAAATAAAGTTTAGAAAATACTTACAGCGCTATATGATAATTTTCAAAGGATCAAGGAGCTGCAAACGGCAGAGAAAAAGTAACGTAACAGTGTAAAATACACTGTGGCCGTGGGTTGTAAAATACCCACTTTCGAACGAGGACAAACCAAGACTTGGGATTGATAGGGAATGACCTAGAGATGTTTATGAAGCTAATGGAAGTGAGATTTGGTTGTGGGTGGCTGTGGAAATGGCGGTGGAAGTGAAAAAAGGGCAAAACGGAGTTGAACTCGTGGGAGCTGCTCCGGCAAAGAATCGGGGCTGGAAATGAGTGGTTTAGGACGGCAAGAGGTAGGTGATGAAGTGGTGAAGAGATGGCGGCCGGAGGTGGAACGACGGCGGCGGAAATGCACAAAAACCGTGCGGCTTGGAGGGGCTCTCGGTCGCAACGGCGGGTCGGATGGAGGTGAAACTTGGTGGAGTGGTTCACCAGTCGGAGGGGAAGAGAACTGGGTGGGTGGTGTAGGCCATGGTGGCATGACGGCGGTGGTCTGGGCTGAGAAGGCAAATGGTGACAGAGGAGAGAGAGAGAGAACTCGTACCGCGCGGAAGAGAAGAAAGACGGAGAAGAAAGAAAGAAAAGAAGAAAAAAGAAAAGAAGGAAAAGAAAAAGAAAAAGAAAAAAGAGAAAAAGAAAAGATAAGGAAAAGAAATGATGTCTAATTCTCACCCCTGGAGTCCAAAAATTGATCTGACGAAAACAATTTTAAAAACTATAAAACGACTAAATTAATTTAAACACCACATCAAACTAAAATATAATAAATAAATCCAATTAAAATACAATAAATTAAAATAAAAGAACTAATATTTTAATTAAATTAAAACACTCATTCAGTGAAAATACACGTAAAAACGGGGTATCACATCCTCCCCTCTTAAAACAAATTTCGTCCTCAAAATTTGCAAGATCAAACACTAACTTGAAGCAAAGCACATGATTCCACTGAGATCAAGTTTAAGAAACGTACCGCCATTTACTTAAACAAATAGGGATACTGCACTCTCATGTCTGCTTTTCTCTCTCAAGAGAAATCTTGAGCTAACGGATCTCCCCATGCCACCTTTACCAAATGTATCGTCTTGGATCTCAACTGTTGCTCTTTCCAATCCATAATCTGCGAAGGAACAACCTCATAAGTAAGATCCGGTTGCAGCTGATTACGCTCTGGGTCGACAAAGCGCGGTTTTTGTTGTCCAAAACTCTTCTTCAATGATGATACATAGAAGACATCGTAAATTTTCCCAAAATATTCTAAATGGACTCATGAAAGCTATTATTATAAGCAAATTCTATGAGCGGCAAGTGATTTTTCCAACTTCCTTGAAATTCCATAACATATGCTCGCAACATATCTTCAAGGGTCTGAATAGTGCGCTCTGATTGGCCGTTCGTCTGAGGGTGATATGCAGTACTAAACTTCAACTTGGTACCCAATGCTGCCTGCAAACTTTTCCAAAACTAAGATGTGAACCTTGGGTCCCGATCCGATACAATACTCTTCGATATACCGTGCAACTGCATTATCTCTTTTACGTACAAGCGAGTCAACTTACCCAAGGAATCAGTATTATTAACAGGCAAGAAATGAGCACTCTTAGTCAACCGGTTAACAGTCACCCAAACGGAGTTCTTTCTACTATGAGTCCTCGGTAAGCCCACTACAAAATCCATCGTAATGTTGTCCCACTTCCATTCAGGAATAGGGAGGGGTTGGAGCATACCAGTGGGTCTTTGATGTTCGACCTTGACTTGACGGCATGTGTGACATCTCTCAATATATAAGGCAATATCTTTCTTCGTTCCTTCCCACCAATAATTTTTCTTCAAATCTCAATACATCTTCGTACTGCCAGGATGAACTGAATCAAGGGCCGCATGAGCTTCTGCCATAATTCGCTTATTGAATTCTGAATTTTTGGGGACTACTCTATGATCTCGGAACCAAAGAATTCCATCCTTATCCATACTATAATGCAATGGCCCTCTAGATTTTCTGACTCTTTTTCTGATATCTAACAGTTTTAGGTCCTTCATTTGAAGAGTCTTCAATTTCTCAAAATCAACTACTCAAATATCAAGAATTGAAGATAGCACTTTCTCTTGTTGTGAACTTTCAATAAGAATTCTTCTCATCCCACAAAGTAAAGAATCCAATCCTGACGATTCAGCTTCATCTTCCAAGTGCGACTTTCGACTCAAAGCATCTGCTACTATATTTACCTTCCCTGGATGATACTTGATCTCGCACTGGTAATCACTGATTAACTCTAGCCATCGCCTCTGCCTCATGTTCAGATTCTTCTGAGAAAATAAGTGCTTCAAACTCTTATGATTGGTGTATACTTCGCAAACTTCCCCATACAAATAGTGCCGCCAAATCTTAAGAGCAAACACAATCGCAGCCAATTCTAAATCATGCGTCGAATAACTCTTCTCATGATCTTTTAGCTGACGAGATGCATAAGCAACAACCCGTCCCTCTTGCATAAGGACACATCCCAATCCAAATTTAGACGTATCGCTGAAAACTACAAATGGCTTGTGCGGTTCTGGAAGTGCCAATACTGGTGCAGTTGTTAATCTCTTCTTCAATTCTTGGAAACTTCTCTCACACTTGTCTAACCAAATAAATTCTACATTCTTTCTAGTCAAAGCAGTGACAGGTCCGGATAAGTGAGAAAATCCCTCTACAAATCTACGATAATATCCGGCAAGTCCCAAGAAACTCCGAATCTCACACACGGTCGTTGGACGCTGCCATGATAAAATAGCTTCCACCTTGCTAGGATCAATAGCCACCCCGTCTCAGGAAATCATATGCCCAAGAAATTTAACTTCCTCCAATTAAAATTCACATTTGCTGAGCTTTGCATACAACTGGTGTTCTCTTAATTTCCCAAGAACTAGACGAAGATGATAAACATGCTCTTCAAAATCTCTAGAATAAATTAAAATATCATCAATGGAAACTACCACAAAGGAATCCAAATAAGGTCGAAATACCTAATTCATTAAATCCATAAAAGCTACAGGGGCATTGGCTAACCCAAAAAGCATCACCTTAAATTCATAATTCCCATATCTCGATCTAAAAGCAGTTTTGGGTATATCTTTATCTCTTATCCGCAATTGGTAGTATCCTAATCTTAAATCAATCTTCGAGAATACAGCTGCTCCTTGAAGCTGATCAAACAAATCGTCGATCCGTGAAGGAGGATACTTATTCTTGATGGTCACCTTATTTAGTTCTCGATAATCAATGCACATTCTGAGGGTACCATATTTCTTTTTAACAAACAGCACTGGCGCACCCCATGGCGAAGTACTTGGTTGAATAAACCCCTTATCTACCAATTCTTGCAACGGAACCTTCAACTCTTTTAATTCAGCTGGTGCCATACGGTATGGGGCTTTATGTACAGGAGCCGCTCTAGGTTCCAAGTCAATAACAAACTCCAATTCACGAACTGGGGGTAACCTAGGCAAATCATCCACAAACACGTCAGGTAATTCTTCTACAATTGGGATATCTACCAATGACTTCTTCTCAGACGGCATAGACACCATTTGGACTAAAAAGGCATCCGCTCCACAAGCAATCTCTCTCCTCGCTTGAATTGTCGATATAACTATCAGCTTTTCTTTTAGTTTAATTCCCGCAAATTTCAAATAATCACCATCTGGGAGCTGAAAGCTAATTATTGGACTTCTACAATTAATACTCGCAGAATATCGATATAGCCAATCCATCCCAAGGATAATATCAAATCCCAGCAGCTTAAATACAACCAAATCAGCATTCAGAAACCTTCCACCAAAATTCAAAGGACAACCCAATGCAACTTTGGAATACCACACCACTTCACCATTCGGTAGAGTCACTACTAATGATTTTGGCAAGGGTCCCGTAACCAGATTACATATCCGAGTGAAAGTGGAAGATACAAACGACTGATATGCACCCAAATCAAACAAAGTGCAAGCATAAAATTCATATAAACGGATTCTTCCTGAACCAATCACATTAACCAATGAAATCCAAATACAAAGAAGAAACCAAATCACACCAAAAATCAAATCCAAAATTAAATTAGATCCATACCTGTAATCACTCCAGCATCATGGGTCGTTGGTGCCTCATCATCAAAATCTCCCGGTGTAACAGCATATACCCGAGCTTGCACTATTTGCCTCTAATTAGTTCTTCCACCACTTCGACCTCCACGGCTTCCTTGAACTCTAATAGGGCACTCACGAGCGAAATGTCCCTCTTGCTCACAATGGTAACAATGGGTTCCACCACTTAGCCGTCACTCATCCTCATGGGCTCTATTACACCTTCCACAAACTAGCACCTGTTCTCCCATACGCACACCCAAGGCTGCTTGTGGTCGAGTCCCGGTCTGCTGAACAAATTTCTGAGGCGAACCAGAACTACTTCCTTCGCCAGTAAAACTCCGCCTCTTTTATCCTAGAGGGGAGCCCATACTCAAATTAATTTCTCGCTCTGCAAGAGTGGCCAAGTCAACTAAATCCTGAAAAGTGGAAATCTGGTGGCAGACTACCATTCTGCGTATATCAGGACGCAGACCATCCTGAAAATGCTCGACCTGCATCTCCTCCGTGGCGATGAGGTGTGTAGCAAATTGCCCAAGTTCTATAAATCTTTGGGCGTACTGTTCCACAGTCATACTTCCTTGGACCAAGCTTGTGAACTCTCTTGCTTTTTATCGCCTCACAGAAGCGGGAAAGAAACGATCATTAAATTCTTTCTTAAAGCGCTGCCAGGACACAGTGGCAAAAGACCCCAATTCTGACTCCAACATTACTCTTTTTGTATCACACCATTCAGAAGCAATGCCTTGCAACAAATAACTGGCATAAAGCACTTGTTGCGCCTCAGTGCAACCACAGACTTCAAATGTTCTTTCTAAATCTCGAATCCACTTTCCAGCCCAAAGTGGATCCTCTTTTCCTGTGAAGGATGGGGTTCTATGCGCTAGAAAGCGCTCATAGGTGCATTCAGCTTGCACCACTCTACTAGGCTCTCCTTGTTGTGGCCTAAAATTTTGTTGTAGAAATTTCGTCATTTGTCTTAGCGCTTGAGCTATAGCATCGTCCCTCGGCATATCATCTCGAGGCTCTTGAGTAGACTTTCTTGGCCTTACCATCTTCCTACCACAACACAACCTTTGAATCCCTTTAAATATTGAATAAAACAGACAACATAAAACCAAAACCAAAACCAAAACCACCTAAGAAGAAAATAAAATATATTAGCATACAATAACATAACTAAATAAATAAATACAAACAAGCTAACTCAAATAAATTCAAATCAAATAAAACATATCAAATAGCAAACTTTAAATAAAATAAATTTCAAATCATAACTTAAAAAAAAAAACTTTCTGGTACTAAACCTATGAGACATGTGGTTTTACCCAAAGCCAAACCGCTCTGATACCACCTGTGACGCTCCCAAATCCTACGTACGGACACGTGGAAGTCGAGACGTCGGGATGATGACAACACGGGTCACCACCCTATCACCAAGTGCCAAGTGTGTGTACATGCAACAAGTGTGCGTACATGCAACAAGTGTGCAGTAAAAAAAGACATGCAACAGATAATCAAAGTCTTATAATTAAGTACCTGAATTTTTTGTTTAATACAAACCCGATTAAAACGTAAATAATAAAATATGACAAGCCTTAAATATTGTTTCAAACCACAATACAAGTCATAAAAACTGACAGAGATAATTTTTAAACATCAAAGATTTCAAGTCAAAACTCTGGCGGAGCCGCCTCCTCGGGCTCAGCCTCCTCCTCTTCCTCCACATCTGCATCAAAGTCTACGGTACCAAAATGGTGCTGCAGGTAATTAAAGATCCAAACGTCACAAGATAAAAACATATTAAACTCAACAATATGCATGAAAGAATGCCAAATGCACATGTTCCATAAATCCACATTTTTCCACGCACGCCAAAAACCCCATTTGGCCCTGAAAACACATTACCTTCCAACTCATGCCAAAAGTCTCATTTGGCCCAAATCCAAATCAATTCAATATCCAATTAATCCGAATGCACCATGACCTCCCCTATGGGTCACCCGCACACCCTGGCTCCCATCGTCACACTACGGGTAACGACCATGCGTGTGACTTCATAACGAGCGATGCCCAGTTCCGCGCCCCGTGCATACTTAGCCAAGCATCCTAAAGCCCTCGCTAGCAAAGGGCCACGGAGTCGGTACGAGAGCGTTACCATCCCGCCCACTCCCGTTGTCGCCCAGCGACAACCCAGGGGACGTCACTCAGTATATTACGCTCCCGAGTGACCAGAGGAGCTCCACCGAGATAATTTCCCATCTCGGCTTGGGGTCGTGATACACACGCACCCGAAAATCTATTTACACAAATAAAATCAGTTTTTCTCAATTTAACACATGCACATGAATGCACCATGCAATGCACACCTCAAGACACAATTTATCCAATAAATAACAATATCAACAATAACAAACAACTCTGTTCTCAAATCCATCCGACCTCCGATTCCTCGGACTCAGTCAGGAATCAACCAACCAGTCAATGAATTTATTGTAAAAGCAATAATATATTTAAATCTAAAATAGAGTTTGGAAAATACTTACAGCGCTATATGATAATTTTCGAAGGATCAAGGAGCTGCAAACTGCGAAGAAAAAGCAACGTAACAGTGTAAAATACACGGCCGTGGGTTGTAAAATACCCACTTTCAAACGGGGACAAACCAAGACTTGAGATTGATAGGAAATGACCTAGAGATGTTTATGAAGCTAATGGAAGTGAGATTTGGCCGTGGGTGGTGGTGGAAGTGAAAAAAGGGCAAAACGGAGTTGAGCTTGTGGGAGCTGTTCCGGCAACTGATTGGGGCCGGAAATGGGTGGTTTAGGACGGCAAGAGGTAGGTGATGAAGTGGTGAAGAGATGGTGACCGGAGGTGGAACGACGGCGGCGAAAATGCACAAAAACCGTGCGGCTTGGAGGGGCTCTCGGCGGCAAACGACGGCTCGGATGGAGGTGAAACTTGGTAGGGTGGTTCACCAGTCGGAGGGGAAGAGAACTGGGTGGGTGGTGTAGGCCACAGTGGCCATACGGCAGTGGTCTGGGCTGAGAAGGCAAATGGTTACAGAGGAGAGAGAGAGAGAGAACTCGTACCGCGCAGAAGAGAAGAAAGACGGAGAAGAAAGAAAGAAAGGAAGAAAAAAGAAAAGAAGGAAAAGAAAAAGAAAAAGAAAGAGAAAAAGAAAAAAGAAAAAGAAAAATAAAAGATGAGAAAAAGAAATGAGGTCCAATCCTCACTCCTGGAGTCCAAAAACTGATCTGACGAAAATAATTTTAAAAACTATAAAATGACTAAATTAATTTAAACACCACATCAAACTAAAATATAACAAATAAATCTAATTAAAATACAATAAATTAAAATAAAAGAACTAATATTTTAATTAAATTAAAATACTCTTTCAGTGAAAATACACATAAAAATGAGATATAACAGCGGATGATCGCTAGGGGAGATCATGGTGCATGCAATAAATTGGAATGAGTTTTGGATGTTAGATACGGGCCATTTTTTGGTAAAATGACGAGATTTTGTTTGAAGATTTTGTGATCCATTTTCTGGAAAAATTGTGATTTTTTTTTGCTTGGGCCACTATATGGGATAATGGTAAAGACTGGTTTTAAAATATATGTTTTGGGCCAAAATGGGACTTTTGGCGTGCGTGCAAAAATGTGGATTTATGGGACATGTGCATTTGGCATTTTTTCGTACATATTGTTGAGTTTAATATATTTTTATTTTGTGGCGTTTGGATCATTACTTACCTGCGGCACCATTTTGGTACCGTAAATTTTGATGCAGATGTTAAGGAGGAGGAGGAGGCTAAGCCCGAGGAGGCGGCTCTGCCAGAGTTTTGATTTGGAGTTGTTATGTCAAAAATATCTCTACTAGTTTTTATATCTTGTATTTGATTTTGAAACGATATTTGAGACTTGTAATATTTTATTATGTGTAATTTAAACGAGTTTGTATTTAAACAAAAATTTTGATACTTAGTTATAAGACTTTTATTATCCACTGTGTAATTTTATTGTACACTTATTGTATGTGACTCGTGTTGTCATAATCTTGACGTTTCGATTTCTACGTGTCTGTACGTGAGAATTATAGGCATCACAAATAGTAATATAAAATAATAAGAATTAATAATAAAATAATAAATAATAATAAGATATTTTTAAAATACTTGAATACCTAAATTAGCTGTTAGAAATATTCAAAATCAAACTGAATTGTGTTGATTACATTCTTAACCGAGAGTGGAAAAAAGGAAAAGAAAAAAAAACCAACAGAGTGGAGTCCAAGGAATGCGACGACAGCCGAGCTTTGCTGGACCCCACCAGCCTGTTAGCATAAAAAATTCAAAATGGCGGACCCTCAAATCCGTCGCCCTAGCAAATATTTTTGAAAAAAAGCATTTAAATATTTGCATTAAAATTAAATATTTCGCCGGCAGGCCCGGCACCAACTCACAAAATATTCAAAATATCTATATTACAAATATAGGTATTTGCTGTCATTCAGAGCAAAATATCTGTCTTCTGGATCTGGTTCACCCTTGATTCATCCTCAATAATCTGTTCCCCCGATTTCCTCAGACAAAGGGAAAGATGCGAGAAATCATAAGCATACACATAGGTCAAGCAGGGATTCAGGTGGGAAATTCCTGTTGGGAGCTTTACTGCCTCGAACATGGAATTCAACCCGACGGGATGATGCCCAGGTTTCTCTCTCTTTAGCTCTCTCTTGTTCGCTAGCCCGCTCGCTTTCAATTTCATTTCATCTACAGTAATATTGGTTTCTGAAGTTTCTGGTTTCTCTGGTAGACTAGATTGAGCGCGTCATAAAATAGAGACGCTGAAGAATAGAGGGTTTCAAATATCTGGGGGTTTTGTATGTTATCGTTTGTTTTTTAGCGTTGATGCAGAATCAATCTTAGTTTGCTTCGGCTGTTCTTAAATGTGGGGTGTGACGTCTTTTGACGCCCTTGAAATTGAATTTTTATCAACACTGCGCGAATTTTTAGGTTGCGTGTTATTATTCCTCGATCTTTGGGGCTGTACTGTAGTATCTTTTTATTTCTTTAACATCTCCAGCTAGGCGATGTTGCTGCATTATTTCCTAATTTTTGGGATGTTCTATAGATGTTGGACATGACGTCGCCAATTGGTAATGATACATTGATCTTTTTCATCGTAGTGATTGTTCTGTTTTTCACTATCATGGAGGAATCGTTACCTTTTGGTTTTTCTTGAGTTGAGCTACTTTTCCAGTGGCTGATTTTCCCCAATTGTACCTGTTGCTAGTAAGCTTTTAAAGTGGGTCTTGCTTTATCTTGTTGGATTTTTGGCTTTTGCTTTTCAATTTCACTTGCTAGCTTTAGAGGAAGCTCAATATATATGGTTTTACCTCTCATTTCTAGTCTATAGGTATATGGATTTACGTATTTACGACTGATAGGTGCAATTTGAGAATATGTGAAGCCAATGTAATTAGTATTTAGGTATGAAAGGAATGCTATTCATCATTCTTTTAATCATCATCATTTCATCATCCCCTTGATGTGGCATCAAATGATTGGAAAACTATTTGTTGTTTTTCACTTATTTGCTAATTATTTAAGGCCACATAAGGGGATAGTGAAAGGCAGATAATTAAGAGGATGCTAAATATAATTTTTCTAAGTTTTAATTTATTAATTTACTTCAGAGAGCTTTAACAATTCCCACCAAAGTAAAATCCCATGAAATCTATTACAAAAATAATGAAAGAGATTTAAGTTTACAATTTATTTCTTGTATGATATGCCAATGAATCTCAAGGGTTAAATTGATCTCAAAGATATGTCATACGCCATGGGACCTCAAAGGTCAATAAAGATATGCCATTGAATCTCAAAGATTAACTTTACAATTTATATTTTTCCTGCCTTGGTGAAAGGTTAAATTGATCTAATGAATTGGAAATATGTCCATCAATCACATTGTATCGATCAATGTGCTGAAGAATGTGTTTTTTGACATACTGGACATCCTATCTTGAGTTTGCATCATTATAATGTGCAGAAATCATATCTCGAGTTCGTGGTCCAGGAGCATTAATTTCTTTGATGCTTCTGTATCCCTTGGACATTGCCTTGTGATTCTGTTGCTACGGCTCCGCTAGGGCCCGCAGAACGTGATAGTTGATCAGGTCAGCAAGGCAACTGCTAAAACATGTTTTGACAACTTTGATAAACTTTTTTGTTCATCTTATCCTTTCATTATAATTTTTATCATTTATTTGAGTGATGTGGTGCATTGACACGACTCGGAGATTAAATTGAGATGGATGTTTTAAAACATTCCTCTATAAGTTGTGTGCTGGATGATTGGATTGATATTGGTAAAGTCTTCTTGAATTACTTTTTAGTGCATTTCCAGGTATTCAGTTAGTATCTGTAGATATCAACTTGAGAACTCATTTTTCCTGTACACGAGTTTTGGACACGTCTTCTTTCTATTTCCAATCTTCTTTTATGACCTTATGAGTTTTGTTGTTATTTTCATGCAGTGACACCTCAGTTGGTGCTGCACACGATTCTTTTAACACCTTCTTCAGTGAGACTGGTTCTGGCAAGCATGTGCCTAGAGCCATATTTGTTGATCTGGAACCTACTGTTATTGATGAAGTTAGGACTGGAACTTATAGACAACTTTTTCATCCCGAGCAACTTATTTCTGGCAAGGAAGATGCTGCGAACAATTTTGCCAGAGGACATTATACTGGTATAAGCATTTCTATTGCACTGTCAAGTGTGGCAATTTCACGCTATTCATTACAGTTGTCTTGAAAACCACTTATTGCATGTTGTATGCTGCAGTTGGGCGGGAAATTGTCGACTTATGCCTTGACAGAGTAAGAAAATTGGCTGATAACTGCACTGGTTTGCAAGGTTTTTTGGTATTTAGTGCTGTTGGTGGTGGCACTGGCTCTGGTTTGGGTTCATTACTTTTGGAACGCTTGTCGGTAGACTATGGGAAGAAGTCGAAACTTGGCTTCACAATCTATCCTTCTCCTCAGGTACTTCCTCACAATTCCTTTGGAAAAATATCAGAAAGGCCAAATGCAGGGAAGTTGGCTACTAGAGATAGCAATCCAAACATCTGATAGAAGTTACTTTTCTCTTTAAATTCAATCCATTGCCTGATTTTTTTTATGCATACATAATCAATTGTGTTTTGCCCTACTAATTAAAATTTGAATTCCAATCATAGAGAGAAATATCGTGAAATGGCCATCTCCATAATCGAAGTTTAAAAGGATTATTTGAGGCTTTCAGTAAGGCAAATTCTGTAGTTTGAAGGTTGTTTGAACTCTTCAATAATAAATGGGACCTGAGCACGCACTTGAGGAAGAGAAATATTGTTTGGACGGATGAATTTGATAGACTTTCCCTTTATTTATCCCACATTTATGTTTTTTAATTTTTCTTCTGGCCGGATGGTTTTCTTGCTTTGCATATGAAACTCTGATACAGCAACCCCCCCTGCCCAAAAAAAAAATGTGCAGGTATCTACAGCTGTGGTGGAACCTTACAACAGTGTACTCTCCACTCATTCTTTGCTTGAGCACACAGATGTGACTGTTCTTCTGGACAATGAAGCTATATATGATATCTGCAGGAGATCCTTAGACATTGAAAGGCCGACTTACAGCAACTTGAATCGTTTGATATCCCAGATAATCTCTTCTTTGACCACTTCCTTGAGGTTTGATGGTGCCATTAACGTGGACATTACAGAGTTTCAAACTAACCTTGTACCGTATCCTCGTATTCATTTTATGCTCTCATCATATGCCCCAGTGATCTCAGCTGCAAAGGCTTACCATGAACAAATATCGGTTCCTGAGATCACAAGTGCAGTTTTTGAGCCCTCAAGTATGATGGCCAAGTGTGATCCAAGACATGGGAAATACATGGCATGCTGCTTGATGTATCGTGGGGATGTTGTCCCAAAGGATGTGAATGCTGCTGTTGCTACCATTAAGACAAAGCGAACGGTTCAATTTGTTGACTGGTCAGTTCTCTATAGGTTTTTTTTTTTTTTTTTTTTTTTTTAAATCCTTTATAAATTTCTCAGGGAAATTTATTTATCAAGGAACGAAAATTTTTTTCAAACAGTTGAAACCTTGTTACAATGCTGCAAACAGCTTACAAAAAAAACACCTCAGTCTAAATGTACAAATTAGTCTCTCAGCTCAAATTGTTTGTACATGTCAACCGAAAAAGGTTTTGGAAAATGTTTTCTGCATTTTAACGCGTGCCAACACAGGCAAAAAGAGTTAGTCAACCAAAAATATTGTATGGGCCAATCCTTGAAAAGACAGAAAATGACTGTTCCTGAAGCATAAGCCCTTCATTCCCTCTCCCCCCCGCTCCCTTTTCCAAAGCCGCACCCCACACCCTTCCTCCTGCATAGTCACCTGGTCCACCCTCACTATGAAGCTAAACACTCCCTCCCATCTCGCCCACAACACCCACCCCAGTCTTCAAAACTCAAGTGCTCATTGTACACATTTCAACCACAAAAACTCTAATTCACAAGTCAACCTATAGATTTGGATCAATTGGCAGACCTAATTGCCATGGTTTTCCCTTTTTTATTTATTTATTTTTTTCAAGGGGCAATTTTGTGATACTACACTATACTGATGTTTTATCTGGGCATATGCCATAAATAAGATTCTCGTTAGTTTGTTTTCTGTCTTTGATCCATTGTTGATTGGTTTTGTTTTTGTGTTTCTTTTTATTATGAATTGAGATGCTGTTATTCATGTAAATTCAGGTGCCCAACTGGTTTCAAGTGCGGCATCAACTACCAGCCACCAACTGTGGTACCTGGTGGTGATCTTGCCAAGGTGCAGCGTGCAGTTTGTATGATAAGCAACAATACAGCCGTTGCTGAGGTTTTCTCTCGAATTGACCACAAATTTGACCTCATGTATGCCAAGAGGGCATTTGTCCACTGGTACGTTGGTGAAGGCATGGAAGAAGGAGAGTTCTCAGAAGCCCGTGAGGATCTTGCTGCTCTTGAGAAAGACTATGAGGAAGTTGGGGCAGACGGTGTCGAGGACGAAGATGAGGGAGAAGATTACTGAAAGTAACATTTTTATGCATTCTGCCTATCCTTCTGCATCTATCCAGTTTTTATTCTCGATCTGCAAATTGTAATAATTTCATCCATGGTCTCGAATGGCGAATGCTCTCTCTCGCTCTGTATTTTGTGTGCTGGTTCTATTATTATGATGGTTTTTTAGTTGTTTTCATCCATTGAGATGAAGTACCTGAAATTTGGATTTTCTGATAGAATCCCCAGTGCCATCCAAGTGAGAAATTAAGTTCAGTGTTTATTGTCTGCTGATCGGCCATGCATATTATTCCATATGCATGGTTTGCACGATTTGGTGAAACTAATAACCATTCATCTTCTCAAATAGAGGAAAAAAGGATGAAGAAAAGAAACATACAGATCGAATAAAATATCGAAATAATAGTGCATTACAACCAGAAGCGCTTACATTATTGATGAAACTAATGTTACCAGAAGAAATGAAACCAAGAGAGAATCACAGATGCCCGTGATTTTGTGAAATTGTTAAGCCGGGTGGGTCTTTCCTCCAGTTATTGCGAAAAGGAAGAAATAGAGAGGCTGGTTCCTCCGGTTGGGATATAACTCTATTTCTGCCGCTCTCTCCTAAATTGTTTCTTGTTGTTAATATATGCTTTATGTTTGTTTCATGTTAAAGATCTAACTATTGATGTAAAAGTTTTAAACTGTTTGATAATAATTTGATTTAAGTCCTTAACCCTTAGGATTGTAACATTTTACCACACTTTCAAATTTGACGTCCACGGTAGTCCACTCTTTTGACATTGACTTGGTGGTACTTTTTTTTTAATTGACTGTTACTTATTTATTAATATTCAATTAGTAAATTCTATGTCTACTATCAAGACATTTTAATTTAGCCTATAAGTTGCCTTTTTTGTGACTTGAATTCGTGACATGGTTTCTGTTTTAATACCAATTGATAAAAGACTTAATCATTGATTCAAAAGTCTTAAAACTGTTGGATACTAATTTTGTTAAGCCTTTAACATCATAATATTTTAATCTAAGTCATGCCAATAATCGGTATTATATATTCACAAGAAGGGTCCTTTCTCAACAACAAAGGAAACAAATGACCACGGCAAAACAACATTCATCTCCAATGGTCAACAACGAATACAAGATCCTACATTATAGCAAGAAGATATTGCAAAACTTTCCATAAGCAATAACTGCATCTTTTCCAAAGTTCAACTTCCTAAAATTGCTCCATTTTTTATGTTTTACCATTCATTTTACAACTTGCATGAATCTGTATATATTATTTACAAATCAGTGTGCACTGAGTTTTTCATGGGAGAAATCAAGTAATAAAGTTGAGAATTATCTTCCTTTATTTATTATGGTTATCAGAGTCCATCGGCTGTTGCCTCTTCCAATATTCTCTGCTGCCCAACCTCCATCTCGTTCAATGGCTTCTACTACCATGAATGCAGGGAGCTTTGTCACCCATGCCCTAGCAATTTCTGTCCTGAAGATTCTAATGAGGGGCAGGGCATTACAAATCGAATAGACTAACTTTACGTGAGTGGATGATCGATACTTTGATTGAATTAGAAGCTTTGAGTTTAGTTATCTAATCTTGCAAGAGTTTAGTCATCAGCCTATGGAGTTTTTAATATTTTCTAGAGATCAAAGATAAAACGATAATAATAATAATAATAATAATAATAATATATCATTATTTATTTTGTAACAGATATATTTCCTTGCTAAGTTGATATGCCCAATTTCTTATATCTATTCCTTTTTTTTTTTTCCTCAACTAAAGTCAAGTTGATTCAGCTCATTTGCCACTATCTTTAAATACAAGTGTTATTTGAAGGCCTTACACCACACATCATCCATATGGTGTAATTTAATTTGTAAGATTCAAATTTTAAAATTTATCATATAAATCAAATTATGCCATGTAGATGAAGTGTTATGTAAAAGCTTTCAAATAGAATTATTCTACAATAAATCATTCACTCTAATTATGCTGACTAGAAGAAGAATCCCAATACTTTGATAATGTTTTAAGGGCGCAAGTTTATACCCGGTTCTATCTTAATTTTCCTTGAACTATTAGGGTTTAGTGTAGTATATAGGATTTGGATTTTTCTTGACTTGAGATAGGATGCACTAGACTCTCAACAATGATTTTTCTGCAAGTGCACATAAGATAATTTAAGAGAAAAATCTCTCATTCTGACAGTCTATAAATTTTTTTTTTTGCATTCATTCGAACCTTAGACTTGGAGGGAATATACCATCAAGGTCAATGCCTTTATCACTTAAGCCAAACCCTAGGAGTTATAGCTATACCAGTAACAAGTGTTAATAACTGATAATAAAGTTTGATGGATAGACTTTATAGTATTTTTTGCGGGAATGCACTTTAGTTTTACTTAGTTATATATTTGTTTATCCATATTAATTTTATTGGACTCTAATTGTATTTTAATTGAATATTTGAATATGTGTTGCAAGCCATATATATTATATATGGTTGGGTATCCATTACTACATTGATTGTTTTTCCTTTCATAATCCAGTATTTAATTTTTAATCAAAATTAAAGAATTTGTGTTATTATTGTTGTCGTTTGAGCGTTCTCATCCACCTCGTTAAATGACAAAAAAATAAGTAAAAGCTGTCTACATCCCTCTCGACAAACTAACATGCATGTTTTAACTTTCCCACAGTTGCAACTGCAGGTAAAGCTAAAGAATAATGCTCAACTTTTTTTTTTTTTTTAATAATTCAGAGCCGTGAATGGTCATTGTGGTCAATGCAGGAAAGTAAAAAACATTTTCCATTCATCTCCCTACCCCTTTGCTCTCTGCCCCTCAATTGTATATCTACGTGAGAAGTAAAGATGCTTTAAAGAAAGGCTATCTCAAGGTGTTGAGATACCGTATTGTTCATGTATATCTTATACAGTGTAAGTTACAAGAAAATTACTAGAAATAGGAAGGGATTCTATAAAAATATCCCATAAACAAACGTGACATAATGTTATTGGTGCCACAATAATTTAAGCTAAGAGTTTAATTTTTTTGTCTTTCCCTTTCCTCGTGCCTCTCCCCCCACCCTTTCCCAGACCCCCACAACCCAAGCCGCTAGACCTCCCATCTATGCAACCTAGTGCTGCCGCTACTCCTAACTATGTCGCACCTATATGTTCACGTTTATTTATCATGCTTATTGAACAAGATTTCAAGTTCATGTTTCAAGTTCATGTTTAATCATATTTCAAGTTCACGTCATATCAAGTTTAAATTTAGTTTTCATTTTAGTTCAAGTCATGTCAGATAATGTCATGTACATGTCAAGTTATTTTATGCCTATTTGTGACTTTGATTATGCATTCATGTTTTTACTGCCATGCATATATTATTAACTTGTATGCAAGTTCTCTGTTAACTTACTGAAATTTGTACTCAAATCTCATCATGATAGTTTCAACTCCCATTCCCCCCTAAATGGTAGGTAATATGTTAAGACTAGGAGAGGGAATAGAGCCTGGCTGACTAGAGGAGTTTGATTAGACGATGTTGATGCAATGCAAAGCTTGTGGCCTCCATAGTTAGATTTATAGACAGTATTAAGGCATCGTTAGTTGAGTTACGTGAGTTGCTCAACTCATGTGAGTTATGTGAGTTGCTCAAACTAGCCTAGTGATTATGTTTTGATGATGTAATTATGGAGCTCTACCTCCCACACTTTTGAGATTATAGTCTTTTGAGATTCGTACTATAATCATGGATGTTTAGCATTCCAATATGTATGGATTATATTCTAAGTATTTAGGATATATTTAGTTAGTGCATAATATTGCTCAAATAAAAAATTATCCGTTTCAAATATTGCATACTGTTAGAGGCATGCTAGGCACATTGCATATTTAATTATCATGAACGAGGGCAGGTAACCTTATGTTGCATGTCTTGATGCTTTAGATGTTCATCTGATCTCAAGCAAAAATGTGGGGGGCGTCACATGTAAAGTGTAGCTAGTCCCATGGGGCAAGCCCCACAATGTAGAAAGCCTAGCATACATATCTCAGCACATGGTGTAACAAAGGACCTTTCACCTCGTGTTGGGTGAGCAAGTACCTAGGTGAAGAACAAGGAGCTGAAGAGGCTAGTAGTTATGGAAAAATGTGACAATTGTACTATGGCAAAAAAGGCGAGGAATAGTCAAGGATAAGACCCATACGAACATAAGAGCTTTCCAGGTTAGCATGGAAATCCTTAGAAGGTAGCAATGTCATATGCAGCGGCCCTTCTCTACCTGAAATGTCACATCTGGAGTGTTGTAGAAGAAAGGTCATAGTTTGCAGATCATATAATCTGAAACCAAAAGTATGGTACAACAACACGTGGGAGACCCACATTTGAGGAGGTACCTAGCATTGGACTAAAGACAAGTCGTAGGAACGTGTGTTCCTTGTCTTGTAAGTTCGTTTTCATGATCCTACATATGGATGACTGAGACTAAAGAGCCCCTATGCAGGCACATCAATAGTTAGAATGATACTTGACAATCTTGCCCAATAAAAGACTTAAGGCAAATGTCAAAATCTCACTTTTGAGATAGTAAGTGTTCGAATCTCTTTGGAGTCAATATTCAAAGAAAACAAGTACCTTTAGAGGGAGCAGTGCCAGTACCGCCATATTGTTTCTAATACTGTGGGGTAAGTTAGCTTTTAAGACAGTACTAGGAAACATGAGATAAATTTTGGAGGTATGTTGTGAGTTCTAGCATTGCATATTCCATATCTTTCCCCTTTCTGTTCATGAAATAATCAATATTTTCCATCATTATGTTTACGAATATCTTTATATAGTGATTTTGAGATCTTGATGTTTGATTGGTTTGGATTGGTGATGTGGTAAGTTTGGGTGTATGAGTATTACCGCAGGTCAATCATCATGGACATGTTAAGGATTCCCCAGGCCATTCCTATGACACGTTGCCATGAGTTTTATACGAATAGAAAGTGTGTCCCCATGATTGTTTGGTGGGAGTGATTCTCTGACTTGAATGGTGAAGTGATATCCCCCTGCTTGGCATTTTATTTGAAGAGACTTATGTGATGAAAATCTATATGATGTGATATTATTAGTTTTACATGCTTGAAAATAGGGTGATTCCTCACCTCGGTGATACGTATATATATACATATACTTCAGTTTTGCATAGAGGATAATTCCTCAGAGGATGATTCCTCATCATGCTTATACACTTTACTCAAAGGGTGATTCCTTGCCATGACTATGAATGCATACGTTTTTCTTAGAGGGTGATTCCTCGCCATGCACAAGTAACATGTTCACAAATTTTTACATGAAAATACGCATTACATCTTCACATGAATTGTCTCTCATTAGCAGTGTTGTCATAACTATTAAACCTACCTATGGTTTTGTTTATCGGAATAATAGATTTTGGTGCAGAGTTAACCTTAGGAGATGTACTCGAGAAAAGGACCAAACCCGCCTGCAGAATACTAATGGAGTCTTGCCTCCATTAATAGCATTTGTAACATTTTGGATAAGTATTATTAACCAAGCAACAAATTGTGTATGACTTGTTGTAGCTAGATGTATGAAATGAAACAGATGGTACTGTATAATGTTATTTGGATAGTGAGAGTGACATAAGGATATTTGAAAAGTTAATGAATAAACCTATTTATAGCTTAGACATCTGGTACCGAATAGTATTTTAGTCTCTGACTAAGCTTTCACTTATTCCGTTGTAATTTAGACGTCTTTTAACTAATACATGCACTTCTATGTGAACATTGCATGCCTATTCCCAATTTAAAACTCTGGGTGTTATTGACCAGCTGGCACCTTTGGCACCACAAATCCTTCAAGGAATAGGGAGCCATAGCTAATTAAGTTGTGGCACAACCCTACCATGGAGGTTAACATGGCTTTTGGTTACTGATGAGTATGAGTAAGAATTATGTAATTATTACTGAAATTTCAAAAAAAAAAAATGTCATCCTGTTAAGAAATAAATTCTTGGTTCTGTCACTTGCTCATGTGTTGCACACTAGTATAATTTCTCTACTTACTGAGTGGTTGAACTGGTCCAACTATTTTCTATTTCTAAATGATGCTGAGAAGAATGGTGAGGGACAAACTTGCTAACTTATGGATGAGAGAGCTCTTGCTAACTTATGGATGAGAGAGCTAAGAGAGTGTGTACACTAATATGTCAACTGAGAATAATTAGAATAGAAGTTTTTTGCATGATGCTCAAACTTTATCTTATGAATACTATAAAATAATTAAAGAAGAAAGGTTTCTTCTAGATTTTCTTGTGGAATTTATTTTAGTTGTATAGAAATATATTCACTTTTGAGCCTAGAAATTTGAGTTGTCGCAATAAACTTAGGAGTGTTGATAATGAAAGGTAAACTTGCTTACTAATAGAAGATCTTTCTTAACGTTAGGAACTAAGAAAACATCATGTAGTTGAATTGAGGATGGACCAATGCCAACAATGGCTATTCTGATATGAGGGATATGTAATGTCTCATTGCTACCAACCATGACACTAGCGGTACTATAATAAGGAACTACTAAATGAAGGTTACTTGAGTTACTGGTGATATGATCCATAGCTCCAATATCAAGATGCCAAGCTAGGTCTTAAGGATCATTAACATTCATAGTTGCAAAGGCTTGATGATGGTTTTCAGAAGTGTAGGAGTGGTCGAGCCAATTGGAAATTTTTATTGCAAATGACTTTTCTTAGTGCATCATGATTTGTCTTATTGTAGATTTGACAAATCACCACTTATCTTTGTTGCCAAACTTTTGAGAATTTGTTATGGATTATCAAGGTTGAGAGGGCAAGTTCTTTGATCCAAACTGATTTCCTTTGTTATAGCCACGACCTTTAGAGTTGAATGATTGATTTCCCTTCTTGTTCTTGTTTGTGTGTTGTCCATAGAAGACCATTTGAGAGGGTCGTTGAACATCCAACTTGTACTTATTAATGTAACTTTCTAAGAGAGTAATGACTTTATAATAGGAGGGAATTGGTGGATGAAGAATGGTTGCTATAAGTATCTCATACTCCTTACTATGTCTAGTAAGAAGCCAATAAGACTTGACTAGACATTGGTTTCTTGATTGTTGGAAGTTCATCGTAGATGCTTTTAAAACCCTATAAGTAAGTTGACAAAGTGTCAGTAACCTGTTTGATAGAGGTGAGCCTTTCCTCCAATTCAAGTCGACGATCTAATGAAGCACGAACATGCCAGATCTCAACCATAGTGTTGAGACCAACCACAATGGCAAGAAGATCTTTTGAAAGGGTGGCTGTAAGCTAGGCCTTAACAAGCTGATCCATCCCTTGCCAAGTACCAAATGCAGGACTAGGCTATTCAAAGCCATCAACAATGATGAACTTTGGTGGTGAGAGTGTTTCACCATTGAAATAACCTTGAAGATCATTGCTTTCAAGAATATTAAGCATTTGTGTCTTCCATTGAAGAAAGTTGGAAGATGAAAACCAAATGGACACAAAGTTACCAATATTTTGATTAGTGGTATAAGGGTACTCAAGTCATTGAACTAAAAGAATTTTCCATAAGATAGGACAAGGTGCTCTCTATCTCAGCTAAGGCTCTTGATACCATAAACATGCTTTAGAGAAAGGCTTTCTCAAGGTTGACACAGAGAGCATTGTTGTATATCTTATATATTGCAAGTTAGAAAATTTATAGTGCCCATTAGCAGGGTTTGTACAAGAAAGTTATAATCACGTTACAATGTAAATATGAATGCAAATCATGGATAATAATTGAGCCATCCATTTCTCCTTTAATTACTAAGCTTATGCTTTTATGTGATTTCCTGAGTGTGATTGATTTCCTTATCTAGCTTGATCTTATTAAAGATCTTATTAAAAGCCACAAGCCTAGCACTTCCATTGCTAGTTGTAGACAAAAATGCCATTGGTAAACCTCCCTTTCACTATATATTTATGTGTATAATAATATTGATGTAGTTTGATCTATGTGAGTATTGTGTAATCTTGAAGATTGGAGACGAGTCTTTGACTTTTGTTTAAGTAGTTGATTGGAGAGATTTGAGAGTCGATTTTCTAGTTCATACATTTTTTTCTTTAAAGGATTTTCTGTTATAATGTTGAACCCATGTGATTTTTATGATCTTATCTATTTATGAATTTGATGTAGAGAATGAAATTGCTACCCTATTATTTTGGACACTCAAACACGTAATTACAATTGTTTGGAAGGCTATTGTGTGATAGCCCTAATAAGCAAGCTAGTACCAATCGAATTTCTTATAAATAATACTGTAGGTATTTCATTGTAATGCTCTTTCTTCTAATGGAACTTTAATAAATAATTTTAAAAAATAAGATGAGAATTACTGAACGTTTTAAAACTTTTTTCTTTCTTTCCTAGGGTATAAAAGATTCAATGTTTAAAATTAAAATATGCTTTGCAATTTAACATAGAGTTTACAGTGAAAATCATTAAATTAAATTACATAGTCCTTTTTACAAAACTCTCTTTCCTACATTACATAAACATTGCCCAGGCTTCTGTCACCTTTCCCTTAGACTATGTCTATCCTGACGCTTTGTCCTCATTTTGTTATTGGGAGGGGAGAAACATAGATACAAATAAAATGAGTCGAATACGCAATAAATATTACTTCATACTGTAAACATATATTAATATAAGTTTTCATTCATGCATTCATCATTTCTCTACACACTTTATGTAAAGCATTTATTTTTTTCAAAAACATTACAAGGTGGGGTTGTTCTTTAAAAGGATTTTCATCTCTCATAAAACCTTTCCCACTTGTACATTCCATCATAAAAAAAACTAAAACGTTTCATAGATCCAATTACTCTTATAACTTTTCCTTTAGTCGGTACATATTGTTACGTCTCGTGTATTGGGGATAGCGGTCTTTGGACTCGATTTTGCCATTGGTCTCAGGTTGGAAATCTCTTAGTCAAGGAGTAGCACTGAGTGCACTACTAATATTACTCATCCAGCATTGCAAACTACTCAGTCTATTGGTACCATCATTCATTCATTCAATCATGGCCGTTACGTAGTTTCATAAATTAAAACATTGATATCTTTGTAGTCCTTTCATTTTATTTTCATTATTTTCATTCATCAATCTATTTTATTTTATAAAATATCATTATACAACATAAATTATAAACGTCATCATTTTGTTTCATGGAACATAAATACACTAAGTACTACATCTAACATCCATTTACATGCATACAACTATTATTGGGGTGTATAAAAAGGGATTTCCCAACAAGGCAACTATGTACATATATGTTAGAACATTAATACCTTATCATACTATCATAAACATTGTTCATTTCTAAGAAAACATTTCTTTTTCATTTATTGCATAAATAAAACATTTTTCTTATAAAAGCATTTCATTTCTATTTTCTAAAGAAAAACATTTCATTTTTATTTTCATAAAATTTAAAAAACTCTAGAAGAGTATGAACATAATACTTACCAGACTCTATGCCATTTTCATCTCATGCAGTTAGTTCATGTGTGTGTCAAATAGCAACCTACATGCATACATAGCTTTACATCATTTCCTTTTTCATTTACATATGAAACTTAAACTTAGAACTTGCATAATAAAGCTACTCCTAACTCTTAGTGCATATCTTCCACATGGCCTTAACCTCCAAGTGGTTCCTTACTTAAACTTCCTCCACTTAGACTAGTCATCCTCCTAAAATCTCATTCAACTATTTACTTGCATGCTTCTTCATAATATTCTTAATTGTGCAAACTTACACCTCTAGGTGTTCATAACTTCCCTTTCATTACAATTGTACCAGTTACTATTCAATCGTTAAGTATAATCATTTTCTATAAATCCTAAGCTTAAACTATGAATCTAAAAGCCTAACATCATTTTCGAACTAATAACGCGAGCTCATATGCTGCACTTTAACCTTCAAATAATCACTCAACAAGTTTTATAAATTAGTCCCACTTCACCATTAGATATAAACTAAAAATACAATACCTATCCTTCATACACATACAAGCCAATCCAACATCAACTTAGGTTTCCATTTACTTCTTCACCTACAAACATATTACATAATCCAAATCAAATATGCATATACAATCCACCAAACATACACGTGTCATATCTCTTTATCACCTAAGATTAACAAACAATCCATTTAAGTATCCACTTGTTCTTACAAACACCATCCATACATAATACACTCACGTATATAAATTTGTCCAATATATGCAACCAATCATTTTTCTACATTTTTTATCACCTAAGATTAACATACACTCTATTTAAAGTATTAATTTGTTTTAACAAGCTCCATCCATACTCATTACATTTAATATGTACAAATTTGTCCATTTAAAAACCAACATCATCATCATGCTTTTCAAACTCATTGCATCTCCATCATTTAATCCCAACATTTCAAGATACGCTATCTCAATCCAAACTCCATACATTCATATCCAACATCTCGATACAGTTCAATCATGTAGTATAGTCTCAATTCAAGCTAAATCATGTAATTAAAAATTAACCATTGAATCTATCCAATGAATACCACAAACACCAAGATGCACACTCTATTCATTTATCATTTGAGCCCAACCTAAATCCCTCACACGATTCATTGTCAATGCATAGCACACCCAACATAATCACCAACCTTCACAAAACTCAATTTATAAGCTTGGTAACACACCAATATTCATAAATTACCATCCAATACCAACACACAATCCATAACAAGATTCCAATCAATGCATCACTTCCTCATAGTTTATCATAACCAACATATTAATATACAAAAATCTATCCAGTCTTACAAGAGTATCCTTATACAACTTTTAATCTATGCAATAGCATTCATATATCTCCAAAATGCTACCATTTTACAGCCATGCATTATATATTCTTCACATAAGCATAAAATACAATAAAGATCGCTTTAAACACAAATTTAAAAATTCTATTAAAATCCATACACCTACTCATACTTAATCCATATATCACTATCACTTAGCTCAACTTATTACAAACTAACACAATTACATCAAAAACTTTCCATTTATCCCCATCGCTTCACAAATATTATTATCAATCAATAATCCTATCAACAATGAATAGAACACACATATTCAATCTATCATCCACTTAAACTCAATAGGCAACACCCAACACAAAATATACATACTAAATCCATAGTCCATTTAGGGCCTATTTAGTTCCTTGGGTTGAGTGCATTTCAAATTTAAATCTCTTCTAGCATCCAAACACCTAGTTGAGTGTTGTCTATAAATAACTCAAGTAGGTTTTACTGTACCTCGATGTAACTTTTCCTGACAAAACACAGAGATGATTCCTGACCTCCTCTTTTTTGAAAACTTTTTTGTTTCCTTTAAGTCCACCTCCATTTCTCCCTCTCTTTTGTGTCTTCTTCTTCACCAAGCTGTCTTTATTCAGGAAAACCCTTTCGTCAAAATTTGTATTTGGTTCTCAAACATAGACTCGCTTGAGCAATTTCATGTGGTGAACTCAATTACATGCATCCAAGGCACCCAATTAAAATATGGAAGTAGAGGACAATAAGAAACGTCTCTCATTGTCCTCCATAGTTGACAGCTTCAACAAGAGATAAGGGCTAATGGCAACAATACTATGTCAATGGAAAACTTCCCACCGTCTACCCCAATTAAAATCTACAACCCTCGTGCTCCAACAGTGATTGAAGACAGCCTTTAGAATCTTCGTCTGAACTATTGCAGCCCTCTAGCAATTGGATTGGTAAATGAACAAAATACTTTTGAGTTAATTCTACTTTGGTCAATCGATCATCTGTCATCTTCACTCTACTTTATTTCCATATGCACTCAACTTTATTTCTAATCTCTCATTTCCTTGAGCATCATCATCTCTGTAGGTGGATTGTTGAAGCATTTGTTTCTTCTTTGTTGCCATGTTTCCTATATAAGTCCACCATGACGAAATCAAGATGCTCCCCCACAATCTTACTACAGAAGCAGATCTCCTTCATGCTCAAGCGATAGGTCTGAACTCCATCAAGATATCAGCAATCACGACTCTGAGGATTTGCTCATATTGGGTAAGCATTGATGACTCACTCAAAATGAGTAGCACTAAAGCTATCCCAAGTGCAGGAGGATGTCGTGTAATAATTAGGAATAAATTCCTAGATCGTCTCCTCAGGGAAAGTTACTTAAAAATCAAACTCGTTGAGAAAGGTGAAACAAAGAGAAAATAAAATGATGGTATGTGCAATGGATGGAAAAGGGTACTAGTCATGGACTAGATTCATGTTTTTAGATTTTGATTGTCGGATTGGAATATAAAGGACTAATAGATTAAACTCAAAAATTAATAAAACTAGATTAAGAATTAAACTAAATTAGGAAGTAATTGATAAAACATGCACTGAAAATTGAAAAGCCCCAAATTCAATGTTCTAGGGTTCATCATTATATTCAAAGCACAAATTCTCAAATTAAACCACCGTAATTGTAATCACTACTAAAATGAAAGTTTAACGAAACGATAAAAATAAATAACATGAATTAAATAAATAACAAATAAATTTCTCAAACGTCTAAATCAAAATTCTCTAAAATAATTCAGAAACTCAAAACTGAAATGAAATAGCAAGTAGGGAATTGAAAAGATCAAGCCAGTTGAATGGAGATGAAGATTCGAAGCGGTGGAGGAGGCTGAGCTGCAGTGGCAATTGGACCCCTCAAGGAGTTCTTCAATCTGCTGCAATGTGAGTGAATGATCAATTGTATGAATCCTCCTCTCCGAATCTGAATGAAAATCAATGAAAAAAATGAATTCTAAGTGTTTCTCTACCCAAAACTGAGTTTCTCCAGCCCAGAGTCGTCCTAAGATGTAAAGAAAACATATATATACTCTGACGGCGGAATAAACCCTGATTTGTAAAAATGCGATATTCGCTTGAGCGGAGTGTCGAGCGAATATCGAGCGTTCGACTCTGCCTGAATTCGCTCGAGCGGCCAAATGCCTCCGCTCGAGCGATCTCTTTTCCCGCAACTTGCTCAAGCCCACTGTCGAGTGGAAGTTGAGCGTTTGAATCTGCCTGACTTCGCTCAAGCGGCAGCTTCATCCATATTAATCAACAGTTGATAAAATTAGAGCAGAAATTCATGCTTTTAATCAATTAAAATCACAACTTTGATTTATTCATTTTTTCATATAAAACCAATGATAAAGTAATGAAAGAATTAATATATACTGGTTCCAAAAGTATTAAAAATGCAATAATTCAGCTCAATCACACCCCCCAACTAGCATTTTGCTAATCCATGAGCAAAATAGTGAAAATTAATTGAGATGAATATTGCATAAAGATCGAAATTCAAACAAAAACAATTAAACACTATTCTGAATTCTCACAAAAGTGACACGTTACTACTCAACCCCCAAGGGTTATACCCACCAAGACTATCTCAACAATCTTTCACATAGAATTAAGGCAAATGTCTCAGAACTCAAATGTGTGTGTGGAGCTAGACTGGTTGTGTGTTCCTCATTACTAGCCATGATTTGCCATAGGATTTTTCAACCTTAAGATTAATCATTGCTGATTCTAACTACCTCAAAGCCCAAGGGTCTAGCAGTTTTCACGCCAGCTCTGTTTTTAAAGGTTGGACACTCAACCCCCAAAGTCTTGGGTAACTGTTTCTAGCCATTTTTACTTAGGAAAGTTCACTAAGTTGCCTTTATTCATTTTCTCTCTTTTTTTTTTTCCTTTTCTTTTTGTTTTTTTTTTCTTCTTTTCTTTTCAAATCCTTTTTTCTTTTTTTTGGCATGGTTCGGTAGTCCTGCAGTTTACTTCTCCAGTGTTAAATCAATGAATGGTAAATAAGGAACACTACAAGCGTAAGCATGTGCAAAATGTCCTTCAAAATTTGCCTTTCGTTCTACAAAAATTTTATCAAGTTTCATCTCAATAAGCATAACATCCCGGTGTTTCAAGCCACATATCAACAAAATATGATGCATCAAAAATCATGCTCTATGTTTAAGCTTGAAAATAAATCTTCACAAATGATCCCGCTCAACTACTCCACCAGGATGCTCAAATTTCACAAATCTTATTTATTTATTTATCTTTTTTTTTTAAAACTGTGCACACATGCTACCCCCCAACTAGTGAGAGACATAGTCCTCAATGAGTCGAACGAAAGAAAAGAAAGTGCACAGAACTAAGCAAGCAAAACAAACAATCAACATGAAATATAAAATCAAAGCAAAAGAACAAATAAAAACAAAGCAAGTAAAGAAAACTGTAAAGAAGGAGAAGCAAATCAAAACACTTCCCTGGGGTCTTGCACAAGCAAGATCTCTTCATGTGGATCAAAGACCTTCATAAATGACTTTAGACGTTATCCGTTGACAGTGAAGCTATTACCATTCTTCGGATTGACAATGTCTACCGCACCATGAGGATGAACGGTCTTTACAATGTATGGCCCACTCCATCGGGATTTCAACTTTCCAGGAAAAATGTGCAAGCGAGAGCTGTAAAGAAGAACTTCATGGCCAAGTGTGAAATGCTTTGGATGAATTTTCTGATCATGCAGAATTTTCATGCGTTCCTTTGCAATTTGAGCATTGTCATAAGCATTTCGACGAGCTTCATCCAATTCATTGATATGCAATTTTCTCAACCCTGAAACTTCATCAAGTGACATGTTAACATGTTTTATGGCCCAAAGAGCTCGATGCTGAATATCAACAGGTAAATGACAAGTTTTACCATAAACTAATCGATAAGGAGACATCCCTAGATTTGTTTTAAAAGCTGTCCTATAAGCCCATAAAGCATCAAGAATTTAACCAACCAATCTTTCCTATTAGGCTTGATGGTTTTCTCTAAAATAATTTTTATCTCTCTGTTTGCCAATTCAGCTTGCCCATTTGTTTGAGGGTGATAAGGGGTAGAAACTCTGTGTGTAATACCATATTTCTTCACAAGTGTAGAAAATTGTTTGTTGCAAAAATGAGAACCCCCATCACTTATAATAACTTTTGGCATGCCAAAACGAGCAAACAGAGATTGCAAAAATTTCAGGACAACGTGATGATCATTTGTTTTGCAAGTAATGGCCTCCACCCATTTTGAAACATAATCCACAGCTAAAAGAATATATGTGTTTCCAAAAGAAATAGGAAAAGGTCCCATGAAGTCTATTCCCCAACAATCAAAAATTTCTAAAGTCGGGATAGGGGAAAGAGGCATCATGTCTCTTTTGCTAATGGATCCCAATTTTTGATAAGGCTCACAAGCCTTGCAAAAATTATAAGCATCTTTAAACATGGAAGGCCAGTAAAAACCGCTTTGCAAAATTTTTGAACTGTTTTCTTTGCTGAAAAATGACCACCACATGCACCCATATGACAAAATCTCAAAACCGAAGAAAACTCATCATCAGGAATGCATCTTCGAATCAATTGGTCCGAACAATACTTAAAAAGATATGGATCATCAAAATAAAAGTATTGTACCTAAGAGAGAAACCGACGCTTATCTTGGGTGGACCATTCAGAAGGCATTCGCTCAGTCACAAGATAATTGACTATGTCAGCATACCAGGGAGCTCTATCAACCACAAACAGCTGCTCATCCGGGAAACTATCATCAAGAGGAAGGCTGACATTTGAAGAAGGAGATGATGACAATCTAGAGAGGTGGTCAGCTACCACGTTTTCAACTCCTTTCTTGTCCTTAATGTTAATGTTGAACTCTTGAAATAATAGAATCCAGTGAATCAAGCGTGGCTTTGCATCTTTCTTAGCCAACAAATACTTAAGAGTAGAGTAGTCAGTGAAAATAGTAACAGGAGAACCAAGAATATAAGTCCAAAATTTATCAAGTGCAAAAACCACTGCAAGCAATTCTTTTTCAGTAGTGGTATAATTTTTCTAGGCATCATTCAAGGTCCTACTAGCATAATAAATCACAAATGGCCTATTATCCACCCACTGCCCCAAAATAGCTCCTAAGGCATAGTCACTAGTATCTGTCATAATCTCAAAGGGAAGGTCCCACTGCGGAGGTTGCACAATAGGTGCAGTGGTAAGCGATTTCTTAAGGGTATCAAAAGATTTTTGGCACTCATCAGTCCAAACAAATTCAATATCATTTTGTAAAAGAGTGCACAAAGGTTTTGCAATAGAACTAAACCCTTGAATAAACCGCCTATAAAAGCCAGCATGACCAAGAAAAGAATGAATATCCCTAACTGTCCTAGGAATAGGAAGTTTAAATATTAATTCAATCTTTGCCTTGTCAACCTTTATACCCTCAGAAGAAACGATATGCCCCAAAACAATGCCTTGAGTGACCATAAATTGACATTTCTCCCAATTAAGTAAAATATTTTTTTCCTCACATCTCTGGAGAATACGTGCCAAATTATGCAAACAACTCTCAAAGGATTTTCCAAAAATAGAGAAATCATCCATGACTATTTCACAAATGTCATCAATCATATCAAAAAAAATACTCATCATGCATCTCTGAAAAGTAGCTAGGGCATTACACAAACCAAAAGACATTCTAATAAAAGCAAAAGTGCCAAAAGGACAGGTGAAAGTGGTTTTCTCCTGATCTTCAGGCGCTACAGCAATTTGATAATAACCAGAATAGCCATCCAAGAAACAATAATATGCATTACCAGCTACTCTTTCCAAAATTTGATCTAAGAATGGTAAAGGAAAATGATCCTTCCTACTGGTTGAGTTAAGTTTTCTATAGTCAATGCACATTCTCCAGCCAGTAACCATTCTAGTTGGAATCAACTCATTTTTATCATTTTTAACAACAATCAAACCAGATTTTTTTGGTACCACTTGAGTTGGACTTACCCACTTACTGTCCGAGATAGGGTAAATGATACCTACTGCGAGTAGTTTAAGCACTTCCTCTTTCACAACTTCCTTCATGGTAGGATTGAGCCTACGTTGAGCATCACGAACTGGTCTAACATCGTCTTCAAGATAGATTCTGTGGGTACATACAGCGGCATCAATGCCTTTGATGTCAGCTATTGTCCAACCAATTGCGCCTCAATGCTTCCTTAATACTTCAATCAACTGGGTTTCATCCTTTTGATTTAGCTTTGAGGAAATCACCATCAGAAAAGTGCCTTCTTCAGGACCAAGGAACACATACTTTAAATCTTGAGGAAGTGGTTTCAGTTCCAACTGGGGAACTTCTTCCTCTGAAGATTTAAGCATGTCTGGTGGTGGTAGAGCTTCAAACTGGGGTTTCCATCTTGCTCCCGCAAATTGTACTTCAAGTGGTAACGAAAAATCTGCAAAACAATCAAAAAAATCAAAGTCATCTTCACTGATATGATCAACTTTCTCATCAAGTAAAAATTCAGGTGTTTGAAAAATATAATCATCATCAGATAAGAGAGAAGTTGAGCAAATAAAATCTGTTGGTGTTAAACTCTCCACAGCATTCAAATCACTTGTGTCATCAAAATATGCTGGCATTTTGCAAGCGTTGAAAACATTCAACTCAAGTGCCATGTTCCCAAAGGTAAGCTTCAAAACTCCACTTCTGCAATTGATCAATGCATTTGATGTAGCTAGAAATGGTCTTCCTAGGATGACAGGAGCTTGATAAATAGTGGAGACCGGCTGTTGCATGTCAAGAACCACAAAATCTACTGGGTAGTAGAATTTGTCCACCTGGACCAACACGTCCTCTACAATACCCCTTGGTACCTTAACTGATCTGTCAGCCAGCTGTAGCATGATGGAGGTCTTTTTCAGCTCACCCAATCCCAACTGCTCATATACTGAGAACGGTGGCAAGTTCACACTACTCCCCAAATCAAGTAAAGCTCTCCCAATGCGTGATTCACCAATCAAAATGGAAATGTTGGGAGAGCCAGGTTCTCCAAACTTCTGAGGAGTCTCGCTCAATATCAATGTACTAACTTGCTCTGTTAGGAAAGCTTTCTTCTTCACATTCAGCTTCCTCTTCACTGTGCACAAGTCCTTCAAAAATTTTGCATATGAAGGCACTTGTTGTATGGCATCCAAGAGTGGAATATTGATCTTCACTTGCTTGAAAATCTCTTGAATCTCCGTGTGATACTTGTTCTTTTGGCCAGCTGCCAATCTCTGAGGATAGGGAACCACAGGTTGGTATCTCTTAGTAGTCTCAACATCTGCACTCACAGGCTTCTTCAGCTCTGGTCTTACTACCTCTGGTTCTTTCTCAACTTCATCATTCTCTGTTACATCTTCAGGTGTAGGACCAACTACCTGTGTGTCTATAGGCATCTCTGGTTGGGGAACTTCCTTCCCACTTCTCAAAGTAAGAACTGCCTTCGCTGTCTCAATAACATCCCGTGAGACATTATGCACTTGCTGTTGTTGCTGCCTGTACACTTGAGGATTAGGCTGAGGCTGTGCTGGAAATTTCCCTTTCTCTAGGGTGCTCAAGGTTGTGCTCATCTTATTAATAGTGCCTTGTAACTCATTTATGGCCTGAGTGTTCTGATTATTTATAGTGGCCTGAATCTGCATGAATTGCTGAAGTGTATTGGCCATCTGAGCCATACTGTCATCTAGAGTCTTCTTTGCAGATGATGAAGGCTGAGAACTCTGTGTAGCTACATGAGACTAAAATCCAGGAGGAGCTACATAAAGATAGCTCTGAGGATTCTAATATGGTGGATACTGGTGCTGAGGAGCACCCTGATTAAATGGCTGCTGCTGAGGTGGTGGGGACCGACCAGGCTGATCATTTCTCCATGAGAAATTTGGGTGATTCATCCACCCTGGATTATATGTGTTGGAGAAAGGCTGATTCTGTGCTCTATTAACCCAGTTAGCTGATTGCATTTGCTCAGACCCACCTTCTTGAAATACTGGCATAATCGGGCAGTCTTGGATCTTATGGTTTGAATCAGCACATATAGAACATGCCTCTACTACCTTCACGGCCTTCACTTTTTCCATTTCCATGACCTCTAGTCTTCTACTCAATGCAGCTATTCGGGCTTGAACATCAGTATCTTCTTTAAGCTCATATCTACCCCCTCCAGAGATAGCCCTCAATGGCTATGCTGCAAATGGAACTCGATTAGTACGAGTGTTCCACTGTTGTGCGCTCTCAGCAAGGTAGCCAAAAAATGATAGTGCTTCATCAGGTTCCTTGCTGAAGAACTCCCCATTGCACATTGTCTGAACAAACTGCTTGCATTCTGGAGTGAGACCAGTGTAAAAGTAGCTCACCAACCTCCAAGATTCAAAACCATGATGTGGACAAATGTTCACCAAATCTTTAACTTTTTCCCAACTGGCTTGAAAGGTCTCATCATGTCTCTGATTGAACTGGCTGATTTGCTCTTGCAAAAACTGAGTTCTCTGAAAGGGAAAATTTTTTTGTAAGAATTCACGCTGCATATCAGACCAACTAGAAATAGAATTAGGCCTCAAAGAATTAAACCAAATCCTCGCTTTATCCTTTAAAGAGAAAGGAAACAAACGAAGTCTAATGAATTCATCAGTAACAGCCCTAGTGATAAAAGTGGTGCAAGCCAACTCAAAGTCTGTCAAGTGCTGGTAAGGACTCTCAGAATCCATCCCGTGGAACTGAGGTATCACTGACATCATGCCATGCTTAATAGAAAAATTAGATGCATTTTCAGGTAAAACAATGCATGAAGGTGTAGTGGTGTGAGTGGGTTGCAAATAATCCTTAAGAGTGCGTGGTGCAGGTGCAGCCATGTTTTCTGGTTCAATTTCAATTTCCTCACCTGACTCACTAATAGAAAAGACAGAAGAGCTATCTATCTCCAAACTGTGTATACTACTCTCAACACTCGATGTGACTCTATGCAACCTATTTGAACTGTCCCTCACCCATGACATGAAACATCAGTTTAAAGAGCATAATAAAAATAACGAGTTTAAATTTAAGTTAAAATACTTTCCCCAGCAACGGCCCCAAAAACTTGACTCACTAAAAAATGAGTAGCACTAAAGCTATCCCAAGTGCAGGAGGATGTCGTGTAATAATTAGGAATAAATTCCTAGATCGTCTCCTCAGGGAAAGTTACTTAAAAATCAAACTCGTTGAGAAAGGTGAAACAAAGAGAAAATAAAATGATGGTATGTGCAATGGATGGAAAAGGGTACTAGTCATGGACTAGATTCATGTTTTTAGATTTTGATTGTCGGATTTGAATATAAAGGACTAATAGATTAAACTCAAAAATTAATAAAACTAGATTAAGAATTAAACTAAATTAGGAAGTAATTGATAAAACATGCACTGAAAATTGAAAAGCCCCAAATTCAATGTTCTAGGGTTCATGATTATATTCAAAGCACAAATTCTCAAATTAAACCACCGTAATTGTAATCACTACTAAAATGAAAGCTTAACGAAACAATAAAAATAAATAACATGAATTAAATAAATAACAAATAAATTTCTCAAACGTCTAAATCAAAATTCTCTAAAATAATTCAGAAACTCAAAACTGAAATGAAATACCAAGTAGGAAATTGAAAAGATCAAGCCAGTTGAATGGAGATGAAGATTCGAAGCGGTGGAGGAGGCTGAGCTGCAGTGGCAATTGGACCCCTCAAGGAGTTCTTCAATCTGCTGCAATGTGAGTGAATGATCAATTGTATGAATCCTCCTCTCCGAATCTGAATGAAAATCAATGAAAAAAATGAATTCTAAGTGTTTCTCTACCCAAAACCGAGTTTCTCCAGCCCAGAGTCGTCCTAAGATGTAAAGAAAACATATATATACTCTGACGGCGGAATAAACCCTGATCTGTAAAAATGCGATATTCGCTGGAGCGGAGTGTCGAGCGAATATCGAGCGTTCGACTCTGCCTGAATTCGCTCGAGCGGTCAAATGCCTCCGCTCGAGCAATCTCTTTTCCCGCAACTCGCTCGAGGCCACTGTCAAGCGGAAGTCGAACATTTGAATCTGCCTGACTTCGCTCGAGCGGCCAGAAGCTGCCGCTCGAGTGAATTATACCTTAATCCATATTAATCAACGGTTGATAAAATTAGAGCAGAAATTCATGCTTTTAATCAATTAAAATCACGACTTTGATTTATTCATTTTTCCATATAAAACCAATAATAAAGTAATGAAAGAATTAATATATATTGGTTCCAAAAGCATTAAAAATGCAATAATTCAGCTCAATCAATTGATCTCAACTCAAGCTTGTCTAATTTCATCGTCAATGTTTCATAACAATTTTGTCAAACGTGTGGAGTGTAGTTTTCTTAGCTGGAATTGTTTGTGCTTTGTTGTTGGTGCATTGACTCTAGAGCACTGAAGGGTGAATTTTGTCTAAGATAGGTTGTAAAGTTATCATAGAGACTATTTGAAGTTTGTTAAATTTTCATTCTCCATAATGCATGGAAATGAGCTGGGATCGAATAGAACCCTTACTACAAAGGTGATTGAGCCCTCGAGCATTTACGAACCTTGTAGACCCAAGGAAAAGGTTTGTGATCAAGCAGCTTTGCTTACTCTCATATATTATATCCCAACATTATTTTATTAATGCTTTCATTGGTTTCTTTCTTTTGATTGCTAGGAAGGCCACACTGCATGGTTAGACTCTAAAAGAGGAATATGCCCATTTGCCTAATTAGAGTTTTTAGGAAATCTTTTAACTATAATTGTATTTTGTTGGATTAGTGTGATTTAAAGATGGCTTTACCTTAAAATGATATTTTGGGTCTTTTGGGTGGCCCTTCTAAATTGCATTCCGTGCTCTTATTCAACATGCTAGCTTGGTGTAAAATGAAAATACTAATAGCTCTTGGCTGGCTAGAGTCGAACTCTTACAATTAGAAATTTTGTGATGAATCTATTTTCTCTAAGAATTAACATCATAGAGTATGGAAGTCTAATTTATAAATGAGTGTTATTTTCAGGAAAATATGTCCATATTCTTGGGTCAAATACTACATGTTTCATAATTGTATTCTAAGAAGGAGAAACTGTAGATTCAATACATGAAACACCCATACCCTGTATAGGTTTTCATGTAATTTTACATGGAAAAGTTAGAACTTACCATCAACTTGTCTTGATGAGTTCCATGGCCTTTATAAGAAAATTGATTTTACAAAGAAAGAACTTATAAAATTCTTTCTTTCAAATATTTGAGGATTTATAAGTATTAGAGTTCCATGAGTTCCATGGCATGGTGTAATTAATCTGCTGCAGTGCTTGGCTAGTTTTTCTTCCTATTGTTGTTATTGTTTTGGGGGTTCTAGGAGATCTACAGTGGAAAGGTTTTGGAATTTTATTGGTGGTTGTATCAAGTTGGTGTAAGAGAGATGAGGACTTGGATGGTTATGGCTAGAGGTGTAGGTCCTGATGAGCATTGAAGCATCTGTTCTACATCTCTCTTCTTGTTTTTTGGCTGAACAACTATTTGATGTGTTGCACCTATAATATAGCCCCTGCAAAAAAGTTGTAGGTAAAAAAAGTTTGAGAATTGTAGATACGAATCTGTAATTGAGAAAGCTAGCTAGGGGAGAAATAACTTGCAAAAAAGTCTTCTGGGTCATTTAAGAAATATTTCATTTTTTGTCAAGCATTATTTAGATTACAAACTTATTGTAAAAGTCTTATTTCATAGTTATTGCTTTGTTCATTGGGTCATCTAGAACATTTTCTACTCCATTCATAATTTTCTCTTGTTGCATGCATTTCCTTTATAGGTTTCAATTTCATAAGTTTTTTGTTCAATTTCATCAGTTCAACATTGCAGTCTGTCTAAATAAAACATTGATAGGGTATGCCCTTTCAATTAGACCTTTTACTTGCTCTGTCAGTACCTTCAGCTTTCTAAAATAATTGCTATTTACCTAATATCTAAAGTACTATTTACAGAATTATTTTTTGATATTTGTTATCTAATTTTTTTTTGGCAACCGACAATAATATTTACTTTCCTAATTACTATGTAAAACTTGCAACCATACTTTCTATGCTCATTCGACAGCTCCTCATACCAGTTATTAAATATTACAAATACATTATAAATTTATCTTACTCTCATGTAGGCCTTGATTCCTTTTATGATATATTACATGCATTTGACTTATAAACAAAAATAACATAGGACATGTATTTAATTAGTGAACTTAATTGTTTGTGTTGAATGCATATACCATGTCTATGATGCATAGCTTTACATAATAATATGGGTTTAAGTGCATTGTCTATTCTTTGTGTTGTTATTATTGCCCTTTAGCAGCATACCATGGATGACATAGAGGTTTTACGTGATCCAGACTTGTGGGTTGGTGGGTTGGAGGAGATTCCGGTTGACATGTTATACCAAGAAACATTGGAGTGTAAATTGGCAGGGTCCAAAATTACAAACTATGACACAATTCGACTTGCCATACGCCTCAGTGAACTTAGTATTAAGCCAATTGATTCATCACAAGTAAAGGAAAAATCGCCATCTTCAGAAGACACAACGTCAGTTTATAGATTTAATGGGCCAAACGGGCATTGGTTGAAACCCCATCACAAAAACTGTTATTGGTTCGGACGAACATTGGGCAAATGAGATTCAGGTAACCTTCCTCTTCTTTTGGTCTAATTGCTATATTTTTAATTTATTGCATTATCTAATCAATTTATGACCCATTATATGATTAAATGCTTTTTACTTTTATAGTCAACTTATTTAATTATTTTTACCATTTCTTAGGTCCGATCCCAATGGAAAAAGTTCAAGACCAATAGTTATGCCAACTACGACATCTTCTGCATGATTTTTGATTAGGTGGTTGCAAGAGGGGTGTTGCATTATGCCTCAACACAAGAACCTCCCTCTAGAGAAGAGGAGCAGTGGTTGGAGGATGAATTGAGGGCCCAAGGTCCCATGTTGGGCACTGGCATTGGATTAGGCTCAATCATTGATCTGGATGAGATCGAAATCATTCCCTTGAAATAAGGAGGGGTGCCGTAGCGAACGAATCCTCATAGGCGACGTAGGGACGCAGCAAGTCCATGATCAATCTCACCAGAGTTTAGTGATGGCTTGAAAACAATTGCCACCAGTACTAAAGCACAAGCAGAGTTCGATGTAAAGATGTTTGAAATATGCAGTTTAAAGCACAATAGAGGTGATCGTTCGAATAGGGTCTGATGCAGGCTATAGCAGTGTTGCACAGTGTATGAAGTTTTTGGAGGACATCACCCCTCCCCTACCTATGGATGTTCATCTTCGTGTGTAGCAAAAGCTTTATGGATCCTAATGTCCTAAATGTCTTCTAGAACATGACTCTAGTACTGAGATTAGAGTGGGTCTGGTTGCTACGCTGACCACATATATCGGACTTGCTATGTTTATTTTATTTGCCACTTTAGTTTATCTAGAACTTTATTAGTTGTATCGATCTCTAACAATCTTATTTCGTGTGGGCTAATTTAAGTTCAAACATTGGTGTGGTTTTAATAAAAGTATTTGCTAAGTTCATAAAAAATGAATTCATTTTATTCCTAGTATTACAAATACTTATACTAAGTTAGATTTAATGTTTGCGTTTAATTATTTTTAAAAGCATAGCATGGACAAGGATAGCTGGTGGAATGATGAGGTAAACATCGAGGAGAACGAGGCGAGCGAGGGGGGCTCTAGTAGTAATGCATCAAATACATATGACAAAAATAGATGGGTGGAATGGGATGCATGGAGAAGCCATAACGATGGTATGCAAGAAGAGGTGAGCCTTCTGAAAATGATGATGGAGGAGCAGCAATCCTGTGCCCAACCTCCTATGCCCATGCCACAACATAATATTGGCTTGTATGGAGGGGAGTGCATCATCACAGTCTTAAATGGACATTCTAATAACTGTTACGAGATGTTCCAAATGGAGGTATATGCATCCCGGGCCTTCTTCCATCAATTACGTAGAGATGTGGCCTTGCGTGATTCGTCACGAGAGGTTATGGTTGAGGAAGCCTTAGGAATGTTTTGCTACATCGTCGGACATGCCGTGGTTCAATGAGATATAGGTAACTTATTTCAACATTCGATTGAAACTGTAAATCAACATGTGTATGCAGTAATGTGTGCATTATATCGCCTATCGCGCCATGTGATTAAACCAAGTCAGATGACGAGGGTGATGCCTTATATTGAAGGAAATCCTAGACATTATCCATGGTTCGAGGTAAATTTTTCTTACATTATCTACTTTCGTAGATTAAATGCACTCTACAAATGCCGCAATGTTTGCAATATACGATTTTGGAATTTATGCAAATTTAAAACAAAATCTGCAGAAATGTCATGGTGTGATGTGTGATATCCCGTTTTTATGTATATTTTCACTGAAGGAGCTTTTTAATTTAATTAATATATTAGCTCTTTTATTTTAAATTATTATATTTTAATTGCTTTTATTTTATTTGATGTGGTATTTAATTTATTTTAGTCGTTTTATGGTTTTTAAAATCCTTTTCGTCGGATCAGCTTTTAGACTCCGGAGGTGAGGATTGGACCTCATTTCTTTTTCCTCATCTTTTCTTTTTCTTTTTTTTTTTCTTTTTTTTCTTTTTCTTTCTTTTCTTCTTCTTCTTTTTCCTTCTCCTCTCCCGCGCGCACGGCTCTCTCCCTCTCTTCTCGTCGTTGTTCAGCTCAACCACCCAGACCCAACACCGCCGGCCGATGTGGCCGACACCTCCCACCTAGAAAAATCCTCTTCCGGCCGGTGAACTCCCCCACAAAAAAATCAGCCCCATCTGAGCCGCCGTTAACCCCCTACAGCCCATCTAAGCTGCACGATTTTGAGCCATTTCCAGCGCCGTCGCTCCACCTCCGGCTACCATCTTTTTATCACTTCATCCCCTACCTCTTTCCATCCTAACCCACCCATTTTTGGCCTCGATCCATTGTCGGAGCAGCTCCCACGAGCTCAACTCCGATCTGCCTCTTTTTGCACTTCCACCGCTATTTTCACCGTCACCCACGGCCAAAACTCACTTCCATTAGCTTCATAAACATCTTTAGACCATTCCCTATCAATTTTGTGTCTTAGTTTGTCCCCGTTTGAAAGTGGGTAATTTACAACCCACGGCCACAGTGTAAAATACATTGTTACGTTGCTTTTTCTCCATCGTTTGTAACGTCGTGAGTTTTCAAAAAATACCTTATAGCGCTATAAGTATTTTTCAAACTTTATTTTAAATTTAAATATATTTTTGCTCTTACAATTAATTATTTGATTGGTTGGTTGATTCCAGACTGAGTCCGAGGAGTTTGGGGGTCGGATGGATCGAGGACGGAGTTGCTTGGTTTGTTGTTTTTGTGATTGGTTGGTTGATTTATATCTCAAGGCATGCATTTCATGACGCATTCATGGGCATTTGTTTAATTTGAGAAAAACTAGCTTTTTTGTGTAAATGGATTTTTGGGTGCGTGTGTATCACGACCCCAAGCCGGGATAGGGTATTATCTCGGTGGAGCTTCTCTGGTCACTCGGGAGTGGAAAATATTGAGTGACATCTCCTGAATTTTCGTTGGGTAACAACTGGATCGCACGATACGGTAACGTTGTCGTGTCGATTCCGTAGTCCCTAGAGTGGCGGGGACTAGAGGATGGCTTGGTCCAGGTACGCGGCAGGCGCGAGTACTGGGCATCACTCGTTTAGGTGTCACACGCGTAGTTATTACTTGCGGTGTGACACAGGAGCCAGAGTGTGCGGATGATCCTTAGGGGAGATCATGGTGCATGCAATAATTGGATCGGGTTTTGGTTTTGGTTATGGGTCATTTTCTGGGAAAATGGCGAGGTTATGATTGAGGCTTTGTGATCCATTTTTTGGAAAAATGGTAGTTTCTTGTTTGGGCCATTATCTGGGATAATGGCAATGACATGTAATAAAGGTTATGTTTTGGGCCAAAATGGGATTTTGGCGTACATGAAAAAAATGTGATTTTTATGGGATATGTGCATTTACATTCTTTCATGCATATTATTTGAGTTTAATATGTTTTTATTTAGTGGCGTTTGGATTTTACTTACCTGCGGCACCATTTTTGGTACCGTAGATTTTGATGTAGAGATCGAGGAGGAGGAGGAGGCTGAGCCCGAGGAGGCGGCTCCGCCGAAGTATTGATTTGGAGTTTTTCCTTTGTAGTTAGTTTTGAAACATATTTGTGGCTTGTAATATTTTATTATGTATATTTTGAACATGTTTGTATTAAACAAAGAAAAAATTCTGGTACTTAGTTATATAACTCTGTTTATCCACTGCGTGTTTATCTTTTACACACTTGTTGCATACACGCACACTTGGCACTTGGCGATAGAGTGGTGACCCGTCATGTCACCATCCAGACGTCTCGATTTTTCCGTGTCCGTACGTGGGATTTGAGGCCTCACATAATGGATGAGGTCATGATCAACGCAGTTGTCCCGACTTTCGTAACTAATGCATATCTAAATTGGTATCACTGGGTTGCCCAAAATGTCTTGTGTGTCTATGATTTCGATATAAAATTCACATTCGTATATGCTAGGTGGGAGGCTACAACCCATGATGCTCACATTTTAATCGATGCATTAAGGCGTCTGGGGAACAATTTTTCATGACCTGAAGATGGTGATTTTTGATTTTTACACATTACTTAATTTGTACCATACAAGTTTGTGGTAATTTCTATATACCACATTTATAAAAGATTAATGTTCTACTAAATTCTTAGATTATTATTATTTGGTAGATTCTGCATTCCCTTGCACAAAGATATTTATGCCGCTGTATCCAAGGGTGAGGTATCACAAATCTAAACATTATAGAAATTGTACATTCCAAGGATATAAAGGTCTATTTAATTATTCACATTTATCACTTTGAAATGTCATTGAACGAACTTTTAGTGTGTTGAAGAGGCATTTCCGCCTTTTAAAAACATGCCCAAATACCTTCCAATTCAGCAACGTTATATTATTATTGCATATTGTACGATATATAATTTCATCTGGACCATTATGCCTAATGATCAGGTATTTGTGTAATATAGCAATCCTGATGATTATCCAGAAACGAATTTGGATCAAAACACTAGTGAACAATCTCATGTTCCTGACATGTCGACTGTATTGGCACAGGTAATGGTTGCAACTAGAGATGCTATTGCATGTAGGTGCATACTACTGGGCAACAAGAAAACACCTAATTACTAGCATGGTGTTGCAATCTTTTTGGTTATGTGACTGGTGCAAAACTGCAAGTGCACAGTATCGTAGTTTTATAATAAAGTGGTAAGAAGAGTATCGTCCTCAGGGATTGGTATCTTACTCTTGCCAAATACCAAAATTATACTAATCTCAATTTTATCTAGAGGAATCGCTAAGGATTTTTTTGTAGTTGCAAATAAAACTAGATCAACTCACAGAGAAATAAGCAAAGAAAATAAAACTGACTTTCAAAGATCAAATTCAATAGGGAAGAAAACTTCTAGGAAATCGATTTCACCATAATTCTTCACTATGCTTTTCTCGTCCAGCTAATTTAACTTAACCCTCTTTTGTCTATTAGCAAATCTCTAATTCATCCAAAAACCTCTTTCGATAGTCAATTGGAAGTGATTCTAGTTTATCAATTCACACAAGAGTATGCAAATTAAATAATCAAGAACGCAATAAGACCAATGATTTAATTACTACACAGGTTCATACAAGTCTTTCGATCTCTATACTTACCTATGCTGAAATATCCAAGATCTACCCTATGATTCCCTCTTTCGATAGCAAATCACAAGATTAATAATCATCTAATCAATGGCCAGTTAATTAGAAGCATTAAACTCAGAATAAATCAGATAAACAAAGAGAGAATTGCATTAAATTAGCATGGACAAACAAGCATAGTTCGGAAATAGGTTACATCGTTTTCCTAGAATAAAGAAAATTTAGCTCAGGCTAGAAATGGAATTCAACATAAACGAATTCACCATAATTGTTCTGAGAAGATGGGAAGAAGAAAATAAACACTGAAAAATCCTCCTTGCAGCCTCAACTCGTTGTCAAAAGCTCAAGGGAACGATTCAACGCTTTTCTCCCGTCCGTGCTCGTGTATGAATCCAACATACGTGCAATAAATTGGAATTTCGTCTCCAAAACAAATGATTTGAATCCCTCTAGCTATGTTTTTCTCTCCCAAAGAGTGTTCTCCAGTCAAAACTCGCGGCTCTAGAGTGAAAAATGGTTTTTATATGGTCCCACGACGGAAAACCTAAAATCTGTCAAAATACGATGTTCGCTCGAGCAGGGTGTCGAGCGCGCGTCGAGCGTTCGACTCTGCCTGATTTCGCTCGAGCGTCCTATCGAGCGCACATCGAGCGTTCGACTCTGCCTGATTTCGCTCGAGCGGCCAATGTCTCTGCTCGAGCGATCTTTGTTTTTCAGCAACCCGCTTCGAGCTCCCTGTCGAGCGGCAGTCGAGCGTTTGAATCTGCCTGAATTCGCTCGAGCGGCCAAAAGCCTCCGCTCGAGCGAACTTGTAAAATCTGCAATATGAAATTTTGCAAGTCATCATTATGTCTCTATCAAACAATAGAGTGTAAATTGGGGACACTTTATTTATATATATTAATGTTTAATATGTAAATAAATTATTGAATAAAATGTGGCCATGCTCCTGGAAGTATTTTTTCCCACTAGTTGAATAACTTTTTTTTAAAACAAATTTCAAGATTTTTTTTTTTTAAAGAAAGAGCCAATGTCACATGTACAAGAGTGACCCCATCCCGAAATTTATTGAAAGCCCTTACTTATGGTAGAAGAATACCATAAACAAATCCCCTGAGAACAAAAAATCCACCAAAATAAAAAATCCCAAATGAACCCAACAAAAAGCCCCCTGAATCCCAATATCCAATACATCATCTATGTCTAAGTTAAGGCATGCCGAGCTTGTCCATACGAATCAAACCCTGTAACGGGCCTTGGAAGTAGGTGTCAACACCAATTTGTAAGTTGACTCCTTGCATCCCCTGCTTAGCTAAAAAATCGGCCACCATATTAGCCTCTCAGAAAATATGACGAAAGCGAACATTTAATTCTCCAACAATAGTTATGATTTCCTCCCAATAATTCCAAAGAAACCAATATTTACACACTCTCAAAGCCAACCATCCCACTATGATCAATGAGTTTGACTCAACCAAAATATCTCTCAAGCCCAATTGCTTACATAGTCGAAGCCCATTAAGAAGAGCTATATATTTAGCAATGGTGTTGGTAGCATCCCGATATGAATGAGCAAAACCCACCACTACTCCACCGGAATTCCGAATAATATCCCCCACCTAAATTTCTAGGGTTACTGCAAGATCCTCTATCCACATTCACCTTTAGTCTTCCTCTCGCTGGTGGCTGCCACGCAACTAATTTTAATGTCCTTGCTACGATTGGAATACTTGGGCACGCTAATTCTTATAACAAAATGTAGTGGAAAATAAGTTTTTACATGCATTGACTCATTTAAATAATAAAGTGATATTATTTATTAATTTTGTTATTTAAAAAAAATCAAATTTTATATAATCAAATAAAAGTTAGGGAAGATAATGGTACTTGGTATTACTCATTTAACTCAAATAATAAACAAGAAATAATACAAATAATGAAATAAAAGTGTGGAAAATAATGAAATGGTAATATGAAAAAACAAATGAAAGAAAATGGATAAAAAAAATTAAAGAAAAAGCAGTATGAAAAACAACTTGAAAGAAAACGGAATTGTGAATACTATGAAAAAAAAAAAAAAAACTTGTAGCTGCTCTTGCTCCACGTTTTTTGACCATGGTTTCCGTTGGGACGAATGGCTACAGTGCACACAAATGAAAAGTTTTATTCTTTATTGTATTTGGCATTGGAAGACCAGACTATTTGGGTTTTTCTTGTCAGTTGAACATTATAAAATAATGGGGGGACCTATTTCTTTTATAACTTTTTATAAATATATCCAAACTCATCTTAATATTTAAACATACCTAAACTCATCTTAAGTGAAGCCCACCAAACTCATTGAATCATCTTAACTCATTATTATTCATAAAAAACTCAGCTCAACTCAGCATTCAAACGCAACCTTAGACTCCACATAAAACAAACCAAGACAACCCCATACTTCACAATCTCCATACTTCACTTACAACTCCATTACAGTCCTAACGAAACCTCACTTCACCCGGCACATCAAACTATATAGTTCATCTCGACACTACCCATTGTGTCCGGCCACTTCACCACTATACAATCACCCCATCACTTTACACAAAACACAACACACAACCCAATCACAAACTTCACAATTAATCCCATCATTTCACAACATATAACCACATCACAAACCACCTTCACTCCTTCTCAATTTATCACAACCAAGACAATCAATATATATAGAAAATATATCCAATTCAACACAACTTGATTTCATCTGCACAACATAACATTTTCTAAATGTAAAGGGATAGAAAATATACCATAAATTGAAGGGATATCATGTGGTGGTTCTCGATGGACTTGGTGGCTCACTATAATTCTTGGTGGACTTGGTGCTTAAAACAGAGGATGTGGTGGTGGAGGTCTCAAACTACCATGGATGGAGGCGTTGACAAAGGGGTTGGGTGGTTTTCAATGGCAGGTCACAGTTGGGTAGGGGTTGTTTGGAATAGGGGCCGGGTGTTTGTGTGTGGGAAGGGAGGGGAAAAGGGCTTAGGCAGTGCTAAGGGTGGAAGGAGGTGACTTGGTATAGGTTGCTAAAGTTGGCACAGGGTTACTGTGGAGAAACCTATGATGGAGGGATAAACAGTCAAAGTCACATGGAATGCTGCTCATGGGGTGGCGTTGGGCTAGGGTTGTGTGAGGGGGCTTGCAGCGGCACGCAACTGGTCTTGAGGTGTGGGGATGAGCAGTTGTGGGGCATGGAAAAAATCGTCGTGGCCAAGATCAGGAGAGAGAGAGAGAGAGAGAGAGAGAGAGAGAGAGAGAGAGAGAGAGAGAGAGAGAGAGAGAGAGAGAGAGAGAGAGAGGCGATCGTGGTTGGTGGTGTAAGACCATAATCGGTGAGGCTTGGCGACAACATGGCTCAGTTGCAGGGAGGCATGCTGGGGCTATGGGAGGGAGACTAGGGGAAAGAGAAGAAAGAAGAAAAGAAAGAGCAAGGGGAGGGAACTAGGGTTTGGGAAATTGGTCCTGGACATGTAGTTCTGGTTTTTAATCTAAGTGTGTGAATAAATCATGAAAATGAAATTAAGGAAAAAGGTAAACAAATCATAATAGAAATAGAAATGGGACTACATTTAAATCCAACTTGTTTTCTTAATCCAAAATAATATTTTTCATTATAAATAAAATGATGAGTTTTGGTAAATATTTTCTATGAGAAATATATCCATATAAATGAATCAGGTTTTTAAGATAGAATAAAATGGTGAATATTAAATAATATTCCTAAGGAAATAAAGTCATTTAAATAAAAAAAAATGAATTTTCTATAACTATATTATTTTTGGGGCTCCACAATTAAAGAAGTTGACTTAAAATTTTAGGCTTAGTCCAATAACACTAAAAATATCCCATTTAAAATAATTTAGACTTTTAAAATATTTGGAAGGATTTTAAAATACTTGGCTCAATTGAAAAATCATCGGCTAGATTCTAAATAAAGATTTGAGTTTTAAAACAATTAGGTAGAGCTTGTGGCTAACTAGAGAGGAAAAGGAATAGTTGGTCACATTTATACATGAAGAAAGGACAATTAGAGCTTATTTAGGGTAAAATATTTGCGTGGTATTAAGCAAGTAAGCCACAAGTTATTAGATGAGCTAAATTGCTCATAACCTTTTTCGAGAGATCTGCACTTTTGAAGGACAGATGATTAGGATATACTCAAGATAACACAGTGCAAATATCGGACGAAGAAGGTGTATCCCAAGAGAAAGAAGACAATCAAGGTGCCAGAGAAAATAGAGACTTGAGTAGAGAAAAGAGCAACAGATGAGTAGGGAATAAGCATAGGAGTTAGACGAAAAAAATACTGGACGAATTAAATGGTTAGGCAAGAAAGTATCAAGTGAATAGGGTTTTGGTAAAATAAGAAAATGGGCAAGGAACACTTTAGGCAAACAAGTGTTGGGCGGTTAAGACATGAAATGAACTAGTGCTAGGTGGGCAAGTAGTGCTAGGTGGGCAAGTACTAAGCAAGAGTATAAGCAAGGCGATTAGAAGGCAAAGTGGTAAACAAGGCAAGCAAGGTGAGGAAGACAAGAAAGGCATTGGCCTAGTGAGACGTTCAACAAGAAAAGCATAATGCATGACGAGTAATATTAGAAGCAAGCAAAGCCTTGGACAAGCTATAAGTTGGGCAAATAAGATTCAAGGTGAGCAAGAAGTAGGCGATCAAAGCATTGGTGGACATAATGCAAGGCAAGCAAGGGGTAGGTGGGATTTGCATTGGGCAAGCAATAAGAAGGAGAGCAAGTTCAAGGGCAAGCAATGCTTAGGCGTGAAAAATATAAGGCGAACAAGTCCAAGGGCTTGCAATGGTTATGAGGGCTTAATACGAGGTGAGCAAGTTCAAGGGTAGGCTAATGTAATACAAGGTGAGCAAGTTCAAGGGCAAGCAAACTTGGGTAAGTGAAGCATTGGGTGGGTAAAGGTAGGGCGAGTAGAAGTTCTGAACTCGTTCTACGAGCAAAGCAATAAGAGTCCAAGTAAGTACTTGAAGCATGTTCCCTGCCCTACTGATGACTTGTAAAATTTCATATTGTAGATTTTACAAGTTCGCTCGAGCGGAGGCTTTTGGCCGCTCGAGCGAATTCAGCCAGATTCAAACGCTCGAGTGCCGCTCGATAGGGAGCTCGAGCGGGTTGCTGAAAAACAAAGATCGCTCGAGCGGAGACATTGGCCGCTCGAGCGAAATCAGGCAGAGTCGAACGCTCGACGTGCGCTCGACACCCCGCTCGAGCGAACATCGTATTTTGACAGATTTAAGGTTTTCCGCCGTCACACCATAAAAAAGGAATTTTTCACTCTAGGGCCGCGACTTTTGACTGGAGAACACTTCTTGGGACAAAAAAACATAGCTAGAGGGATTCAAATCATCTGTTTTGGAGAGTGAATTCCAATTATTGCCCGTACGTTGGAATCATATATGAGCACGGATGGGAGAAAAGCGTTGAATCGTTCCTTTGAGCTTTTGAAGACCAGTTGCGACTGCAAGGAGGATTTTTCAGTGTTTATTTTCTTCCAATCTTCTCAGAACAATTATGGTGAATTCGTTTATGTTGAATTCCATTTCTAGAATGAGCTAAATTTACTTTACTCTAGAAAAATGATGTAACCTATTTCCGAACTATGCTTGTTTGTCTATGTTAATTTAATGCAATTCTCTCTTTGTTTATCTGATTTATTCTGAGTTTATTGCTTCTAATTAACTGGCCATTGATTAGATGATGATTAATCTTGTGATTTGTTATCGAAAGAGGGAATCATAGAGTAGATCTTGGATATTTCAGCATAGGTAAGTATAGAGATCGAAAGACTTGTATGAACCTATGTAGTAATTAAATCTTTGGTCTTATTGCATCATTGATTATTGAATTTGCATATTCTTGTGTGAATTGATAACCAAGAGTCAATTCCAATTGACTATCGAAAGAGGCTTTTGGATGAATTAGAGATTTGCTAATAGACAAAAGAGATTTAAATTAAGTTAGCTGGATGAGAAAAGCATAGTGAAGAATTAGGTGAAATCGATTTCCTAGAAGTTTTCATCCCCATTAAGTTGATATTCGAACGTCAGTTTTATTTCCTTTGCATATTTCTGTTTGAGTCAATTTTAGTTTAAATTGCAACTACAAAAATCTTAGTAATTCCTATAGATAAAATCAAGTTTAGTATAATTTTGGTATTTGGCAAACATAAGGTACCAATCCCTGAGGACGATACTCTTCTTATTACTTTACTATAAAACTACAATATTGTGCACTTGCAGTTTTGCACCGGTCACCTACCTTCCTTTTGAGCTAAAGATCTGAGCTCATTCCCACACTATGTTGAGAAGCTGTGCAAGTGCTAGGAATCCATTTCTCTATATGTCTTGGTTAAGGCTCGAGCAAATGCTCGATAGAAATCTAGACATGCTCATATGTACATTGGGAGTGCTCGGAAGTGAGCCAACACAACCAAGTGCTTGGAAGTGGGCAAGCACTCTCATAGGAACCTAAATCCTCGCCAATACAACGCCTTTTTGAGAAGACTCACAGACTCACTTGCCACCCAATGATGCGCAGCTGGCATTAGACACTTTTCCACACATGGGTGACATTCACCAATAGCATACTGGAGCTCCTTTCTCCTTAGCTGAGCTTTTGGGACACGTAGAACAAGTCCCTTCCATCCTTGCCACTTTCCTCATCCGGGTTACATGTGGACTGCTAGGTGCTCGCCAACCATAGGAGCAATCCCCACAACACCCGACAGAGACCCTTTGATGACCCCATTCCCTTTTTTTTTTTTTTTCCCATTTCCTTGGTCATCATTTCCTTCACATATGGGCTCAGAAGCTCTCTCTCTCTCTCTCTCTCTCTCTCTCTCTCTCTCTCTCTCTCTCTCTCTCTCTCTCTCTCTCTCTCTCTCTCTCCCCTATGTGTAACCTAGAGGCCCCTTCATTCCTAAAGCTTCAAACATGCACACTTAATCATACGAAGACATCAGTAGCACTAGCAATCCTGGTTGGAGTTCATAGCATCAACGATGAGCCAAGACTTTCAATGCGTGTTGATTGACTGTGAACTACACTATTGTGCATTCTATTCAAGCTCGTACCTTTTATCTCACTATTAGAAAATAGTTGATGATCTTATTCTTCATATATCTTGCTATCTCACTGATCAAGTTTTCTTGTGCTTTACAAATCTCGTATGAAGGACCCCTCTCATGATTTTACCTTGCACACTACACTCTAGATTTTTTACATACATTGATTTTTATAAAAAAAATTTTAATGTATGTTTGCCTTTGGAGATGATTTCTTTTAAGAGGGCTTGCTGATTACAAGTGGGTGTGTGTGATTTACCATAACCCCAAATATTTTACTATGTTGCCTTTCGATTTTTAAACTTGGTACAAGGACCACTTTTGTGACTATGTGCTTTACCTCGCACCATGTTGTATTCTTTTTATGTTTTGATGTTGAATATGAAAAGGCTTTGTTCTTGGATCTCGCCTTGAGTTTTTAAATGGTTACTTTCAGCTTTAACAAAAGAGGTGTGTGTATCTCACGACCCTATGTCTGAATGAGATATTATCTCAATGGAGCTCTCATAGTTACTTATATTTGGAGCATATGATAATATAATGACATCTCCTGGGTTGTCATTTAGCAAACAATGAGTTTAGGCGAGATAGTAATACTCTAGGGTTGAAGTCGTTGCCTCTTTGCTGGAGGAGGCTAGAGGACACTGTCGTAAAGTAAGGAGCGCAAAGCCAAGCGTTGGTTGTAACGAAGTCATACGTGCGGTTGTTACCCACAATATGGAGAAGGGAATCGGGGTGTGTGCAGGGTCATGATAGGAGAGGTCGTGGTACACACGTTAACAAGAGGATGGAATTGTTTAAGGTGGTTTAAGGAAATTGAGGGTCTGGGGTCATTGAATGGATTTATGGTTGTTGTAGAGAGCTTGGGACTTTCAGGTGTTAAATCTTGTTTGAATATAATTTTTTTAGAGTTTTGCTACTTATCATCCCCACACACCATACATTTGGTAAGGAAAAAAAAATTATGTATGGTCTGTGGTATGATGATGATGAGTAAATATTTTTATTTTTTTAATAGTATTTTTATTTTGGTGTTGGTAAAAAATTAGGTTGATTATTATACTTAAATAACGATCATAATGATTGAAAGAAAATTGAGAAGTTGTTAGAGACAACTTTTTGAAAATCTTAAGGTGTTAGGTTTCATTTAAAAAAAATGACAAATTTTAGAAATATGTGTAACCACCTTGCGACTTTGTGCGGTTGTTTTGAAAATGGAAAAAAAATAAAAAATAAAAAATTGGTTGAATTGGATTAGACCGGATCGGACTGGTAGATTTAGTACTCTAATTTCTAAGCGGCCCGATGTGGTACCGTTTCTTAAGAATCAAGACTAGCCTTAAAATGATGTGATATCAGTTTTCATATTTTGAAAACCGGTTTAAACCGAACCAGACCAATATATATATTTATAATTGTTTATATTAGATTATATATATTATATGCTAAATTGCTAATTAATGTAATATGAAATTCTAATCTTACTATTCAACTTTATTAATCTTATAACATAAAATTAATATAACATATAATATAACATAAATTAGTCTTATGATTTTTAATACAATATTTGATATAACATATAAATTTTAATCTTAAATATAAGCATTAATACTAAGTCATTAATATAAACTTACTTTTCAATACTATACTAGTATGTGTTAATTATCATAAAATAATATATTTATACTATAATATAAATAAACTAATAGTTTATTATATATAAATATTATATTATTGCTAACATAAATAATCTGTAAAATTGGACAGAATCAGGCCAAAATTGAAAAAATTAGAAATGACAGTTTTGGTAATGAATTGGTCCAGTATTAATTCTTAAATTTTAAAAGTGATATATATTGATCCGATTTTTTTTTTTTTTTTTTTATAAAAAAAGTACAAAATCCAACCCATTTATTTATTTTAAAACCCGTTACTACCCTAGTTAAGATAGAAATTTATTTTTTTATTAACTAAATTTTATCCAAAATTTGGAAGACGGAGAGAGAATGCACTCGACGTATTTACGAGCCCAAGCTGCCCGCACAGTCACACACGACATACCGCTACAATGAGCACTGTGAAAGCTGTGGTTCTCATCTCCGGGGACAACAACATTAGAGGCTCTCTCAATTTCGTCCAGGACCCCTACGGTCTCTCTCTATGTCCGCTCCATCGGACGGTTGAATTTGTGTTTTAGTGCTGATTTTTCTTGTATGTTACAGGTTCAACCCATGTGAAAGGGAGGATTACTGGACTCTCACCTGGCCTTCACGGCTTCCATATTCACGCTCTTGGCGATACAACCAATGGCTGCAACTCCACTGGCAATCTTCTCTGGCACTCTCTGTGTTTCTGTCTATACATTTTGTCTTGAATCTTCATCTTTCATGCAATATTATGTTCTTTACGATTATGGGTATTGTTTAATTTGTGGGATGGATGCTATGTTTCAAATTTATCTGTATTTTAGGTCCTCATTTCAACCCACTGAAGAAGTATCATGGATCTCCTATGGATAAAGAGCGTCACGCTGGTGATTTGGGTAACATTGTTGCAGGCCCAGATGGTATGTGCAGTTTATGTCTTTTGCAGTGTGTAATTTAATATTATAGGGGTAATGAGATAACTTCTCATCTATACCATAATTTCCACTCTTCAGGAGTAGCTGAAATTTCCATCAAGGATGATCAGGTAATCAATTTAAGTTGTAATATCAGGTTCCAGACGCCAGTTCTATAGTTGTTGTTGCGTTTTCCTTTTCATTTCATTGTATTTTTCTCGTGCCAATTACTTTCTTCTGATCGGTAGTTATGATTTCTTGTTAGTCCCAATGGATGGATTTTTGTTCTTGGAAACTGCCCTCAAGTTGTTTTACGTTTTATGCTTCCACGGTGTCATTGTGGGTTTTAATTCACCTGTGTTTGTCTCATATCTTTAATTTTCCCTCTCTTGCTGTATCCATATGTAGATTCTGCTCAGTGGTCCTCATTCCATACTTGGGAGGGCGGTTGTTGTGCACGCTGATCCTGATGATCTTGGTAGAGGTAAGGTTATTAAAGTCATTTAGACAATGCTTATGGGACATAGAGATATATACTTAGATGGTCGAAGTATCTGTTAGACACTGTCATTCGTAGAAGTTCAAGCTACAAGGAAGGAGGCCAACATTAAATATCAAGCTCACATTATGGGCCCACTTCTGTGTGCAATCCCTCTGAATATTAGAATGTGGGCCTTGCATGGGAAGAACGGAAGAAGGCACTAACTGGGGGGTTTCCAGAATTCTAACTAAAGACCCGTTGGTTAACCAAGTTCACATTACCTGTATAAACCCAGGTGGTTGAATTTGCGACTTTCATGATGACCGTAGAACTCCTTGCATGTGGTCTTGTACTCAAATTTTCAAATCCATAGATCCAAGTCATTTCGTGATTTTTCTTCTCTAAAAAGCACAAAAGTAAACAATGTCAGATTTTTTTTTTTTTTTGCCCTGTGCCTTGGGGGGTAGTTTAATTTACCCCTTCTAATTCTGTTTGCTCAACCTTACAAGCTTTTATCTCCCACACAAAAGAAATTGGCTAATTTTACCGTACTAATTGGTTTTTGTTTGGTCAAATCAATTTAAAACTTCATGTTGAGGATGATTAGGGTTACAAAACCTTTTTTTGATAGGTAATTATACAAAAATCTATTTTTTTTTTTTTTCACCTAAAGTGTATTATTGAACTTCAATTTCTCATGGATTTTCATCATATTGACTCAATAGAGAAAGAAGCATATTGAGGTTTGACATTTTGTTAAAGAAATGGAAGCTATTGGGCATTTATGTGGGCTAGAAAAGCTCAGTTCTTTTTACATTTAATTTCTAAGCTGTTACACATAAGGCATAACTATAAAGGGAAAGCTCTACCGTATTTGCACTACCCCAAAAAGACTAGTCAATATAAGCTTCTCTATGGTCACTTGTAAAAGCCTATTTCACTTATCATATAGTCAATTTTGGAAACTTAACCCACTTTATGTGTGTTATTCCTTTTCCCAGTACGAACCAACATACTTTCAATATTAAATTTTTAATGTCTTTGTTAGGGTCATATCATACAATACTTTTATCTTACATGGTTTGTCTTACTAGGTGGCTCTATTAACATATGTAACAAGCTAAGGAATTTACTAGCCACGTCTGTCCTATAACCCCAAAAAAGTTGGTCTATTTTTGAAACTCTTCCTAGAATCACCTAAAAAACCTAATTTCACCTGGTAAGCATATAAAACCTAGTTTTATCTAGTACGTAGCTGCTATTTGATTTAGCACTCGCAACTACCTTTATAACTTTTTTTGATTTGTAAGAAATTTGATTGATGGTTATAACTTTTTTTGATTTGTAAGAAATTTGATTGATGGAAATAAAAGACTAGGCGAAGCCTTAGTACACAGGACGTAAACAAGAGTATGCACCTAGCTAGAGCTAAGACCAAATAGATACAAGGAATTCCCAAATATTTCCTCCATTGGATGCACTTTATGTTTGAAGCTTCAGTCGTTTCTTTCCCGATACTTCACATAGCGCAAATGGGGACCATATTCTGAATAACTGCAATTTGCAGAACGCCATATAGTCTTCCCCAGCTGGCATGCTGATCAGCCACCTTCCCTGGCATCACCCATGCTAGCCCTATTATGTTGAATAGGTTGTCCCATAAGGCCCTAGCAACCTCACAACGAGTAGTAAATGGTCTACTATTTCACTACTTTTCTTGCACAGATAGCACCAGTCTACAAGAACAATTTGGCATTTACATAGGTTGCCCATGATCAAGATTTCCCCCAAGGAAGTTGTCCATACAAAGAAGGCAATCTTCAACCAAAGAAGGCAATCTTCAACAGTGCCTTACTACCTCCAAATGTTCCTCCAAGGGAAAGAGATGCTTTCTTGAAAGGTGGTCCCATTATAGTAAGAGCTTACAGAAAATTTCCCTTTTTGAGAAGGAGTCCACAGCATCTGATATGCCTCTTGGCTTTATAGCTCAGTGGGATACAACATGTTGGAAAAAGTGCTCACTTCCCAATCACAGGCTGCTTTGAGGAAGGAGACATTCCATTGAGAGTATCACCTGAGATCTCCAATAACTCCCCCACCGATGCCTCTTGTCCATGTGCAATTGGAGTCTTTCAGAGCTCTTATCTCTGCAAGAAATGCCAGAATCCAATCTTGGAGCCATCCCCCACCACAAATATAGTATGCCATGAAAATGGGCCCAGCCCCTTCTAATGTTTTTCCACAGCCCCACTCCATAAGCTCCTTGTCCCTCCATAGAGCACTATCCCCCCCCCCCCCCCTCTAGCACTACCGTATTTAGAGTCAATCACCACCTTCCACAATGCTTCTCTCTCATGTTGATAATGCCATAACCATTTATCGGAGAGTTTCTAATTCAATGCCCTCAAATTTTGAACCTCCAAGCCACCACTCAAAATTGGAGTGCACACCTTTTCCCAATTAGTGAGGTGAACTTTAAAGTCTTCACCTAGTCCACTCTAAGGGAAATCACATTGAAGCTTCTAAATGCAATTTGCCACCCCAATCAGAGGAGGAAACAAGAAAAGGAAATAAGTGGGTAAATTTGAAAGGGCATGCTTAATTAATGTGGTGTGACCACCATTTGATAAATATAGTCTTTTCCGTCTTGCCAATCTATGCTCATCCTTCTCAAGCACATCATCCCAAATCGCCTTAGCTTTGAAAGGATCACCCAAGGGAAGACCAAGGTACTTCTTGGTTAGGGAACATACATTGCATCCCAACGCACTAGCCAAACTCCACACATTGTTGACATTATCCTTACATTCCAGAAACTGCTTCAAAGTATAGGAGTGCCCCTAATGACTGGGTTTTATTTCAATCTGCATCAGAAAATATTAGTGTCATCCTCAAACAACAAATGAAAAATGTTAGGAATGCTCCTATGAGTATCCCCCACCAAAAAGCCCATCATAAATGCACCCCCCAAACACAGCAGACAACATTTTTTTTTGGCAGTGAACAACATTCTACTCAAAGCTTCCATGGCCACAACAAATGGTGCCCTTCACGATGAACTAACATACATAATGCTTTTATACTTTTAATTTATGTAAAACGGGGCAATCAAAATCATTATTTTCAACCCATCTTGACCATTTATTTCTTAATAGTGACTCAGAAAATAAAATGAAATATTCAAATTCTGAGTCTTTTAACTATGCTGACAATTTTTCTAGATTAGTCAATGCTTAATCAGTTCAAGGAAGATCAGGCCCACAATTTAGGGATTCCTGTAGCACCTAGAACTTTTGATTTGGATCACACGTGAGATTCATTGTATTTGAAATTTAGTTACCAAAGCCAGTTACCCCTACATATTAATTGTAAAATTGATCCCAATATAGGAAATAATGAGGTGATATTTTTCCATAAAATATTTATGATGGTTTTTCATACTTCTGGTAGTTTTTTTGTGGTGTTGCAAGTCTGCTAAGTAGAGTGTTGCACAGTCAGATCTCTTAGTGATAACATTGAGCTCTAAGTTCAACTAGTTCTTCTACATTATATACTTAATAGTGCAGATGAATTGCACCCATTTCCTGTTAGGGATAGGATGCTACATATCTTTTTTTTAAGACTCCTTAAAATTTAAACTTTCATGAGGATGAACCCATTTAAAAATTGAGCTCTAGGGTTTAAGAGGAGGTTTGAGGAGTGAGATGAGATGAGAATCTTGTGAATAGTAGTAAGATAGTTTGTGAATAGTAGTGAGATGGTTCGAGTTGAGTATTTTTTGGATTTGAGAAATGAGAGAAAAAGTTGAATAAAAAATATTATAAATTTAAAATATTGAAAGAATATAGTTTTATAATATTATTTTTTTTTTGGAGATTTGAAAATGTTGGAATTGTTTTTTATTTTTTATTTTAAAGTTTGAAAATGTTGTAATGATTAGTTTGAAAATTTTGTATTTGAATTATTATTTTTTTGATAACTAAAAATATTATATATATCAATAGGAGTAACCAAGTATACTAGACGTATACAAGAAAACACCTAGCCCGTACTAGACTCTAGAGAGCCCGTGAAACACTACCCACAAACTCCAAGTCCAAATTAGAATGGAACACACCTCCCCAACCCTAGCTCCTTGTTCCTTATAAAACTAATCCTCTACCCGAAAAACCTACTATGAGAACATCTTCACAATGCCCTTCCTTTAGTCTTCCCTTGACTTGAGCTATCTCTCTTAGCATCATAGTTGATTGCCCATGAAAGACGCTTTAACTCCTTGCTTTTCTTAAAATGTGATTTGGTTTCATGCGCGTGGCTAGCCTCAATCGCAGTGAGTAGTGCTTTAATATTGTCTTCATATCATCCATGTGTAAGCCCCAAGATTTGCTGAAACCTGTTAACTTTATTCAGAACCCAATCCGATGGTGACCTCGCTATATCGTTTAATGGAGGAAGAGAAACCAGGGGAACAACATTATCCCCAGACTCAGTACCCAACTGCACTCCCCTAAACCTTCCTCCACACGAGGCACCAACGACAAACTTCCTTCCCGCCATATGGTTGCTCGACAACAATATGGTTGTTGTCCATTGTTTCTGTCACCATTACAGTTTCGTCCCCCCCCCCCCACCCCCCCACCCCACATCAACATTGCTTGTATGTACTCCACCCCGTGACGATCCTTGCCATGCCACTTTGTCAGACCCTACTGCTCCCTCAGGAGACATAGAACAGGAAGGGGAAACACAACCTTATGTGACCCCATTTCCATCTTCTAAAAGAGGCTCGACTGTTTCTTTGAAAGTACTCAAGACCCTGGATGGATTCCCCATCTTCAACTAAAAATGAACCTTGGACAGAAGTACCAACTGCATCTACAACTTGTGCCTGAGGCCCTACTGCTCCCTTTGGAGGCATAGTAACACTGGCATGGACAAAGATGCCAGTGTCCAATGACCTTATATGTGACGGCGTTGAAACCTTTGCCAGCACACTTGTCTCCTTCAAACCCAAAGGATCTACCTCCTGCCCTCCCTCATCCATTCTTGACCCACCACCAAAACCCATGACTAGGTCCAGCCCCTTATCCACTTTAATCATCAAATCTCTCACATACTCCATAACTCCCTTCAATTAATCTATAACATCCCACAAGACCCCCTTCACTTCTCCCAATGTCACTTGATGGCCTTTCTCTCCTACATGTGCCTTCCCCTTTCCTTCTGTCACTGAGCTGATCTCGGTCGGACTACCCGCCATTGACCTCAACACCGCAGCGTACGAAGCACCTTTAATTGAGGAAGACCTTCCCACTTTTTTTCCACCAACAAACTCCCCTCCTATTTACATGCTTCAGAAAAGTGGCTTTGAACCCAGTAACAACGACTGCATAAAGCCTTTCCTTCCAAAGCCATTTGCGCCCTCCGGAATCACCAACAAACCTTTCCTCCTTCCATTCTGGAATTCTGAGAGTTCCAGAAAGCTACCCCTTGCATTAACATGATGTTGAATTATAAAAACTCCATTATTCATCCGTAGCTTCTGAAGAAACCTTCATGACCGGTAAGTTCTAAACAATCCTTAATCCACTTAGACACATGAACTTAGCTATCCTTTTGCTACGTTTAGAGATACGAAAACTATTACCTCCCTCTTTCGTAAAAACGAAAGTTTTTTATTCCACTTTCGACCACCACCTCTCATCTTCCAATTGAGACGAATCCACATCACACATCATCATCATCAAATCCCAAAACCCAAAATAGAGATACCCTACTGCTCCCTCTTCATCCTCTCAAGGGGGAAAAAAAAAAAAAGGCAGTTTTGTGCCCATTTCAAATCAAAGGTAGAGACAGAATGGACTCCTGGTCGCCGGAGGAGAACCAACAATTGAGTCATTGGAGTCCGTCATTCAAGTCTGTGGTGATGTTGGAGGCAAAGGCTTAGGTCACAGTGTCCCTAAATTGTGTTACTGGAGAAAACAGAAGAAAACTCCCAATCGTCAAAGGAGGACGACGTCGGAGGCCACATAATGGCTTTTCCGGAGTACGCCGATCAAGTTTGTGGCAGTGGTGGAGGCAAAGGCTTAGATCACAGGTTGCTGGAGAAGAAAACTCCTAGTCACCGGAGGAGCAAAGAGAGATAGCAAGAAAAAACTAGTTTGCCGAAGAGGACAGACGCCAGACGACCCTCAGCAAAGACGCTGGGGCTTGTCGACGTCATTTGTGACGGAGGTGATGTGTCACTCTTTGGTCAATGATGGTTGAGGGGTGGCAGTGGAAGGATGTGTTAAGGCTCTCTCGCTCATTGTTTAAAAAAAAAAAATATAATACCTCCCTAAATTTATAAAAAGAGCAAGTAACTAAACGGTGCTGATTTGTATTTGAATTATATTTGGGAATAAGATAAGATGAGATGAAAGAAGATTAGATGAGAATTTTGTCTCATCTGAGGCCCCAAATGTGCCCTAAAAATAATAGCTCAATCCCTTCAGTCTGCATCTTAGGTCACCCATTGGCCCATTTAAAGACGCTTGAAATCCATACATGGTAGCCCTCCCATTGGGCCCTAACCCAATCCCTTTAGTCCGTGTGTTAGGGCCGGCCACCTCATTAATAATAGTCCACATATTTTTTTAACTTCTTCCCATAATAGCATAATTGAAGTTTTACGATGATTTCCTTGTAAATTTACGAAGTTTCTGAAAATTTCTCTCAATATACCATTCACAAAAATCCTTAGGGGTTGGCTTAAGCGGTAAGGGCCTTGGTCTTGCTGGTATACTCCCTCTTGGTCTAAGGTTTGAATCTTTGTTCACAAACAATTTCTATGGGCTATTTGACTAGGGGAATTTCCTTTGAATTACTTGAGATGTACTTGTAGTCTTTAGGAAACTTCTTGCCGAGAGCATGTGTACCCTGGGATTAGTGTATTTGATGCCAATAAAAAAACGTGGTTTCTGTGCCCCAATTTCATTATTCTTTATTAAAAATTGTGAAAATATGAAAATGCTCCCAACCTTTTGGGCATTTTAAGTGTCGATCATAACTCCAAAATGTTCATCGATTCAATGCTCTCTGAGTGGCAAACTAGCAGCAGACATTTTTTTTTTTAATTTTTTTAATTATTTTATGTTGGGGAACCTTTTCAAGGTAAGGCCCTTCAGACCCATCATTGTAAAGTGAAACCAGGTCCCGTGCACCACACTTTCAGAAATTTCCTTATGTGGAGCTGGTTAAATCGTTGGCTTTTCACCAGGGGATGTGGTCCCAAAGGATTGTTTGCATCCATGAGATGTCGAACCTTGGACCTTGAGGGGAGTGATACCCCAAGACCAAGGTCTTCACCACTTGGACCAACCCCTTGGGGTTTAACAGCAGACATTTTAGTTCCCTAATTTCATAATCTTGAGTCTTGACCTTGAGACCTTCGTTTGAACTTCAATAACCTATTTATGAAGGACTTTCCAAAATAGAAACCATGTTTGATCAAATTTGACTGTGTTTGATGTGTTGGAACCCAAGGAGATTCTTTGTACTTTCATGTGTCATAGTAGGAGAAAAGAAGTGAAGCCTTTTTGCTGAGGCTTTTTCATTGAATATTCTTTTACATTCAACTGGTTAGACCAGAAGCTTAACTTATACCACCTGCGCCAATTTTTTGGACACCCATCATATTGTCTGGTACACCTGCATTAAGGAATCATGCCTCTGTAAGGTTGGTCAAGTGAGAAATATAAAGAGAACTTTAAATGCAATAACTAATTACAAAAACTCTACTCAAAAAAAGAAAAGAAAAAAAGAAAAAGAAAATAATAATAATAATAATAATTACAAAAACTCTGCCTCTTCACTAAGATTCTCTAGAAATTACATAACAGAGTTTTGTGTAGGTGATAAAGTTACATGGGAAAAATATGAGCAACTCCTGCGAGCCAGAAACGCCTAGAATGGGACTTAGGATTTGAATCTCTAATACTTACTAAAAAAAAAAAAAAAAGGATTTGGATCTCTATTGGTAGGAATTAATGATAGTTTCTGGCATTGCGTGAAGAACCTTTATAGGTCTTTCCCATATATGCATGAGGTAAAGGGATGATGTTATTTTGAAGATGCCTAGACCTTTTGGTGGCCTGGACCTCTGGTGTGGAAAGCTTTTATCTGGAAGATTTTTTTTGGAAGCATGCTCAAAGTGAACATTGATTCTCGTTGGTAAATTCAAGAATTATGAGATATATGATCGCACATGGCCATCCAGAATTATTAAAATATTTCTAAGTTCAATGGTTGGTTTTATCCTTAACATAGCCGTAACTGTATTTATGTTTACGTGTATATCATCACATTCCTCTTGGAAAATGAGCTAATTATACAGGCTAATGCAACAGGTGGACATGAACTTAGCAAGACTACCGGGAATGCAGGTGCAAGAGTTGGATGTGGTAATTTCTGTTCTTTAGCTTTATGCATTTGTCGGCAATTTTTCTAACTAGCCAGCAAAACTAGCTTACGTAGTTGGGTAAGGTAGGGAATGCAGTCGTGAAACCTTCTGGCGACAGTTCCCATTGTACCTTTTCGATTTAACTCTTTATCCATCCCTCATACATACAGGAGCCTGACAAATTTTTAATAAAATTTTGGTCAGGTATCATTGGACTTCAATCGTCAGTTTAGGCTGGATTGCTTGTGTATAATCGACAGGTTCGAAAGAGAAACCGTGATGCAATGTGTAGTTTATATTATTACCCAATAACCACGTTGATAGTTTCTGTAATGTCCTTGAAAAGCACTTTGGAATTTACATGATAATAAATGCAAAATTGGAAGTAGTTCTCATCAATGACAATGGGATAATGTGATGCTCCCAGATTCTGCTTGAGATCGAATGGACATCTAAAGCGTTGGGACATGCAACACAAAGTTACCTGTTTCTATTTATGACATATAAGATGTAGTATTCCTATCATGTATATAGCATTATGCAATATTCGCAGCGGATAATTTTTTTTTGAGCAATACTATGCACTAAACTTATAATATATCAAATAGTTAAATCTTAATCTAAGCATACTTAACAAAATAAACATTCATAATTTCAGTACAAGTCTCAGCAGGCTGTAATCTTAAAAATATGAGAGACCAGATTCCATATTTACATTACCAAAAGTACATTATTGAGGAAGTTCGTCGAGTAACTTATGTAATTCAACTAACGAGGTCAGAATATTGTCCAAAAACTACTTATAGAAGTTGTAAGCTCTGCGTCGTGTCTGTGGCGTCTAGTCAACCTCCTCCAGTCTACCAGTGTCTACTCTCTACTTTGATCCTGACACATCGCCTACTATTCGGGGGGAATGATAGTTGGGACTATCACGGTGAGATTTGATTACAAATCTCAATAAGTTAACAGGAAACTCCCACACAGGTTAATGATACATGTATGGCAGTAAAAGCATGAATGCATAATTAAAGTTGTAAATAAGTATAACATAACTTAATATATATCATGGCATAACTAACATAATCTGAACTGAAACATGAACCGAATTTGACATGATATGACATGAACTTAAACTTAAAACATAACATGGACTAGTAACATAACAAAAATGTAAACTTGAAACATAATATGGATTTGAAATATAGCATGAACGTGAACATACATAATATAAACATGAACGTAAACTTAACATAAACTTGAACATAACATGATATAAATGTGAACTTGAGATATAATGTGAATATGAACATAGCATAACATGAACATGAACTTGAACATAACATGACGTGAATATAACATGACATGAATGCGAACTTGAAACATAACGTGAACATGAACATAACATAGCATGAATGTGAGTTTGAACATAACATAAACATGAACATAACATGATATGAACATGAACTTGAAACTTAACGTGAACATTGACATAACATAACTTGAACGTGAACTTGAACATAACATGATAGCAAATTTTACTCCTTCACAGTAGTACTCGGCAGCTCATACATTGACCGTAATACCAGGCAACACGTATCATTCTTCTGTAGTACAGTAGATTATACTTCTTTATCATAGTACTTGGTAGTGTATAGTCTTGACCATAGTACTAGGCAGCGCGTATTATCCTTGACTGTAACATATTGTTTATTCTTAACTTCTTGACATAAACTCGGAATCTTATTCAATAGACTTAATTAATAATGTGACCATATGGGTGCTACATGGGTCCCCTTGAGTCGTGTGTCCCTACCGATTATCGTATCACAACACAGGTATCTACACTAGCTGTGAGTGCGTTAATATGTACTCCACAGTTGTTGTGGCTCCACATATTCTGCATGTCATAATTGCTGTGTCTCACATAATGTATGCTTCACAGTTGTTGTGGCCCCATGAATTGTTTATCCCACACTTGCTGCGAATAGACGTAAAATAAAATATGGCTCCATCGGTATTAGTGCCCGCACGCTCAAGTGACCAGCTAGTTAGCCCCATTCGCAACTTGTTGACTATACTTCGTCAACCTAGAGAATTTCACACCTATTTAGACACTCCAGCATGAACAAATAAGTTCTACTAGGATATTACTCCATCCTAGCATTTAGAGTCGTGATTGATATGAATAACTTAACATGAACATAATCTGACTTCTTTACTTAAGATGACATACGTGCAACATATAACAATATGTGACATAATAGATTGTATAATAGATAAGAATTCGTGACAGAATAAATCATGCATAACAGATAAACATGTAATGATGTAGCATGACATGGCATATATGATAACATGCATATATAAATTGTAGTTCCCTCACCCATCATACAAATATCCTGTAAACTGATAGTAAGTTAGAAGTTAACTTATCTCAGTCGTTATGTTCTATGAGAATAAAGTGCGAAACATGAGTAACTGTAAGAGGGTATTTTAAAAGTTAGAAATTTAATTACTAACAATTGGAAGCGTGAAAACAAGTTAATTTAGAAAATTATCATTTTACCCTCTACATGTGAAACAATGACTATTTTACCCTTAACTTAAGGATTTCACATCCTAACTCCAAAAATTTTTAAAATTTACATTCCTAAATGTTTACATTAATTTTGTCCTAAACTCAAATATCAACTTAAAAAAGTTTAAAACAAAACACTACTATGCCCGAAACATCCATAGGCCATTTCTCTTATTTTTGTTACAATTCCTTCCAACTTCAAAACTCATGCTTAAACCAAAATTTTGCAACAAACATCTTCCTATCCTAAGTTTAAAACCATTCTTAAAATATCCATTTAAAAAAAGCTAATAATCAATACCAAATTTTTTTGTAAAAAAATCTAAACACTTGAATCACAAGTTTTGATCCTAAATCAAAACATCTCCAAGAATGCCAAAAAAATAAAATCTTACTTCTAACATATTCATAACATCATCCTAAGATCAACCATGCTTTAAATTATCAAAATAAAGTCACCAAAATCACAAAATAACACTTGGAGTTTTTGGTTTTACACTTAGTCCAAAAACATAAACTTTTTCCTCAACTAGTTTTGATAAATCTCTTGGTCAATGGTTTAAAAAGGTGAGATCTTTAAAATAAAATATCACATGGTTTAAGAATGTGTCCTAAAGAATATCCAACCATCAAAATTAAAATTGCATGGCTACAAATCAATAAAACATGGATCTAATCCAAAAACATGAAATCTTAGGCCTAACCGAAATTCTCTTGTATAAAAAAATCATATCTTTGAAACTTGTTGAAACTAAGGTTTCAAGTTTTGTGTAATTATATATCTACACATGGATTTTGATGATAACAAATCGATTCAAAAAACAAAGGAGTCTCAAGCTCAAGTTGTCTACACAATGGAGTTAAGCACATAAAAGAAATAAGCAAGAGTAAGAAGGGAACAAATTCACATTAAAGTCATAGAATAATGTTTTAAATCTCTTAAAAATTTGAAATTAGGATTAAGGTTCAAAATTAATATTTTATCATAAAACATTAAAATACATTTTCAACATGTGCATGAATATTTTAAAAATTAAATTTGAAAATTTTGAAAGATGATTGATTGTCATTTGTCATATGTGCATGCCTTGATTAAAGGGTTGAACTTTGAAAATATTAAAGATGATTGATTGTCATCTTTCACATGTGCATGTTTTATTTGAATATTTTCAAAAGTGATTGACACTTTTTTTGACTTATGCAAAAGGTAGATGATTTTGTTTGAAAAATTTGAAAAGTAAAGTGTGTTCCTTTTGTCATATGCAAAAAGTAAAAGATTAGGTTTGAATTTTTTGAAAAGTAAAGTGTGCTCATTTTGTCATATGCCAAAAGTAAAGATTAGGTTTGAAGTTTTTGAAAAATGAATGATGTTGTCTTTGATAATTGAAAAAAGAAGAACCTTTTATTTGATTTTTTTGAAAAAGTGAATGATGTTGTCTTTGACATGTGAATCTTTTTTAATTTGAATATGAAGTCTCATATGCTTATAAATAGATCATTTGAGATTTTCACATTTACAACATCCAAAGCATACAACATTCATTCAAAACTTTCATTCTCTCTTCTCTAAGTATTGAGCCTTAATCCTTGTTCATTTTGAGAGATATAGTTTGCGCTGTATTGTTCTTATTTCACTTATTGAGGAGTGTTTTCTGATAACCTACTCACTATCAACTCTTGTATCAGAAAAAGGGTGTGTATAACCCTTATGCGTGTAGAAAGTGTTCTAAACGGGAAATAATTGAAACACCACGTATAAGGTGATTGCAAGTGTAGAGGGTGTTCTACACGGATCCTTTGTAGCAGTGTTGTGATGCATGCCAATTTGGTAAACAAACAAAAACTTCTTTTATAACCAAGAAACATATTTCCACTACTAGACCATTGTAACTAATACACATGAATCTTTTTGGACCAAATAGAGTTGCAAGTCTAGGAGGAAAATATTATGCATTTGTTATTATTGATGATTTCTCTAGATATACTTGGGTCATCTTTCTTGCTCATAAAGATGAGGCACATAATGCCTTTACCAAGTTATGCAAGAGAATTCAAAATGAAAAGGACTATACTATTTCAAGTATTCGAAGTGATAGGGGAAAAGAGTTTGTTAATAAAAATATTGAAACATTTTGTGATGAAAATGGTTTTGTGCATAATTTTTCTGCTCCTCGAACTCCTCAACAAAATGGGGTAGTAGAGAGGAAAAATAGATCTCTTCAAGAGATGGCAAGAACAATGCTCAATGAGAACAACTTGCCTAGTTATTTTTGGGCCGAACCGGTAAGTACTGCATGTTATGTTATAAATAGAGTTATGTTAAGGTCTAAATTAGATAAAACCCCCTATGAGCTTTGGAATGAGAAAAAGCCCAACATTGGTTACTTTCATGTATTTGGATGTAAATGTTTTATGTTGAATGACAAGGATAATTTAGGCAAGTTTAATGCAAAATCTGATAAAGGTATTTTTTTCGGGTATACTACTAATAGTAAAGCTTATAGATTATTCAATAAAAAGACTTTAACTGTACAAGAATCTATGCATGTAGTATTTGATGAATCTAATTCTTCACTCTCCAAGAAATCTATTGATGAAGAAACAATAGGTATAAATAACACGGAAAGTCTCAATTTCAATAAAGAGAACACAATAGAAGAAGTTCAACATGGAACCATCCGGAAAGATCATCAAAATTTAATAAAGATGCAACCAAATAGTTGAAATTTGTGAAAAAACATCCAATGGAACAAATTTTGGGAGAACCTTCACGAGGTGTAAGTACTTGATTATCTCTTAGAAATATTTGCAATCATACTGCTTTTTTATCTCAGATTGAATCCAAAAATATTAATGACGCACTTCTTGATGAATCTTGGATTCTAGCTATGTAAGAAGAGTTGAATCAATTTGAAAGAAATGATATTTGGACACTTGTTCTTAGACCCAAAAATCATACTATTATTGGAACAAAATGGATTTTTAGAAATAAGAAAGATGAGTCTGGAGTCATTACTAAAAATAAGGCTCGACTTGTAGCCCAATATTTTAATCAAGAAGAATGAATCGATTATGATGAGACATATGCACCAGTCGCAAGATTAGAATCTATTCGAATGCTACTTGCATATGCTTGTTATAAAGATTTCAAACTTTTTCAAATGGATGTTAAAAGTGCTTTCTTAAATGGTTTTATAAATGAAGAGGTATATGTTGAGCAATCTCCAGGTTTTGAAAATCATATTTCCCCAAATCATGTTTTCAAACTCACAAAAGCACTATATGGACTTAAACAAGCTCTTAGAGCTTGGTATGAGAGACTCAGTGGTTTCTTGATTGAAAAAGGTTTTTCAAGAGGAAAAATCGACACAACTCTTTTTATTAAATATGAAAATGATAATATTTTTTTGATTCAGATTTATGTTGATGATATAATATTCAGTGCTACTAATGAAAATATGTGTCAAGTTTTTGCTAAGACTATGCAGGAAGAATTTGAGATGAGCATGATGAGAGAAGTTACATTCTTTCTCGGACTGCAAATTAAGCAAGCAAAAGTGGGACATTCATCAATCAATCAAAATATATTAAGAAATTACTAAAGAAGTTTGGGATGGAAAGTGCTAAGGAAATTGGAACACCAATGAGCCCATCAACTAAATTTGACAAAGATGAATCCGGTAAGTCAGTTGACTCAAAAATATATCGAGGTATGATTGGTAGCTTATTAAATTTAACAGCCAGTAGACCATATATTATGTTTAGTGTGTGCCTATGTGCACTCTTTCAATCATCTCCAAAAGAATCACATTTAATTGCAGTTAAGTGCATTCTTAAATATCTTAGTGATACAATTAACCTAGGGTTATGGTACCCTAAGCACACATCTTTCGATTTAATCAGGTACACAGATGCAGATTATGCTGGCTGTAAAATAGATTGAAAAAGCACTAGTGGAACATGCCATTTCTTAGGTCACACTAGTTTCCCGGTTTAGTAACTAGTAAAATTTTGTTGCACTATCTACTGCTGAGGCAGAATATATTGCTGCGGGTAGTTGTTATGCTCAAGTTCTCTATATGAAGCAACAACTTGAAGATTTTAACCTTATGTATAATCACATTCCAATCAAATGTGATAATACAAGTGCTACAAATTTTTCAAAGAACCCAATACGACATTCTAGAACTAAGCATATTGAAATAAGATATCATTTTCTTCAAGATCATGTGCAGAAAGGCGATAAAGTACTAGAGTTCACAAACACACAATCAATTAGCAGATATTTTCAAATAGATTATGTATGATCAGAAGAGAAATAGGTATGATGCATGCTATGAATATCTCTTAAAAGATAGACCAGAGTCAATAAAAATAGAGATAGATTTTTTAAATATTTTTACATAAACTTGAGATTCTTAACCTCATGTTTGAGACGCTCATTCTCTTCATACAATATCATGTCATTCTTATCCATGGGAACCGGCAAGCGGAATGAAGAATCTAATAAAAATTTCAACTGTTTATTCTTCTACCGAATGATTCTTTCCCTTGTGTGAGACTTTTGAACAATTCGTTGAAGTACAACAATTTGTTCTTTGAGCTTTTCAATTTCATGATTTCTGACATGTCAAAAACAACAATAGAGGAAGAGTAGCGAGTCCCAAGACTCACCAAGTCATAGATAGCATCAGAATCTGACTTATTAACCAAATTATTATTTTCTTGCTGCAACATGGCACCAATGGCAGCTACAGAAATGATAGGAGGTTGAGGTGCAGAATGCCTCATGGATGGATTTAGAGAAATGTTAGAAGAATGAACCATTGAGAAAAGAATAGAAGGCTTAAAATGAGAATGTTGAAGAAATGCAGATGAGTTATAGAGATGAGAAGAAAACTTGATGCGTATTAGATTAACTTTAAGACTGATTTTATAGAGATAGCATAAAGAACCAGACGAGCTATCATCCAAGTCAAAGAGCCTTCAATCTTGTTTGTCAACAACATCAGGCGATTTTTTCAAATCTCCACCACACTTGTCGGGTCATGGACGGATCCAATTTTTTTTTCAACTATCTACAGTGTCTACTAACGCACCGTTTTTTCAGTCCATTTACTTGTTGCGGATCCTTTTTAATGATGCCAAAAGGGGGAGAAGTGTTAGACTAGAACATTAACATTGTTTGAATTGCTAAACTTGTTATATATGCCTGGAATTATATTTATACTTTTGTTTGAAAAACTAATGCACATTCTCAGGGGGAGCTTAAGTATTAATACAGGTTTCAGGTTTTATAAAGTATTTGTCATCATCAAAAAGGGGAAGATTGTTGAATCTAAGGTTTCAAGCTTTATGTAATTATATATCTACATATGGATTTTGATGATAACAAATGAATTCAAAGAATAAAGGAGTCTCAAGTTCAAGTTGTCTACACAATGGAGTCAAGCACATAAAGGAAACAAGCATGAGCAAGAGGGAACAAGTTCACATTAAAGTCATAGAGTAATGTTGTAAATCTCTTAAAAATTTGAAATTAGGATTAAGGATCAAAATTAATATTTTATCATAAAACATTAAAATACATTTTCAACATGTGTATGAATATTTTAAAAATTAAATTTGAAAATTTTAAAAGATGATTGATTGCCATTTTTCACATGTGCATGCCTTGATTAAAGGGTTGAATTTTGAAAATATTAAAGATGATTGATTGTCATGTTTCACATGTGCATGTTTTATTTGAATATTTTCAAAAGTGATTGATGTTTTTTTTGACTTATACAAAAGGTAGATGATTTTGTTTGAAACATTTGAAAAGTAAAGTGTGCTTCTTTTGTCATATGCAAAAAGTAAAAGATTAGGTTTGAATTTTTTGAAAAGTAAAGTGTGCTCATTTTGTCATATGCCAAAAGTAAAATATTAGGTTTGAAGTTTTTGAAAAATGAATGATGTTGTCTTTGACAATTGAAAAAAGAACCTTTTATTTGAATTTTTTGAAAAAGTGAATGATGTTGTTTTGACATATGAATCTTTTTTAATTTGAATATGAAGTCTCATATGCCTATAAATAGATCATTTGAGAGCTTCACATTTACAACATTCAGAGCATACAACATTCATTCAAAACTTTCATTCTCTCTTCTCTAAGCATTGAGCCTTAATCCTTGTTCATTTTAAGAGATATAGTTTGCGCTGTATTGTTCTTATTTCACTTATTGAGGAGTGTTTTCTGATAACCTACCCACTATCAGCTCTTGTATCAGAAAAATGGTGTGTATAACCCTTGTGCGTGTAAAGAGTGTTCTACACGGAGAATAGTTGAATCACCACTTGTAAGGTGATTGCAAGTGTAAAGGGTGTTCTACACGGATCCTTTGTAGCAGTGTTGTTCAAAGGTGTAATAGGTTTCTATCTCCACCTGAAGGAGGTTGAATAGTGAATTTGAAAATCCTCAAGGGGTAGCTTGAGGCGAGGACGTAGGCAGTGGGGCCGATCCTCGTTAACATACCGAGTTTGCTTCTCTCCTACCCTTACTCTTTATATTTATTGCTATTTCATATTTTGTTTATATTTTATATTATATATTTGATTTATAATTGTTATTTTTTTAATACAACTCAATTTATCTCCCTCTTGTGTTAGTCATCTGGGCAACAAAACTAATACTAAATATGTTCAAAATAATATCCTAATATGAAAATAAGAGACTTGGGATCATCAAATAAAAATATCAAAACCTTTGGAATAAGATCAAACCACGAAATATTCAAATTTTCTCCAAATGAAAACTGTTTTGCCACTTCCAGTTTTCAAGTTTCTAGATCTAAGAAAATCTACCATCAAAAGCTTTAGTCATGCAACAAAATCTCAATAAACACTATTAAACACATGCTAACAACACTCCATAAAATATTCGGACCAAGATATATCCATTAGTTTGGTTAAAAACTCCAAAACATAACATACTCTCTAGTTTCACACCTAGAATGACCTTTTTATGGTTAAAAATACTTTTGACCAACCAAATGACCATAGAATGATACGAATAATATATCTACGGAAACTATACTCAAAGTGGAACAACTTTTATGATTGATTCATTGTGTGAAAATACTTACAAAGTGTCAAAAAACTCAATGTAAAAATATTCAGAAATCTACCCGAGAGAACTCTTTTGGATTTCTCTCTAAGAACGGGCTGAAGAAGTAATGAAAAGGAAGGAAGTGTGTTTTGCATGAATCAAGACTTTTGGAGAGGGAAGATATGGACTTGAATTAACCTTGATTTGAGGTGGCTATGTGACATAAAGTGGAGAATAGTGAGGGGAAACGACTGCCTGCAGAAGCTGTAAGGTATGGAGGTTGATGAGGTGGGTTTCTCCATCTCATCAAGGCACTATTGGTTGCAGCCAAGAGCAATGGATGGTCTACCATGTGGGGGAGGAAACTTCTTCAAGAAGTTTTTCCAAGGTGGCCAAATTTGTGGGTCTTAACCAAGTGGACTTCAATTTGACGTTTAAAGGGAGTTTGGTTAGGTTTTGAGATGCTTTCAAGCCTAAATTCAAATTTTTCATGGCCCAATCAAACTTCCAAGGTTTAAAAGGTTGGACAGTGATATCATAATAAGAATTTAAGAAATTAATAGTATGTGAAAGTGATTTAATCAAGTGATTAAATACAATTGTAGAAATTGGATCAAAAAGGGTATGAAGGCCAACTTTAGGGTTTGGGGAAATCGTTTAGGGTTTCGGTTTCAACCAAAAATTTGGGGTTTTCAATTGAATTCCAACCATTTAGGGTTTCACTAGGGTTGAAACCCTCTTTGATCTGGCTTAATCTGGTTGATCAGATGAAAAATGTTTTGCTTAGGTGGCATGATCTCACACCTTGATTTCCTTCACAAATCTATCTAATGGTTCCTTTTTGTACCAAGTGTCTAATACTATTTATTATGTGTGGATAAGATCTTGCCAAGTGTCCAAATAAAACTTCTCTAACCTAATTTGGATATTCCACACTGTGATTTGAAAACACTGCACTTAGTATGCTTATTGAGGTTACTATTCACTCCACAAAAATGCATAATAAAATTAGTACTTAAAAATCCTAAATAATAATATTAACCTACAGTAAAAATCATTTACCAAAACTCAACCCCGAAGTGCCCCTAAAAATAAATTCATAGTTTCAAACAGCCGTTTCGTTCGAAATTATGAAAATGCGTTATTGTGCTATCAAATCCTAAATATTCAACTGAGTCTAGTGGCATAGATTATAACGTATTTCGACACTTCTAACTACCTCAAAAAATTAAAATCGCATTTCTGGCACCACAACGAGTAATAACATTGACTATATTGATAGGTTAAAACCTTTATGATTAGTCGATTTGTGAAAACTTATGGAGTTTTCACGAGATTCCTAAAGTCTATAGAAATTTCACTATTGAATTTCTAACGGACTGTTACAGGTAAGGTAATTAATCATCATGACAATGGCATAACAGCTAGCTCAGAAAAATTGTTGACAATCATCAATGACAGTGGCATACAAAACTGCTGGATGCCACTAGACGTCCTAGTTATGCTTGTCAAAAGCTACTGCCATCGTACACCAATCTGTTGTTTTTCAAACTGTGTGAACTGTTGCTTTGATTTTCAACTTAGAATTAGGTAGGCCTAGGTAGAAAAATTGTAGGCCTGATTTGTTCGAATGGCCCAGTATGTTCGAATGACCTGGCTTGATCCTATCGATAAATGCGGGTGGGTTAAACATATTTTCGGGTCGAACTTGTTAAATGCTGGTTTCAACCTGCTAAAGTTGCATTTTAACCAATCCAAATCAAACCCTCGCTAGCCCTCCCCATTCTCTTCTCATTCCCTATTGCTTCCATTCCCTTTGTTTGTCATTGCATTCATTTATTAGAGTTTCTGCTACAAGAAGCAGAACAAGCTTTTTGTAGCCGCATAGGGCATTTACACCGGTCATATACTATGGCAAGAAGGCCAATCTTATGGTAGGTAATGTCTTGCCTCACATATCTATTCCTGAAGGTGTTGTGGTTTGCAATGTTGAGCACCATGTCGGCGATCGTGGCATCTTTGCTAGGGCTTTTGGGGACTATGTTATTCTTATAAGACATAACCCAGATAATGACACCACTAGGTCCTCTTTCTCTCTCTCTCTCTCTCTCTCTCTCTCTCTCTCTCTCGATATATATATATGGTTTCATGTTGTCGCCCCCATTAGAGTTTCGTCGTGAGACTAAAGCTGGTGTTTTGGTTCCTAAATGTCAGAAGAAAGGTCAACCGTCAGTCAAGGCCAAAGCTTCAAGCCCTGCAACCCCTCTTTGCTTCGATCCTCACTCATCCTTTATCTGTGGTCAATTTGTTGAGAACTCAGGATTGTTGATGTTGTGGACAAGGCTTGGATTTGAATATGTTCCGAATCTCTGGAAATTCTTTACTTTGATTTGTTTTGCCTACCTTAGTTTGAATTTTATGGCCATGAAGTTTCTTCTTTTTGTGTGTGTGTGTATGTTTTTTTTTCCCATAATTTTGATCTTGATTTTTGTTTGTTTGGGTAAGCCAAGAACACAAAATAAAAACAAACCCTATGCCATCTTTTTTTAAAATAATAATAATAATAATAATAATAATAAAATAAAGAAAAATTAAAAAAGGGTTGACCCAATATTGGATCGGGTTGGGCTGAGTTGTTTCCCATAATTGTATGGGTTGGGTTAGGTTGGGCTCAGACACTAAACGGTTTGGTCGGGTTGTAGGCCTAGATTAGGTACATTTGATTTGTGGAATAGGTATTTTTATTATTAAGGGAATGAGAATATTTATAATTGATATCATCTTTGTTTTGGTTTGGTAACAACAGACTATGTTTCGGTGAGAATTACATCAAAATATTTTGGTTATATTCTTTTTTCTAAGAGAGCCTCCCAACTTATTTTTTGAAACCTAAAAAAGTAGATGTATAAAAACTATAAAATAAAAAGTGGTGGCCGCCAAGATGTGGCTAGCCGCCAAAAGGGTGGCTGGATCATCCCTGTAATGATATTTTTGTGTGGTCCATCTAGCTTGGAAAGTGTGGGTGTCCTAGGCAACTCATGGAAGTGGCCTAGCCAAAGTGTGGCTGGCCACCCTTAGAACACGGCTCCCTACGTCTTGGGGTTGGTCCAACCATCCTGATTGGAGTGGCCTAGCCACTCTAAAGATAATAGTTAGGGTTGAGCATTAACTTTGCCGGAGTTAGTATTTAGGAATATGGGTGTTACCGAACTGGATCGGTTTAGTCAGGTTTGGACATATTTTAGAACTGAACCAGTATATACCGGTTTTGAGATTTGAAAAACTGATATTGCACTGGTTATATCCCTAAACTGGTATTTTTCAGTTTTATTATTCCTGGTTCGATTTTTAGATATATTATCTAGTATATATAATATAGTTGTTGCCCAGATGACTAACACAAGAGGGGGGGTGAATTGAGTTGTATAAAAAAAATAACAATTATAAATCAAATATATAATATAAAATATAAACAAAATATAAAATTACAATAAATATAAAGAGTAAGGGTAAGAGAGAAGCAAACTCAGTATGTTAACGAGATTCGGCCCCACTGCCTACGTCCTCGCCTCAAGCTACCCCTTGAGGATTCCCAAATTCACTATTCAACCTCCTTCAGGTGGAGATAGAAACCTATTACACCTTTAAACAATATCGCTACAAAGGGTCCGTGTAGAACACCCTCTACACTTGCAATCACCTTACACGTGGTGATTCAACTATTCCCCGTGTAGAATACTTTCTACACACACAAGGGTTATACACACCCTTTTTCTGATACAAGAGCTGATAGTGGGTAGGTTATCAGAAAACACTCCTCAATGAGTGAAATAAGAACAATACAGCGCAAACTATATCTCTCAAAATGAACAAGGATTAAGGCTCAATGCTTTGAGAAGAGAGAATACAAGCTTTGAATGAATGTTGTATGCTCTTGGTGTTGTAAATGTGAAGCTCTCAAATGATCTATTTATAGGCATATGAGACTTCATATTCAAATTTAAAAAGATTCACATGTCAAAGACAACATCATTCACTTTTTCAAAAAATTCAAATAAAAGGTTCTTCTTTTTCAATTGTCAAAGACAACATCATTCACTTTTTCAAAGAATTCAAATAAAAGGTTCTTCTTTTTCAATTGTCAAAGACAACATCATTCACTTTTTCAAAAAAATCAAACCTAATCTTTTACTTTTGGCATATGACAAAATGAGCACACTTTCATTTTTAAAAAATTCAAACCTAATCTTTTACTTTTTATATAAGTCTAAAAAAGCATCAATCACTTTTGAAAATATTCAAATAAAACATGCATATGTGAAAGATGACAATCAATCATCTTTAATATTTTCAAAGTTCAACCCTTTAATCAAGGCATGCACATGCAAAAGATGACAATCAATTATCTTTCAAAATTTTCAAATTTAATTTTCAAAAATATTCATGCACATATGGAAAATGTATTTTAACGCTTTATGATAAAATATTAATTTTGAACATTAATCCTAATTTCGAATTTTGAAGAGATTTACAACATTACTCTATAATTTTAATGTGAACTTGTTCCCTTCTTGCTCATGCTTGTTTCCTTGATATGCTTGACTCTATTGTGTAGACAACTTGAGCTTGAGACTTCTTTATTCTTTGAATTCATTTGTTATCATCAAAATCCATGTGTAAATATATAATTACACAAAACTTGAAATCTTGGGTTCAACAATAGTGAAAATATATTGTAATATATTACAATATATATTACAATTGTATAATAGACTATAGTTATACATTATAATATATAATATAGTGATATAGTATTAGCATAACTATTAATACAATAGACTATATTGATATAGCATTTTAAAATTTAATATTATATTAATTAGTGATTTATCATATAATACAAAATTATTTTATATATAATATAAAATCATGCAAAAAATATTTTATACAATGTGATGACCCGCTTTTGCGTGTATTTTCACTGAAGGGTTGTTTTTAATTTAATTAATATATTAGTTTATTTATTTTAAATTAATATATTTTAATTGGTTTTTATTTATTTGATGTTGCGTTTTATTTAATTAGTCGTTTTACGGTTTTTTAATTTCGTTTTCGGCGGATTTGTTTTGCTTTCCGGAGTGAGGATTGGATCTCATTTCTTTCCTACATCTTTTGTTTTCCCTTTTTCCTTTTTCTCTTTTTCTCTTTTCTTTCTTTTTTCTTTTTTTCTTTTTTCTTTTTCCCTTCCTTTTTCCCCTCCCCTTCCCGCGCGTAACCCCCCCCGTTCGTCTCTCTCTCTCTCTCTCTCTCTCTCTCTCTCTCTCTCTCTCTCTCTCTCTCTCTCTCTCTCTCTCTCTCTCTCTCTCTCTCTCTCTCTCTCTCTCTCTCCTCTCCCACGCCGGAACCATCATCAGCCTAGACCCACCACCGCCGGCCACCGTGCGGCACACCACCCCTACCAAAATCTTCCCCTCCCTCTGGTGAACCACCCCACCAATTTTCACCGCCAACGGAGCCGCCGTTTGGCTGGAAAAAGCCCAGTAAGCCTCACGGATTTTGCTCTGATCCGCAGCCGTCGCTCCACCTCCGGCCACCATCTCTTCATCACTTCATCACCGGCTCCTTGCCTTCCTAACCCACCCATTTCTGGCCTCTAACAGCCACCAGAACAACTCCCACGAGCTAGCTTTCCATTTTGGGAAATCCAGCCTTCCTCCGCCGTTTTCGCCGCCACCCACGGCCAAACTTCACTTCCATTAGCTTCATAAACATCTTTAGACCCTTCCCTATCAATCTCGAGCCTTGGTTTGTCCCCGTTCAAAAGTGGGTATTTTACAACCCACGGCCACAGTGAAATTTCACTGTTACGTTGCTTTCCTTCCACCGTTTTCAACGCCGCGTGTTTTCTAAAAATACCATATAGCGCTGTAAGTATTTTCCAAACCCTACTTTTAGATTTAAATATATTTTGCTAATTCAATAATTAATTGTTGTTGGTTGGCTGATTCTGGACTGAGTCCGAGGAGTTCGGGGGTCGGATGGATCGAGGACGGAGTACTTGGTTTTGCTTGTTTGTGTTTGCTTGATTATTTGAGCCATGAGGCGTGAGTTGCATATTGTGTTTATGTGCATTTTGTTTTAATCAAGAAAATTCCGTTTTATTGGCGTAAAAGGTTTTGGGTGCGTGTGTCTGACGAGCCCAAGCCGGGATGAGTTATTATCTCGGTGGAGCTCCTCTGGTCACTCGGGAGTGGATAAAATTGAGTGACATCCCCTGGGTTGTCGCAGGACGACGACCGGATCGCACGATATGGTAACGCTGTCGTGTCGACTCCGTGGTCCCTAGAGTGTCGGGGACTAGAAGATGGCCTGGCCAGGTACGCGCGGGGCGCGAGTCTGGGCATCGCTCTTTTAGGTGTCACATGTGTAGTGGTTACCTGCGGTGTGACACAGAGCCAAAGTGTGCGGGTGATCCCTAGGGGAGATCATGGTGCATGCATAACCAGTTTGTTTTTATGGGTTTCGGATGTGGGCCATTTTCCGGGAAAAATGGCGATATTTGGTCTTCGAGGCTTTTGATCCATTTTCTGGAAAAATTGTGGTTTGGGCCATTATCTGGGATAATGGCGATGCTTGGTTTTAAGGATTTGTTTTTGTGGACCAAATGGGTTTTTGGCGTGCATGGAAAAATTATGTTTTATGGCACATGTGCATTGGTTTTTATTTCATGCATATTGTTTGAGTTTTATCTGTTTTTATCTAGTAGTGTTTGAAGTTTACTTACTTGCAGCACCATTTTTGGTACTGTAGATTTTGGTGCAGAGATCGAGGATGAGGAGGAGGAGGCTGAGCCCAAGGATGCGGCTCTGCCGGGATGCTGATGTTATGCTTTGTATTTGGTTTAAATTTATGTTTGTGTTTTGTAATATTTATTTATGTATGTTTTGAATAGCTTTGTATTAAACAAGAAAAATTCTGGTACTTAGTTATTGACTTGCTTTTCGCTGCGTATTTCTCGTGCACATTCGTCGCTTATACACACACTTGGCACATGTCGATAGGGTGATGACCCATGATGTCATCATCCGGACGTCTCAATTTTCCCGTATCCGTGCATGGGGATTTAGGGGCGTCACATACAATATAAAAAATTAATATATATATATATATATATGAATGGGTTTAGTCCAGTTCAGTATTAGAAAAAAGAAAATTGGAATTAGACCGATTTTGATCAATTTTAAGAAAAATGAAACTGGTACAGAACCGAACTAAACCCGGTATTGGACCAAACCCATCGATCCAGTCCGGTTTACTGGTTCACTGGTCTTTTTTTCACCCCTATTTTGGAAATATGACTTCGACTATGACTTAATTGGAGTTCGAATCCAAACTCTGACTAACCAAAAATCTGATGTGGTTTCAACTCTGCTAAAACGGATCGAAGTTGGTACAAAGTCGGATTTATGGTAAAAGATTTCCTTCTAAATTAAAAATGAAGTTTTCAAAAAATAAAGCAAAAATATTTTTTCCAATAACATGGCTTGGTCTCAACCTAATTTGATCACTTTCGCTCTTCAAACCAAGAAGTTATCCAGATATCCATTCAAATCATGTGTGTAGTAGCCATTTAACTAGGTGTTGTAGAATAGAATCTAACTAGGTGTCTTAGAATAGATACAGATCTAAATTTCACAAACACATGCATCCTTCAAATAGCAAGCGTAGTGATGAGAGAGAGAGAGAGAGAGAGAGAGAGAGAGAGAGAGAGAGAGAGAGTAGGGCTAAAAACCGATGCCGATCAACGTCTGAAAAGAGGGAGGAGATACCGATCGTAACCGGTCGATGGGGAGGAGGAAAACCTTTTCAAACTAATCATTATAATTTTTTCAAATTTTTAAATAAAAAACAATTCAATTTTTTCAAATCTCAAAATAAAAATAATATTAAAATATTATATTCTAACAATATTTTTTATTCAATTTTTCTCTCTTTTACCAAAACCCAATAAAGCATTTTAACTAACTCTAACTCTAAGAGGATGCTTGGAGAATGAAATGAAATGAGAACTTTGTGAATGGTAGTAAAATGGTTTTTGAATAGTAGTAAGATGATTTGTGAAGAGTAATTAATGAGATAGTTTAAGTTAAGTATTTATTGTATTTTGGAAAAAGAGAGAAAAAGTTGAATAAAAATATTATAAAGTTAAAAATTTATTTTAATATAATTTTTAAAATGATTTTTGTTTTGAAATTTGAAAAAGTTAGAATTGTTTTTTGTATTTTCATTGAAAGTTTGAGAAAGTTGTATTGATTAGGTAACAATTGGATGAAAAAGTTAAAAATTAAAAATTAAAAAGTGTTTTATTTTTTTAATGATATTTTGAAAAGCAATTATAAGAAGTTTTGAGAATATATGAGATAGTCTCAACTCATCTCATTTTTCAAACATAGCCTAAATTTAATTGTTAGTATTAATTATTACCAATTACCAATTCACTCGACTGTAATGATATGTTATTATACTATAGTATTACATTTTATTAATTTATTATATTAGACTATTACATGTTATTATAATAGACTATTACCCCATTTTTCTACTTATATATTATTATACTAGACTATTACATATTACTCACTATTAGCTTGACAAGTATATTATTTCTATACTTGACTATGAATGATAGTAACACTAGAATGTTTATATATAATAGACTACTAGTTTATTCATGTTATAGTATAATTATATTATTTTATAATAATTAATACATACTAGTATAATACTGAATTTAATTATATAATATCTAGACTTTTTATATGAGTATATATGATCAATATATTTGACGCTTCCAAATCCCCACATACGGACACGGGGAAATCGAGACGTCCGGATGATGATAACATGGGTCACCACTCTATCGACGAGTGCCAAGTGTATGTATAAGCAACAAATGTGCAAAAAGAAACACGCAGTGGATAGCGAAAGTCATATAACTAAGTATCAGAATTTTTCTTAGTTTAATACAAAGTTGTTCAAAACATACAAGATAAAATATTACAAACCACAAATATAGTTTCAAAACAAACTACAAAGCATAACTCCTACTCAGAACTCCGGCGGAGCCGCCTCCTCGGGCTTAGCCTCCTCCTCCTCGAACTCTGCACCAAAATCTACAGTACCAAAAATGGTGCTGCAGGTAAGTAAGATCCAAACGCCACTAGATAAAAGCATGTTAAAACTCAAACAAAATGCATAAAGGAATGCCAATGCACATGACCCGTAAAACCATATTTTTTCACGCACGCCAAAAACCCATTTGGCTCAAAAAAATAACTTTTAAAACCAGTCCTCGCCATTATCCTAGATAATGGCCCAAAACAGGAAACCACTATTTTTCCAGAAAATGGATCACATAGCTTCAAAACAAATCTCGTCATTTTCCCAGAAAATGGCCCGTAACCAAAACCATAAAACCGATCCAATTATGCATGCACCATGATCTCCCCTAGGGATTATCCGCACACTCTGACTCCTGTGCCACACTGCAGGTAACGTCTACACGTGTGACACCTAAATGAGCAATGCCCAGTACTCGCACCCAGCGCGGCCCTGGACCAGGCCATCCTCTAGTCCTCGCCACTCTAGGAACCACGGTGTTGACACGACAGCGTTACCGTATCGTGCGATCCGATCGTCACCCAGCAACAACCCAGGGAATGTCACTCAGTATTATCCACTCCCGAGTGAGCAGAGGAGCTCCACTGAGATAATACCCCATCCCGGCTTGGGGTCGTGATACACACGCACCCGAAAATCCATTTACGCCAGCAAAACATGATTTTTCTCAATTAAATAAAATGCACGTGAATGCACTATATAAATGCAACCTCAAGGCACAATTAACCAACCAATCACAAATCAACAAACCAAGCAACTCCGTCCTCATCCATCCGACTCCCAAACTCCTCGGACTCAGTCCGGAATCAACCAACCAACAGTCAAATAATTATTGTAAGAGCAACAATATATTTAAATCTAAAATGAAGTTTGGAAAATACTTACAGCGCTATACAGTATTTTTTGAAAGCTCGCTGCGTTACAAACGGCGGAGAAAAAACAACGTAACAGTGTATTTTACACTGTGGCCGTGGGTAGGAAATTACCCACTTTCGAACGGGGAGAAACCAAGACACGAAATTGATAGGGAATGGTCTAGAGATGTTTATGAAGCTAAAGGAAGTGAGCTTTGGCCGTGGGTGGCCGTGGGAACGGCGGTGGAAGTGCCAAAATGGGCTGAACGGAGTTGAGCTAGTGGGAGCTGCTCTGGCAACGGATCGGGGCCAAAATTGGTGGGTTAGGTCGGCAAGAGGTAGGAAAAGAAGTTGTGAAGAGGTGGTGGCCGGAGGTGGAGTGACGGCGCCGGAAACGGCTCAACACTGTGTGGAAAGAAGGGGTGGTAGGGGGCTAACGGCGGCTCAGATGGAGGAGATTTTTGGTGGGGGTGATCACCGGTCGGAGGGGGACCGAATGGCGGGGCTGGTGTCGACCACGGTGGCCAGACGACAGTGGGTTAGGGTGAAGAAGGATGACGGTGACGGAAGGAGAAAGAAGCAGCTGGGCGTACGCGGGAGAGAAGAGAAAAAAAGAAGAAAAAAGAAAGAAAGAAGGAAAAAAAGGGAAAGGAAAAAAAAGAAAAGGGAAAAAGAGAAAAAGAGAAAAGAAAAGAAAAGATGAGGGAAAAGAAATGAGGTCCAGTCCTCACTTCCGGATTCCAAAAACTGATCCGCCGAAAACGATTTTAAAAAACATAAAACGACTAAAATAAATTAAACACCACAACAAATAAAATAAAACCAATTTAAAATACAATAATTTAAAATAAAAGAACTAAAATACTAATTAAATTAAAAACAACTCCTTTAGTGAAAATACACATAAAAATGGGTCATCACATCCTCTCCCCCCTTAAAACAAATTTCGTCCTCGACATTTGCAAGATCAAACACCAACTTGAAACAAGCTACATAATTCCACTGAGACCAAGTTTAAGAAACGTACCGTCATTTACTCAAACAAGTAGGGGTACTGCTCCCTCATGTCCGCTACCCTCTCCCAAGAGAAATCTTGAGCTAACAGATCTCCCCATGCCACCTTTACCAGAGGTATCGTCTTGGATCTCAACTGTTGCTCTTTCCAATCCATGATCTGTGATGGAACAACCTCATAAGTAAGGTCCGGTTGCAACTGAATACTCTCTGGGTTGACAAAGCGCGGCTTTTGTTGTCCAAAACTCTTTTTCAGGGATGACACATGGAAGACATCATGAATATCCCCAAAATATTCTGGCAAAGCAACTCTATAAGCGACGGACTCTACCTTCTCCAAAATCTGAAAAGGGCCAACATATCTCGGATCCAGTTTCCTCTTTTTACCAAAACGCTTAACTCCTTTCATGGGAGAGACTTTGAGATAAACCCAATCACCCTCTTCAAAAGATAACTCTCTCCTCCTGGTATCAGCATAGCTTTTCTGACGACTCTGAGCTGCCACCATTTTATCCTTGATGATCCGAACTTGGCTTTGCATCTCTTGAATTATTTCAGGCCCAGTTATCTTACTCTCCCCGACTTCATCCCAACACAAAGGCGATCTGCACTTCCTCCCATAAAGAGCTTCATAAGGAGCCATCTGAATGGTCGCATGGAAACTATTATTATACACAAATTCTATGAGCGGCAAGTGGTTTTCCCAACTCCCTTGAAATTCCATGACACATGCTCGCAACATATCTTCAAGGGTCTGAATGGTGCGCTCTAATTGGCCGTCCGTCTGCGGGTGATATGCAGTACTGAACTTCAACTTAGTACCCAATGCTGTCTGCAAACTTTTCCAAAACTGAGACGTGAACCTTGGGTCTCGATCTGACACAATAATCTTCGGTATACCGTGCAACTGCACTATCTCTTTCACGTACAAGCGAGTCAACTTACCCAAGGAATCAGTATTATTAACAGGCAATAAATGAGCACTCTTCGTTAACCGGTCAACAATCACCCAAACAGAATTCTTCCCACTAGGAGTCCTTGGCAAGCCCACTACAAAATCCATCGTGATGTCATCCCACTTCCACTCAGGAATAGGGAGGGGTTGGAGCATATCGGAGGGTCTTTGATGCTCGGCCTTGACTTGACGGCATGTGTGGCATCTTTCGATATACAAGGCAATATCCTTCTTCATTCCATCCCACCAATAATTTTTCTTCAAATCCCGGTACATCTTCGTACTGCCAGGATGGACTGAATAAAGTGCCGCATGAGCTTCTGCCATGATCCGCTCCTTGAATTCTGAGTCTTTGAGAACCACTCTACGATCTCGAAACCGAAGAATTCCATCTTTATCCATACTATAATGCAACGACCCTCAAGATTTTCTGACTCTTTTTCTGATATCCAACAGCTTTGGATCCTTCCTTTGAAGAGTCTTCAATTCCTCAAAATCAGCTACTCGAATATCAAGAATTGAAGATAATATTTCCTCTTGCTGTGAACTTTCAATGAGGAGTCTTCTCATTCCGCAAAGCAAAGAATCCAATTTTGACGATTCGGCTTCATCTTCCAAGTGTGACTTTCGACTCAAGGCATCTGCAACTATATTTGCCTTCTCCGAATGATACTTGATCTCGCACTGGTAGTCACTGATTAACTCTAGCCATCGCCTCTGCCTCATGTTCAGATTCTTTTGGTAAAACAAATGCTTCAAGCTCTTGTGATCGGTGTATACTTCGCAAACTTCCCCATACAAAAAGTGCCGCCAGATCTTAAGAGCAAAAGCAATCGCAGCCAATTCCAAGTCGTGCGTTGGATAATTCTTCTCATGATCCTTTAGCTAACGGGATGTATAAGCAACAACCCATCCCTCCTGCATAAGGACACAACCCAATCCAAATTTAGACGCATCGCTGAAGACTACGAATGGCTTATGCGGTTCTAGAAGTGTCAACACTGGTGCAGTTGTCAACATGTTTTTCAATTCTTGGAAGCTTCTCTCACACTTATCTGACCAAATAAATTCTGCATTCTTTCTAGTCAAAGCTGTGAGAGGTCCGGATAGGCGAGAAAATCCCTCCACAAATCTTCAGTAATATCCGGCAAGTCCCAAGAAACTCCGAATCTCGCGCACGGTCGTAGGACGCTGCCATGGCAAAATGGCTTCCACCTTACTAGGATCAACAGCCACTCCGTCTCGGGAAATCACATGCCCAAGAAATCTGACTTCCTCCAACCAAAATTCACATTTACTGAGCTTGGCATACAACTGGTGTTCTCTCAATTTCTCAAGAACTAGACGAAAATGATAAACATGCTCTTCAATATCTCGGGAATAAATCAAAATATCATCAATGAATACTACCACGAAGGAATCCAAATAAAGTCTAAATACCCGATTTATTAAATCCATGAAAGCAGCAGGGGTATTGGCTAACCCAAATGGCATCACCTTAAATTCATAATGCCCATATCTCGATTTGAAAGTAGTTTTGGGTACATCCTTGTCTCTTATCCTCAACTGGTAGTATCCTAACCTCAAATCAATCTTTGAGAACACAGCTGCTCCTTGAAGCTGATCAAACACATCATCGATCCGTGGGAGAGGATATTTATTCTTGATAGTCACCTTATTTAATTCCCGATAATCAATGCACAGACGGAGGGTTCCATCTTTCCTTTTAACCAACGGTACTGGCGCACCCCAGGGCGAAGTACTTGGTTGAATGAACCCCTTATCTACCAACTCTTGCAACTGAGTCTTCAACTCTTTTAATTAAGCCGGTGCCATACGATAAGGAGCTTTATGTACAGGAGCCGCTCCAGGTTCCAAGTCTATAATAAACTCCATTTCACGAACAGGGGGTAGCCCAGGCAAGTCATCCACAAACACGTCAGGGAACTCTTACACAACGGGAATATCTACCAATGACTTCTTCTCAGACGGCATGGACACCATCTAGACTAAAAAGGCATCCGTTCCACATGCAATCTCTCTTCTTGCTTGAATTGCCGATATAACTACCAGTTTTTCCTTTAGCTTAATCCCCGCAAATTCCAAATAATCCCCATCTGGAAGCTGAAAGCTAATTACCCGACTTCTGCAATTAATACTCGCAGAATATCGGTATAGCCAATCCATCTTAAGGATGATATCAAAACCCAGCAGGTTAAACACAACCAAATCAGCATCCAAAAACCTTCAAAATTTAATGGGCAACCCAAAGCAACCTTGGAACACCATACCACTTCACCATTTGGTAGAGCCACTACCAATGACTTTGGCAAAGGTTCCGTAACCAAATTACACATCCGAGCAAAAGTGGAAGATACAAATGACTGTGATGCACCCGAATCAAACAAAGTGCAAGCATAAAATTCATATAAACGAACTCTCCCTGAACCAAACACATTAACCCATGAAATCCAAAAGCAAGGAAGAAACCAAAGCACACCAAAAATCAAATCCAAAAATTAAATTAAATTAGATCCATACCTGTAATTACTTCAGCATCATGGGTCTCTGGTGCCTCATCATCAACATCTCCGGGTGTGATAGCATAAACCCAGGCTTGCACTGTTTGCCTTTGATTTGTCCTTCCACCACGTCTACCTCCATGGCTTCCTTGAACTGGCCTAGGACACTCACGAGAAAAGTGACCCTGCTGGCCACAATTATAGCATTGAGCCCCACCCGAAGGGCACTCACCCACATGGGCTCTATTACAAAATCCGCAAACTGGCACTCGTCCTCCCATACGAACACCCAAGCCTGCTTGTGGTCGAGTCCTGGTCCGCTGAACAAATTTCTGAGGTGAGATCGAACTACTTCCTTTATCAAAAAAACTCCGCCTCTTATGTCCTGGAGGGGAGCCCAGATTATTCTCTCACTCCGCAAGAGTGGCCAAGTCCACTAAATCCTGAAAAGTGGAAATCCTGTGGCAGACCACCATCCGGCGTATATCAGGACGTAGACCCTCTTGGAAATGCTCAGCTTGCATTTCCTCTATGGCGATGAGGTGGGGAGCAAATTGCCCAAGTTCTATAAATCTTCAGGTGTACTGTTCCACGGTCATACTCCCTTGGACCAAGCTTGAGAACTCTCTTGCTTTTTGCCGCCTCACAGAAGCGGGAAAGAATTGGTCATTAAACTCTTTCTTAAAGCGCTGCCAAGTCATAGCGCAAAAGATCCTAACTCTGACTCCAGCATTACTCTCTTGGTATCCCACCACTCAGAAGTGTTGCCTTGCAACAGATAGCTGGCATAGAGTACTTGTTGCGCCTCAGTGCAACCACACACCTCAAAAGTTCTTTCCAAATCTCTGACCCACTTCCCAGCCCGTAGTGGATCCTCTTTTCTCGTGAAAGGTGGAGTTCTATGCGCTAGAAAGCGCTCATATGTGCATCCAGCTTGCACCACTCCACACGGCCCTCCTTGTGGCCAAGGCCCTCCTTGTTGTGGCCAAGGACCTCCTTGTTGTGGCCAAGACCCTCCTTATTGTGGCCTAAAATTTTGCTGCATGAACTCAGGCATCTGCCTTATCGCTTGGGCTATAGCATCATCCCTCGGCATATCGTCCCAAGGCTCCTGAGTAGACTTTCTTGGCCTCACCATTTTCTTGCCACAACACAACCTTAGACCCCCTTTAAGAAAATAAAAAAAACCAACAACATAAAACCAAACCACATAACAAGAAACAAAAAGAAACCAGCATGCAATAACATAACTAAATAAATAAATACAAGCAAACAAGTTCAAAAAAATTCAAAACAAATAAAACAAATCAAATAGCAACTTTACTTAAAATAAATTTTAAAACACAACTTTAAAAACATGCTGGCACTACCTACGGGACATGTGATTTTTTCCAGAAAATGGATCACATAGCCTCAAAACAAACCTCGCCATTTTCCCAGAAAATGGCCCGTAACCAAAACCATAAAACCGATCCAATTATGCATGCACCATGATCTCCCCTAGGGATCATCTGCACACTCTGGCTCCTGTGCCATACTGCAAGTAACGTCTACATGTGTGACACCTAAACGAGTGATGCCCAGTACTAGCACCCAGCACGTCCCTGGACCAGGCCAAACTCTAGTCCCCGCCACTCTAGGGACCACGGAGTTGACACGACAGCGTTACCGTATCGTGCGATCCGGTCGTCACCCAACGACAACCCAAGAGATGTCACTCAGTATTATCCACTCCCGAGTGACCAGAGGAGCTCTACTGAGATAATACCCCATCCCGGCTTGGGGTCGTGATGATACACACACACCCAAAAATCCATTTACGCCAACAAAACATGATTTTTCTCAATTAAATAAAATGCACGTGAATGCACCATATAAATGCAACCTCAAGGCACAATTAACCAACCAATCACAAACAACAAACCAAGCAACTCCGTCCTCATCCATCCGACCCCCGAACTCCTCGGACTCAGTCCGGAATCAACCAACCAACAGTCAAATAATTATTGTAAGAGAAAAAATATATTTAAATCTAAAATGAAGTTTGGAAAATACTTATAGCACTATACGGTATTTTTCAAAAGCTCGCAGCGTTGCAAACGACGGAGAAAAAGCAATGTAACAATATATTTTACACTGTGGCCGTGGGCAGGAAATTACCCACTTTTGAACGGGGACAAACCAAGACACAAAATTTATAGGGAATGGTTTAGGGATGTTTATGAAGCTAAAGGAAGTGAGTTTTGGCCGTGGGTGGTAGTGGAAACGGCGGTGGAAGTGCAAAAAGGGGCTGAACGGAGTTGAACTCGTGGGAGCTGCTCCGGCAATGGATCGGGGCTGAAATTGGGTGGATTAGGTCGGCAAGAGGTAGGGGAAGAAGCTGTGAAGAGGTGGTGGCCAGAGGTGGAGCGACGCTAACGGCGGCTCGGATGGAGGAGATTTTTGGTGGGGGTGATCACCGGCTAGAGGGGGACCGAACGACGGGGATGGTGTCGACCACGGCGGCCAGACGGCAGTGGGTCAGGGTGAAGAAGGCTGACGGTGACGGAAGGAGAAAGAAGCAGCTGGGCATACGCGGGAGAGAAGAGAAAAAGAAGAAGAAAAAAGAAAGAAAGAAGAAGGAAAAAGAGGGAAAGGAAAAAAAAAAGGGAAAAAGAGAAAAAGAGAAAAGAAAAGAAAAGATGAGAAAAAAGAAATGAGGTCCATTCCTCACTTTCGGAATCCAAAAACTGATCCGCCGAAAACGATTTTAAAAAACATAAAACGACTAAAATAAATTAAACACCACATCAAATAAAATAAAATCAATTTAAAATACAATAATTTAAAATAAAAGAACTAAAATACTAATTAAATTAAAAACAACTCATTCAGTGAAAATACACATAATCTATGTATACTAATATCAGAGTTGGACTCCTTTAAGAAAAAGCTCTAATTCCGATTTTGACGCTGACTTTGTTATCAAAGCTCCAACTTTGATGGAGCTTAAAACAAGTCATTGATCTTAAAACTATTCTAAAGAATAGATGTTTTTCTTGAGTAGTGCTACTCATAATCTTAGATTTTGTTGTCTATAATTAAACTTTTTGTTAGAACATTTTAAATGATTACATATATCACTATTTAAATAGATAGCAATTTAAAATCTTGCACATTGACTTGGGATTACAAAATCTTAGAAGTAAAAAAGTATCTTATTTTGTTTTTACATCTAATTATAGAATGAATAATCTATTATGAGTTGCTTGTCGCAGTTTGTTACATGCTTACCCGCAAGTAAAGTGGACGGCTTTAAAGTAATCTTAGAACTCGTAGAATTCTTATTAAAATCATTAAAAAAGTGAAAATAAAATGATTATTTGATAATTCTATTACTGAGCTATGAGGTTTACGATAAGGCTTTAAATTAAACATAAATACACTACAAGAAAACAGGCCTTTTGCGGCGATTTTCATTTCACCGCAAAAGAAATCGCCACAAATAGACCTTAATGGCGACGTTTTCTTATTTTCTCATTGAATTCCAGTGCCAAGTTCAAAAAGGCTGAGGGAGAATGTACTATTTAATTTTTTACAGCAACTTTATTCTTATTGTGATAGTTTGTTTCATCGCAATAAACATCACTACAAGAGGCAGTGCCTTGTTTAGTTGTTGCGGCGGAATCAAATCGCCATAAATAGTGCTTATGAGTGTTTTGAATATTTTAAGACTAAATGCAATAAGTTCAAAATTCCCTCTTATATTTCTTCTCCCCCGTCCCAATACTATGTTTTGTATCCGTGCCTCTCTCTCTCTCTCTCTCTCTCTCTCTCTCTCTCTCTCTCTGTGATTGTGCTACCCTTTCCCATGCTGTGTCTCTACCATGCCGTCATCGCCGTCTCACTTAGTAGGTGAGTGGCTCTCTCGTGCTCTCTCTCTCCATTCATCTCTCATTCTCTTGTGCTCTCTCTCTCTCTCTCTCTCTCTCTCTCTCTCTCTCTCTCTCCATTCATCACTCTTTCTCTCTCTCTATCCGCTCTCTCTCTCTCTCTCTCTATTACCTATCCTTTTAAGTTTGTTTTCATAAATTTGTCTGTTTATTGATATGATTTTATACAATCAAAATGCTTATCGTTATATGATGATTTTGATTTTAGAATGTTTGGGATATTTTTTCTATTAGGTTTTTATGAAATAGAGGATTAGGGTTTTTACCAATGGATTGTAGTGTTATATTGTGGTTAGCCATGAGTGAAAAATTATGAGTGCTCATGCTTGCATTTCTCTGTTAGAGGCTTGGCAATTGGGTTGGGAATTACCGGGTTCTTGCTACTTTTGCTTAGTTGCTTATGGGTTTATAAAGAGGCTGGGTTAAAGAACAACAAGGAGAGCAAGCGAAATTTGGAGAAGCAGAGGCAACTTTTGGGTAAGGAAGGGAAGGGGTTGATGGGAATGGAGAACTTGATGGTAGATGTTTCAACTAACTAAAATAAACTTATTTCCATATATTATTACAAATAGCTGGTAAAAAGCAGTTGCCTCCTAGTTTTTGACGTCCATTGTGCGTTGAATGGAAATCAATGCAAAAGCTTATTTGCGGCAATTTTTATCATTTTTTGCAACAAATTCTAGCACTGGAAAAGGCTGATTTTCTTGTAGTGATACTAAAAGATGGATCTTATATAAGTATTAAGATAACACTGACAATTATAATTTGATCATTTGAACACCTAACTTATTGAGTAGACCTCGAGCGAGCGAGATGACAAGCACTATGTGGATGAAGGCCGAAACACCAACACTGAAATCCTAATGCAACCAAAACAATATTATTTCATAAACCCCAAGAAAAGAACACCAATGCCAAATAAATGGAGAATCTAGCAAGGGAAAGCAATAAAATGGCAACATCTAGAGATTATCTAGCCTAAGAAGAAACCCTACCAGCAAACAATGAAGATGAGGGCATGATTCTAATCATGGACATCCGAATGGGACATATAAGGGCATGCAGTGAGCAGACACTTTAGGGCTAGGGTTAGGCATGGACCAAGAGAGAAGCAAGAGGAAAAAGGGAGAACTAGTAGAAGACTAGTTCTAGGCTTGAGTTGTAACATAGAAGATGGCATTAGAGGGAAAAACAGAGGAATTGAAGGGACGAAGGGTTTGGGATGTTGAGTGGCTCTCAATGAAATGATAAGAACCAATGTTTTATTTTTTGTTTTGTTCTGTTCGAAATGGCTAAATTTTTCATGGTGAAAAAGCAACCGGCACAGATATGTGGGATGTTTCGTTCTGACAAGAATTTTAGGCTGCTACAATGCATTCCAGCTGGATTCCAGTAGTCCGACTGAAAAGGACGTTTTGGTCCAAAATAAGCCATGAAAGGAGCCTAGCTGCTGTGACTGTTCCATTTCGGCTTGGGCTTAACCAAAGTGAGTGGTATCAATGATATGACCGTTCCAACTGCTTGTGACCGTTTCGTTCTAATAGCCCATCTCATGGATTGTGTGATATGAAAAGGTTGCCCTTTTTGGTCAGAGTGATATCTCTTTTTTTTTTTCTAACAAGATATATTATAATTAAGGGATACAGAAATATATAAGTAAGGGGTAGGGGGACCCCGACAAACACCATTTCTTAACTAATGCAACACTATATAAAAAGAAAAATAAATGGGCACTAGAAACAAATAAGTCTTTTCTACCATTCCTTGCTAAGAGGGATTCACACAAAGTTACGGTTTTAATACAATCTGAGAGTGAGATTGTAGATCCATGATGATAGATCATGGTGATTGTAGTGATTGCATTTTGTCTTGAAGTGGTTGTGGGGGAAGTCCACTACCTCATCTTCCGATCCTATGGCTAAAGAGGACAACTATTATAATAAAAAGCCAAATAAAAAATTCAAACTCCATCGCGTTATACGTCATCGCAAAACTCCACTCTCCCAAAGGAGTACACATGTGTGATTCTCAGAATGGGAGTAAAAGTTAAAAAAAAGTGGGCTTCATGGGTTGTGGCAGAGAGAGACTGCCAAGGGACCAAAGAGGAGGTGTTGATAGTCAGGTGCCAATAGTTCGACTATTTTACTAAACTCTTTAGATATAAGAGTATCCTAGAAAAATCTAGTAAAAGCAGTAAGGAAAAAAATTAGTAAAGTAGTAAGATAGAGGCAAAAATGGATAGATTACAGTTTGGACCAACTTCGGTAGATTTCAAAATCTTTGACGGCGTGTGAGACCCATGCGCCTATCTCTTTACAGCTACAACTGTCAAAGTGATATCAGTAACAGCATGTTAGAAATTTAATGGTGCAACTTTTACAGGGCTTTAGGAACCTTGTAAAAATCTCGTAAGTTTTCACAAATTGACTAATCGTGTAGGTTTTAGTCTATCAGTATAGTCAGTGTTATCACTCACTATGGTGTCAGAAGCGCGATTTTATTTATTTGGGTGAGTTAGAAGTGTCAGAATATAATATAGTTTGTGCCATCAAACTCAGTTGATTATTTAGAATTTTATGGCACAATAATCCCATTTTCAGTTTTCGAACAATAGCATGTTTGAAAACGAGTTTTGTTTTTTGTTTTTTTTAAGGCACTTTGGGGTTGAAATTTGATAAATGAACTGCATTGTAGATTTGTATGAATATTTAGGATTTTACAGTGTAAAGTTTATTTTTCACTTTCGCAGAATGAATAGTAACCTCAATAGTAGCACATATCTCAGTGTTTTCAAAATCGTAGTGTAAAATGTTCAAATTAGGTTAGAGAAATTTTATTTGGACAATTGGCAAGATTTTAGCCACACTTGGTGATTAGTTTAGATACTTGACACTGTAAGGAGCCATGAGATGGATTGTGAAGGAATCAAAGTGTGAGATTAGCAGTGAGATTCGCTCGGTTGGGATCAGAAAAACCAACTAGACCAACCATTTTTGGACCGGACCGAATTGGGTCCGGTCCAGAGATTTGTCACTCGGACTGGAATGAATAAAAAATAAAAAAAATATATAATTTATATATATAATTTATATAAATAATTGTATAAATTAATTATATAATTTTTATATAATTATTAACTAATACTAATAGTCTAATATGGTATAAAAAAATAATACTAATAGTCTGATATAGACTATAGATATACTAAATCACTATAAGTAATACTAATATATAGCTATACTAATAGTCTACTATTAATACTATTATATAGTTGTACTAACACTATTAGCCTATTATATAGTCTAAATTCTAATATAGGCTATATGGCTATAACTAATTCTAATATTTATATTAATACTAATACTCTAGTCTCTAATATGGTAATGTAGAATATAGTTATAATAAATCACTGATTCACCATAACTAATATTACTAATATATGGCTATACTAATAGTCTAATACTAAAATTATTATATAGTTATACTAACCATGATAACTAAATCACTATAAGTCTATAACTATATATATTTAGTATCAATGTATTATTATATTCTTTAATATATAACTATAATATATATTACTAGTATATATTAATATATTAACATATTATAAGAGTTATAGTATAAAATATAATATATGTATAAATTTATAATAGTATTAGTATAGTTAATATGTTAGTAATAAATTACTAGAACTACATAGATTATTAGTAATAAGAGTATTACTATTATTTAATATAGTATTACCAATTTATTACTAACACATAGTATTTTAGTAATACTACTAGTATAGTTATTAGTTAATATAGTTATAGTATTATTTATTAGTTATAGTAAATAAGTTAATAACTATTACGATATACTAATAGACTAATACTATTATATTTATACTAATATATATCATAGTATACTATATGTATATATTAAATTATTTAATATATCAAAATATAATTACATAAGTATTAAAAAATGCTCATTATGCATTAACTATCATAATACATTGATATACTCTAAGTTAGTAACAAAGTAGCAATTAACATCATCAATATAATTTTAATAAGTTATTTTTTAATGAGCTAATTAAATAATCTACATGAAATAGTTTATTTTTCTTTCAAGTGCTTTTTTGGTGTTTTTGGCTTAAAATTAGATAAACTATTAGTGGGCTTTCATTGTTAGGCCAAAAAATATGAGATATAAAAATTAGGTCATTGTCCCATTTAGAACAAGGTTGGACCGAACAAACTAACCGGACCGAACTATCCCGAATAGGACTAGATTGGCCAGGTCCTTAGGTTGTTCGGTCTAGTCTAGGGTGGGAAAACCTGGACCAAATAGGTCCGGTTTGGTCCACAAAACCTCGTGGGACCGAATCGGACTAGACCGAATTCCCCCTTACATGCCACTCAAGTGAAACCCTATTTTTTCATCTGATCAACCAAATTTTGCCAGACCAAAGAGGGTTTCAACCCTAGTAAAATCCTAAATGATTGAAATCCAATTGAAACCCCAAAAGGTTGGTCAAAACCAAAATCCTAAATGGTATCCCCAAACCCTAAAGTTGGCCTCCAAACCCCTTTTGATTCGATTTCTAACATTGTGTTTAATCACTTATTTAAATCACTTCCACGCGTTATTAATTCATCAAATCATTGTTATGACATCATTATTCAACCTTTTAAATTTTGAAAATTTGATTGGGTCAAGAAAAATTAGACTTGGGCTTGATAGCATCCTAAACCCTAACCAAACCCCCTTTATTGATGCCCATGCATTTGGTCATCTTGGTAAAGCTTTCTGATGAAGTTTCCTCCTCCACATGGCAGGCCAGCCACTACCCATGGTTTCACCCAATAGTACCTTGATGTGAGAGGGAAGTCCACCTCATCACCCTCTATACCTCTTGGTAGCAGCAGTCCTTGCCCTTCACTATTTTTCACTGTATGTGATATAGGCATCTCTAGTCAAGGGTCATTCAAGCCCATACCTCCCTACTCCAAAAGTTTAAATTTGTGCAAGATACCCTTCACTTCATTTCATCACTTCTCCATCTCATTCTTAAAGTGAAACCCAAAAGAGCTCTCTCAGGCAGATATCTAAGTTGTTTTGTGTGGCGATTTTTGATCATTTGTAAGTATGTTATTGCAATAATTGTGACGCCCCCAAATCCCCACGCACAGACACGGGAAAATCGAGACGTCCGGATGGTGACAACCTGGGTCACCACCCTATCAACGAGTGCTAAGTGTGTGTAAAAGCAACATATGTGCACGAAGAAACACGCAGCGGATAACGAAAGTCACAACTAAGTACCAGAATTTTTCTTAGTACAATACAAGCTGTTTAAAACATACATAATAAAATACTACATAACACAAATATAGTTTTAAACCAAACTATAAAGCACAACTTTGACTCAAAACTCCGGCGGAGCCGCATCCTCGGGCTTAGCCTCCTCCTCCTCCTCTTCGAATCCTGCACCAAAATCTACGGAACCAAAAATGGTACCGCAGGTAAGTAAAATCCAAACACCACCAGATAAAAGCATATAGAACTCAAACAATATGCATGAAGTGATGCCAATGCGCAAAACCCATAAAAACACATTTTTTCCACGCACGCCAAAAAAATCCCATTTGGCCCAAAAACAAATCCTTTCCAAATATCACGCCAAAAGCCACATTTGGCCCATATCCATCTCAAACCATTATCCAATTAATCCGTATGCACCGTGACCTCCCCTAGGGGTCATCCGCACACCCTGGCTCTAGTGCCACACCGCAGGTTACGACTACGCATGTGACACCTAACGAGCGATGCCCAGTTTCGCGCCCTGCGTGTTCATAGCCAAGCATCCTCTAGCCCTCGCCAGCGAAGGGCCACGGAGTCGGCACGTAGAGCGATGCCCGGTTCCGCCCCCGGCGTGTTCGTAGCCAAACATCCCCTAGCCCCCGCTCCCGTCGTCGCCCAGCGACAACCCAGGGGACATCACTCAGTTTATTCCACTCCCGAGTGACCAGAGGAGCTCCACCGAGATAATACCCCATCCTGGCTTGGGGTCGTGATACACACGCACCCGAAAATCCACTTACGCCAATAAAACAGGCTTTTCTCAATTAAACAAAAACACACATGCATGCACCATGTAAATGCAATATCAATGCACAAAAATAACCAACCAACATAAATCAATAAAACAAGCAACTTCATCCTCCATCCATCCGACCCCCGAACTCCTCGGACTCAGTCCGGAATCAACCAACCAGCAGCAATAAATTATTGTAAGAGAAAAATATATTTAAATCTAAAAGTAGGGTTTGAAAAATACTTACAGTACTATATGGTATTTTTAGAAAACAAGCGGCGTTGCAAACGGCGGAAAGAAAGCAACGTAACAGTGAAAATTCACTGTGGTCGTGGGTTGTAAAATACCCACTTTTGAACGGGGACAAACCAGGGCTTGGGATTGATAGGGAATGGTCTAAGGATGATTATGAAGCTATTGGAAGTGGTGGTTGACCGTGGGTGGCGGCGAAAACGGTGGAGGGAGGCCGGATTTCCCAAAATGGAAAGCTAGCGCGTGGAAGCTGTTCCGGTGGCTATTAGGGGCCGAAAATGGGTGGGTTAGGACGGCAAGGAACCGGTGATGAAGTGGTGAAGAAGTGGTGGCCGGAGGTGGAGCGATGGCGGCGGATCAGGGCAAAAACCGTGGGGTTTCTTGGGCGTTTTTCGGCCAAACGGCTGGCCGGATGGGGCTGGGATTCGGTGGGGTGGTGCGCCGGAGGGAGGGGCTTCGACCGGTGGGGGTGGTGTCGCCCACGGTGGCCAGACGGCGATGGGTCAGGGCTGGGGTGGCTTACGGCGTGGGAGAGGAGAGAGAGAGGGTCGGCGGAACGCACGGGGAAGAAGAAAAAGAAAAGAAAGAAAAAAAAGAAAAAGAAAAAGAAAGAATAAAAAGAAAAGAGAAAAAGGGAAAAAAGGAAAAAGGAAGAAAAAGAGATGTAGGAAGAAATGAGGTCCAATCCTTACTCCGGACAACAAAACAAAACCGCCGAGAAAGAGATTAAAAATCGTAAAACAAATAAATAAATAAAACACAACATCCAACAAATAAAAACTAAATTTAAAATGCAATAATTTAAAATAAATAAACTAATATATTAATTAAAAATAAAAACAACCTTTCAGTGAAAATATGCGTAAAAGCGGGTCATCACAATGATGGCTTCATGAAAATTGTTTGTATTTGAATGTAGTTTCCGTGGATATCTTATTAATTTCATTTCTTGATCATTGGGTTGGTCAAAAATATTTTTAACTATAGAAAGGTCCTTCTGGGTGATAAACTGGAGAGTATGTTATATTTTGGAGCGTTTGAGCAAGCTAATGGACATATCTTGGTCCGAAAATCTTATAGCGTTGTTAACATGTGTTCATGAATGATCATTGAGGTTTTTTGCATTACTAAAGCTTTTTATGATAGACTTCCTTAGATCTAGAAACTTGAAAACTCGAAGTGGAAAAACAGTTTCTGTTTTAAGAAAGTTTGAATATTTCATGGTTTAATCTTACTCCAAAGCTTTAATATTTTTATGTGATAATACTAAGCCTCTTATATGAATTTTAGGATATTAGTTTGAAGATATTTAGTATTATTTTCAAAGATATGATTTCTCTATGCAAGAGGATTTTGGTTGAGCCTAAGATTTGATGTTTTTGGGTTAGATCCATATTTTGTTGATTTTTAGCCATTTTATTTTAAGTTTTATGGTTGGATCTTCTCTAGAACATTTGTAAACCATGTGATGTTTTAGTTTGAAGATCTCATCATTTTAAGCCATAAATCAAATGATTGATCCAAACTAGTTAAGAAAAAGTTTTTGTTTTGGGACTAAGTGTCGAGCTGAATACTCTGTGTTGTTTGTTATTTTTGGTGACTTTTATTTGATGATTTAAAGTATGGTTGTTGTTAGGATGATGTTATGAATATGTTAGAAGCATGATTTGAATTTTTTGGAATTCTTGGAAATGTTTTGAATAAGATCAAAACTTGTGATTCAAATATTTGTTTTTAAATAAAAAGTTTGGATCTTTTTACTAAAAAGTTTGGTGATTAGCATTTTTTATGGATGTTTTAAGTATATTTTTAAACTTACGATAAGAAGATCTTTATTGCAAAATTTTGCTTTAATCATGAGTTTTGAAGTTGGAAGAATTGCAATAAAAACAAAGAGAAACGACCTATGGATATTTCAGCCATAGTGAGTTTTCCATAATTCTGATTTATTTTAATTTCCTTTTAAGTTGAAATTTGAGTTTAAGACAAAATTTATATGAGGAATGTAAATTTTCTTGGGTCATCAGCATGAGGGGAGCTTGGGTCAGAGGTTGGTGATGCCACAAGGTGGCGCACGGTAGGGTTGGGATGGAGGAACCTCGATGAATGGGTGCTGCGAAGAGAGAGAGTGGCTGAGAGATGGAGGCTGGTTCCAGTGGGGTGGTGATCGTCAGAGTGAGGTGAGGATGGTGAGGTAGTTTAGTGACAATCAGCGGCACATGGTGGCTGGGCTGGGCTAAACTAGACGCACGGGGAGGAGAAGGGGAGGGGTTGCACGCGAGAAGGAAAAAACTGGGTGTAAAAAAAGAAATGAAGAAAATGAGAAGAAAAAGAAAAAGGGAAAAAAGAAAAAGGGGGAAAAGAAAAAGAAAAGGAAAGAAAACAAGATTTCAAAACAACAATTTAAATAAAACAATTTAAATGTTGTGACTCAATTCAAACATTGTGACTAAGTAAAATAAAATAAAATAATAAAATCCAACAATAAACTAATTTAAAATAAAGAGAATTTTAAGTAATAAACAATAATTATTAACAATAAAACACATTGAATTAAATTTCACAGTTAGAAATCGTAAAATAATACTACGTAAATCATCTAAAATTTAAAATAACAAAGCCCATAATCTTAATAAATGAAATAATTGATTACTTAAAATACATGTAAATACGGAGTATCACATCCTCTCTCCTTATATAAAATTGTCCTCGAAATTAGCAAGGTCAAACATTAACTCCAAGGCAAGATACAAGATACAACTCAGAACAGAACACTTTTGAGAGAAACATACCATCAATGACACCCAAATAACTATGGGTACTGCTCTCTCATGTCTATTCCTATAGGCGATTTTATCATGCTCGCACAAGTCTCATAGTGGCACATCACATCTTGTACTCCTAAGGCAGCCATGTAATCCGAAATCTCCATTTTCACAAAAACCTTAATACAATACCCAAAGAATCCCAATGATTAATAGCTTCATACGATAATCCGTGCTAACCTCAATTGATTCTTATGCAAACTTCCAAACCTTTGTTGTATACTACACTTTGGTTACTCATTAGCCGCTTCTCAATTTAACCATTAATAAGCATAATTTGTACAACCAAAAGATTAATCTCCAACTACAAGTATCAATTCAAAATTTCAAGTCACCACTAATTCCTCAAGATTGGCACGAAGTTCAAACCCCCCCAACTAAATTACTAAATATCACACTTTCACTGCAAACTCTAATAATTTTCCACAATGCATAAAATCATGTCCTCATAAAATAACGCCATCCATTACAAGCTATCTCAACCTACTAACAAGAAAACCTTTACCACATTTTTGGTAGAAAATACTCTGCCTCCCAAAACCATAAATTATCACACCCATTCCTTAGTTGGCTCTTGCTGCCTTAATCGAAATGAATGTTCCGCAAAATGTGATGACTCGCTTTTATGTGTATTTTCACTGAAGGGCTATTTTTAATTTAATTAATATATTGGTTTATTTATTTTAAATTATTTTATTTTAAATTAATTTTTATTTTATTTGATGTGGTGTTTAATTTATTTAGTCTTTTTATGTTTTTAATATTGTTTTTGGCAGATCAGTTTTTACTTTTCGGAGTGAGGATTGGACCTCATTTTCTTTCTCCCTCTTTTCTTTTTCTTTTTCTTTTTCTTTTTCTCTTTCCTTTTCTTTTCCTTTTCCTTCTTTTTCTTTTTTCTTCTTTCTTTCTTTTCCCTCCTTCTCCCCGTGCGCGCTACTACTTCTCCCTCACCTTCCCGTCGCCAACCAGCTTCTCCACCCAGACCACCGCCGTCCGGCCGGCGTGGCCAAAACCACCCCCACCAAAATCTTCCCCTCCGGCTGGTGATCACTCCCACCAATTTCCAGCTCCATCCGGTCGGCCAATCACCACCTAGAGCCATTTCATTCCGCACGGATTTTCGCCATTTCCGGCGCCGTCGCTCCACCTTCGGCCACCATCTCTTCACAAATTCTTCCTCTACCTCTTGCCGACCTAACCCACCTAATTTTGGCCCCGATCCGTTGCCAGAGCAGCTCCCACGAGCTCAAGTCCGTTCAGCCCCTTTTTGGCCTTCCACCGCCATTTCCACCGCCACTCACGGCCAAACCTCACTTCCTTTAACTTTATAAACATCTCAAGGTCATTCCATATCAATTTCGTGTCTTGGTTTGTCCCTGTTCGAAAGTGGGTAATTTATTACCCACGGCCACAGTGTAAAATACACTATTACGTTACTTTTCCTCCGCCGTTTGCAACACTGCGAGCTTTTGAAAAATATCGTATAGTATTGTAAGTATTTTTCAAACTCTACTTTTAGATTTAAATATATTTTACTCTTACAATAATTATTTGACTGTTGGTTGGTTGATTCCGGACTGAGTCCGAGGAGTTCGGGGGTTGGATGGATTAAGGACGGAGTTGCTTGATTTGTTGATTTGTGGTTGTTTTGTGCCTTGAGATTTCATTTACATGGTGCATGCACGTGCATTTTATTTAATTGAGAAAAATCCTGTTTTATTGGCGTAAATGGATTTTAGGGTGCGTGTGTATCACGACCCTAAGCCGAGATGGGGTATTATCTCGGTGGAGCTCCTCTGGTCACTCGAGAGCGTAATATACTGAGTGATGTCCTCTGAGTTGTCACTGAGCGACAACGGGAGCGGGCGGGATGGTAACGCTCTTGTACCGACTCCGTGGCGCTTCGCTGGCGAGGGTTAGAGGATGCTTGGCTACGAATGCAAAGGGTGCGGAACTGGGTATCGCTCGTTTAGGTATCACACGCGTGGTCGTTACCTGTGGTGTGGCACAGGAGCCAGGGTGTGCGGATGACCCCTAGGGGAGGTCATGGTGCATATGGGTTAATTGGATTTTGGATTGAGTTGGTTTTGGGCCAAATGTGACTTTTGGCGTGAGTTGGAAAATAATATGTTTGTGGGCCAAATAAGATTTTTGGCGTGCATGGAAAAAATATGGTTTTACGAGTTATGTGCATTGGCATTCTCTCATGCATATTGTTTGAGTTTTAATATGCTTTCATCTAGTGGTGTTTGGATCTTACTTACGTACAACACCATTTTTGGTACTGTAGATTTTGATGCAGAGATCAAGGAAAAGGAGGAGGCTGAGCCTGAGGGTGCGGCTCTGCCGGAGTTCTGAGTTGGAGTTATGCTTTGTTGTTGGTTTGAAGCTATATTTGTGTTTTGTAATATTTTATTATGTATGTTTTGAACCGCTTTGTATTAAACTAAGAAAAAATTTCTAGTACTTAGTTATGACTTTGCTATCCGCTGCGTGTTTCTTTGTGCACATTTGTTGTTTATACACACACTTGGCACTTGGCGATAGGGTGGTGACCCGCGATGTCACCATCCAGACGTCTCTATTTTTCCGTGTCCGTATGTGAGGATTTGGGGGCGTCACAGGTAGTATCAGAGCGGTTTGGCTCTGGGTAAAACCACATGTCTCGTAGGGAGTACCAGAATGTTTTTAAAGTTGTGTTTTAAAATTTATTTTAAGTAAAGTTTCTATTTGACATGTTTTATTTGTTTTGAATTTATTTGAGCTTGTTTGCTTGTATTTATTTATTTAGTTATGTTATTGCATACTGGTTTCTTTTGTTTCTTGCTATGTGGTTTTGGTTTTTGGTTTTTGGTTTTACGTTGTTGGTTTTTTATTTGTTTTTCTTAAAGGGGGTCAAAGGTTGTGTTGTGGCAGGAAAATGGTGAGACCAAGGAAATCTACTCAAGAGCCTCGGGATGGTACGCCGAGGGATGATTCCATAGCCCAAGCTATAAGGCAGATGACTAAGTTCATGCAACAGAATTTCAGGCCCCAACAAGGAGGTCCTTGACCACAACAAGAAGGGTCTTGGCCACAACAAGGGGGGCTTTGGCCACAGCAAGGAGGGTCTTGGCCACAGCAAGGAGGTCCTTGGCCACAACAGGGAGGGCCTTGGCTATACCCAGGAGGGCCTAGTGGCGTGGTGCAAGCTGGATGCACCTATGAGCGCTTTCTAGCGCATAGAACTACACCCTTCACGGGAGAAGAGGATCCACTATGGGCTTGAAAGTGGGTCAGAGATCTAGAGAAAACCTTTGAAGTATATGGTTGCACTGAGGTGCAATAAGTACTCTACGCCAGCTATCTGTTACAAGGCACCGCTTCTGAGTGGTGGGATACCAAGAGAGTAATGCTGGAGTTAGAGTTGGGATCTTTTGCCGCTGTGACCTGGCCGCGCTTCAAGAAAGAATTTAATGATCGCTTCTTTCCCGCTTCTGTGAGACGGCAAAAAGCAAGAGAAGTCTCAAGCTTGGTCCAAGGGAGCATGGTCATGGAACAGTACGCCCGGAGATTTATAGAACTTGGGTGATTTGCTCCCCACCTCATCTCCTCGGAGGAGATGCAGGCCGAGCATTTCCAGGAGGGTCTACGTCCTGATATATGCTGAATGGTGGTTAGCCACCGGATATCCACTTTTCAGGATTTAGTGGATGTGGCCACTCTTGTAGAGCGAGAGAATAATCTGTGTATGGGCTCCCCTCCAGGACATAAGAGGCGGAGTCTTTCTGGTGAAGGAAGTAGTTCGGATTTGTCTCAAAAATTTGTTCAGCGGACCGGGACTCGAATGCAAGTGACCTCGGGTGTTCGTATGAGAGGATGGGTGCCAATTTGCAGAATTTGTAATAGAGCTCATGAGGGTAAGTGTCGGCTAAGTGGTGTAACTCATTGTTACCGATGTGGTCAAGTGAGACATTTCGCTCGTGAGTGCCCCGTTAGAGTTCAAGGAAGCCGTGGAGGTAGATGGGGTGGAAGAACAAATCAAAGGCAAGCAGTGCAAGCCCAGGTTTATGCTGTTACACTCGGAGATGTTGATGATGAGGCACCAACGACCCATGATGCTGGAGTAATTACAGGTATGGATCTAATTTAATTTAATGTTGGATTTGATTTTTGGTGTGCTTTGTTTTCTCTTTGTATTTGGATTTCATGGGTTAATGTGTTTGGTTCAGGGAGAGTCTGTTTATATGAATTTTATGCTTGCACTTTGTTTGATTTGGGTGCATCACAATCGTTTGTATCTTTCACTTTCACTCAGATGTGTAATTTGGTTACGGAACCTTTGCCGAAGTCCTTGGTAGTGGCTCTACCAAATGGTGAAGTGGAATGGTGTTCCAAGGTTGCTTTGGGTTGCCCTTTAAATTTTGATGGAAGGTTTTTGGATGCTGATTTGGTTGTATTTAAGCTGTTGGGTTTTGATATCATCCTTGGGATGGATTGACTATACCGATATTCTGCGAGTATTAATTGCAGAAGTCGGGTAATTAGCTTTCAGCTTCCAGATGGTGATTGTCTGGAATTTGCACGGAGTAAGCTAAAAGAAAAGCCGGTAATTATATCAGCAATTCAAGCAAGAAGAGAGATTGCATGGGGAGCGGATGCCTTCTTAGTCCAGATGGTGTCTTCGCCTTCTTAGAAGAAATCATTGGTAGATATCCCCATTGTGGAGGAATTTCCGGACGTGTTTGTGGATGACTTGCCTGGACTACCCCCTGTTCGTGAAATGGAGTTTGTTATAGACTTGGAACCTGGAGTGGCTCCTGTACATAAAGCTCCTTACCGCATGGCACCGGCTGAATTAAAAGAGTTGAAGACTAAGTTGCAAGAGCTGGTAGATAAGGGGTTCATTCAACCAAGTACTTCGCCGTGGGGTGCGCCAGTGCTGTTCGTTAAAAAGAAAGATGGAACCCTCCGTATGTGCATTGATTATCGGGAATTAAATAAGGTGACCATCAAGAATAAATATCCTCTCCCACGGATTGATGATTTATTTGATCAGTTTCAAGGAGCAGCTGTGTTCTTGAAGATTGATTTGAGGTCAGGATACTACCAGTTGAGGATAAGAGACAAGGATTTGCCCAAAACTGCTTTCAGGTCGAGACATGGGCATTATGAATTTAAGGTGATGCTGTTTGGGTTAGCCAATGCCCCTGCTGCTTTCATGGATTTAATGAATCGGGTATTTCAACCTTATTTAGATTCCTTTGTAGTAGTATTCATTGATGATATTCTAATTTATTCCCGAGATGTTGAAGAGCATGTTTTTCATCTTCGTCTAGTTCTTGAAAAATTAAGAGAACACCAGTTGTATGCCAAGCTCAGCAAGTGTGAATTCTGGTTGTAGGAAGTCAGATTTCTTGGGTATGTGATTTCCCGAGACGGAGTGGTTGTTGATCCTAGTAAGGTGGAAGCCATTTTGTCATGGCAGCGTCCGACTACAGTGCATGAGATCCAGAGTTTCTTGGGACTTGCCGGGTATTACCGAAGATTTGTGGAGGGATTTTCTCGCCTATCCGGACCTCTCACAGATTTGACTCGGAAGAATACAGAATTTATTTGGTCAGATAAGTGTGAGAGAAGCTTTCAAGAATTGAAGAACAGGTTGACAACTGCACCAGTGTTAGCGCTTCCAGAATTGCATAAGCCATTAGTAGTCTTTAGTGATGCGTCTAAATTTGGATTGGGTTGTGTCCTTATGCAGGAGGGACGGGTTGTTGCTTATGCATCCCGTCAGCTAAAGGATCATGAGAAGAATTATCCGATGCACGATTTGGAATTGGCTGCGATTGTTTTTGCTCTTAAGATCTGGCGGTACTTTTTGTATGGGAAAGTTTGCAAGGTATACACTGATCACAAGAGTTTGAAGCACTTGTTTTCTCAAAAGAATTTGAACATGAGGCAGAGGCGATGGCTAGAGTTAATTGGTGACTACCAGTACAAGATCAAGTATCATTCGGGGAAGGTAAATATAGTTGCTGATGCTTTGGGTTGAAAATCACACTTGGAAGATGAAGCCGAGCCGTCAGGGCTGGATTCTCTACTTTGCGGGATGAGAAGACTCCTTATTGAGAGTTCACAGCAAGAGGAGATATTATCTTCAATTCTTGATATTCAGGTGGCTGATTTTGAAGAATTGAAGACTCTTCAAAAGAAGGATCCGAAGCTGTTGGATATAAGAAAAAAAGTCAGAAAATCTCGAGAGCCGTTGCATTATAGTATGGATAAAGATGGAATACTTCGGTTCCAAGATCGTAGAGTGGTCCCCAAAGATTCAGAATTCAAGGAGCGGATGATGGTAGAAGCTCATGCGTCCCCTTATTCAGTTCACCCTGGCAGTACGAAGATATGCCGGGACTTGAAGAAAAATTATTGGTGGGATGGAATGAAGAAGGATATTGCCTTGTATATCGAGAAATGCCACACATGTCGTCAAGTTAAGGCCCAGCATCAAAGACCCGCCAGAATGCTCCAACCTCTCCCTATTCCTGAGTGGAAGTGGGATGACATCATGATGGATTTTGTAGTGGGCTTGCCGAGGACTCCTGGTGGGAAGAATTATGTTTGGGTGATTGTTGATCGGTTAACGAAGAGTGCTCATTTCTTGCTTGTCAATAACACTGATTCCTTGGGTAAGTTGACACGCTTGTACGTGAAAGAGATAGTGCAGCTGCACGGCATACCGAACAGTATTGTGTCGGATCGGGACCCAAGGTTCACGTCTCAGTTTTGGAAAAGTTTGCAGGCAGCATTGGGTACTAAGTTGAAGTTCAGTACTGCATATCACCCGCAGACGGACGGCCAATCAGAGCGCACCATTCAAACCCTTGAAGATATGTTGCGGGCATGTGTCATGGGAATTCCAAGGGAGTTGGGAAAATCACTTGCCGCTCATAGAATTTGCGTATAATAACAGCTTTCATGCGACCATTCAGATGGCTCCTTATGAAGCTCTCTATGGGAGGAAGTGCAGATCGCCTTTGTGTTGGGAGGAAGTCGAGGAGAATAAAATATTTGGGCCCGAAATAATTCAAGAGATACAAAGCCAAGTTCGGATCATCAGGGATAAGATGGCTGCAGCTCAGAGTCGTCAGAAAAGCTACGTTGATACCAGGAGGAGAGAGTTATCTTTTGAAAAAGGTGACTGGGTTTATCTCAAAGTCTCTCCCATGAAAGGAGTTAAGCATTTTGGTAAGGGGAGGAAACTGAATCCGAGGTATGTCGGCCCTTTTCAGATTTTGGAGAAGGTAGGGTCCGTCGCTTATAGAGTTGCTTTGCCAGAATATTTTGGGGATATTCACGATGTCTTCCATGTATCATCCTTGAAGAAGAGCTTTGGACAACAAGAGTCGCGCTTTGTCGACCCAAAGCATATTTAGTTGCAACCGGACCTTACTTATGAGGTTGTCCCGTCACAGATCATGGATTGGAAACAACAACAGTTGAGGTCCAAGACGATGCCTCTGGTAAAGGTGGCATGGGGGGATCCGTTAGCTCAAGATTTCTCTTGGGAGAGAGTAACTGACATGAGGGGGTAGTATCCCTACTTGTTTGAGTAATGACGGTACATTTCTTAATCTTGATCTCAGTGGATTTATGTGGCTTGTTTCAATTTGGTGTTTGATCTTACAAATTTCGAGGACGAAATTTGTTTTTAAGGGGGGAGGATGTGATGACCCGCTTTTACGTGTATTTTCACTGAAGGATTGATTTTAATTTAATTAATATATTGGTTTATTTATTTTAAATTATTGTATTTTAAATTGGTTTTTATTTTATTTGATGTGGTGTTTAATTTATTTAGTCATTTTATGTTTTTAATATCGTTTTCGGCGGATCAGTTTTTGGTTACTGGAGTGAGGATTGGACCTCATTTTCTTTCTCCCTCTTTTCTTTTCTTTTTCTTTTTCTTTTATTTTTCTCTTTCCTTTTCTTTTTCTTTTCCTTCTTTTTCTTTTTTCTTCTTTCTTTCTTTTCCCTCCTTCTCCCCGTGCGCGCTGCTGCTTCTCCCTCTCCTTCCCGTCGCCGACTAGCTTCTCCACCCAGACCGCCGTCGTTCGACCAGCGTGGCCAACACCACCCCCACCAAAATCTTCCCCTCCGGCCGGTGATCACTCCCACCAATTTCCAGCTCCATCCGGCCGGCCGATCACCACCTAGAGCCATTTCTTTCCGCACGGATTTTTGCCATTTCCGGCGCCGTCACTCCACCTCCAGCCACCATCTCTTCACAACTTCTTCCTCTACCTCTTGCCGACCTAGCCCACCTAATTTCGGCCTCGATCCATTGTTGGAGCAGCTCCCACGAGCTTAACTTCGTTCAGCCCCTTTTTGGCCTTCCACCGCCATTTCCACCACCACCACCCACGGTCAAACCTCACTTCTTTTAGCTTCATAAATATCTCAAGGCCATTCCCTATCAATTTCGTGTCTTGGTTTATCTCCGTTCGAAAGTGGGTAATTTATTACCCACGGCCACAGTGTAAAATACACTGTTCCGTTGCTTTTCCTCCGCCGTTTGCAATGCCACGAGCTTTTGAAAAATACCGTATAGCGCTGTAAGTATTTTCCAAACTCTACTTTTAGATTTAAATATATTTTGCTCTTACAATAATTATTTGACTGTTGATTGGTTGATTCCGGACTGAGTCCGAGGAGTTTGGGGGCGGAATGGATTGAGGACGGAGTTGCTTGATTTGTTGATTTGTGGTTGGTTGGTTGTTTTGTGCCTTGAGATTTCATTTACATGGTGCATGCACATGCATTTTATTTAATTGAGAAAAATTCTGTTTTATTGGTGTAAATGGATTTTCGGGTACGTGTGTATCACGACCCCAAGCCGACATGGGGTATTATCTCGATGAAGCCCCTCTGGTCACTTGGGAGCGTAATATACTGAGTGACGTCCCCTGAGTTGTCGCTGGGTGACAACGGGAGCGGGCGGGATGGTAACGCTCTCGTATCGACTCCGTGGCCCTTTGCTGGCGAGGGCTAGAGGATGCTTGGCTACAAACACGTGGGGCGCAGAACTGGGCATCACTCATTTAGGTGTCACACTCGTGGTTCGTTACCTGCGGTGTGGCATAGGAGCCAGGGTGTGCGGATGACCCCTAGGGGAGTTCATGGTGCATACGGGTTAATTGGATTTTGGATTGAGTTGGTTTTGGGCCAAATGTGACTTTTGGCGTGAGTTGGAAAGTAATATGTTTGTGGGCCAAATGGGATTTTTGGCATGCGTGGAAAAAATATGGTTTTACAGGTTATGTGCATTGACATTCTCTCATGCATATTGTTTGAGTTTTAATATGCTTTCATCTAGTGGTATTTGGATCTTACTTACCTGCGGTACCATTTTTGGTACCGTAGATTTTGATGCAGAGATCGAGGAAGAGGAGGAGGCTGAGCCCGAGGATGTGGCTCCGCTAGAGTTCTGAGTTGGAGTTATGCTTTGTTGTTGGTTTGAAGCTATATTTGTGTTTTGTAATATTTTATTATGTATGTTTTGAACCGCTTTGTATTAAACTAAGAAAAATTTCTGGTACTTAGTTATGACTTTGTTATCCGCTGCGTATTTCTTCGTGCACATTTGTTGTTTATACACATTTGGCACTTGGCGATAGGGTGGTGACCCGAGATGTCACCATCCGGAAGTCTCAATTTTTCCGTGTCCGTACGTGGGGATTTGGGGGCATCACACAAAATACAACCATGATTGTTGACAAAAAACTAGTACGAAACAACCCCAGCATCCCAAATTGAAAACAAGTAACATCATCTCAAAATACACATGCCCCATCTAAGATAAAGAACATACCCTAAAAGGCTCGAATCCATCTCGACCAACCAATAAAAATGCCTATAAACTTCTACCCAGCATCCTATACTTAGAAGCTAATCACCTAAAATCTGAATACCATCTAATCTGGTGGCGACTAGACCCAGTACCAACCACCTTTGAATTCACTAAAACAACATTATTGAAACCTTCTTGGTAACTCGCCCACCTGCTTCTGCTCTCATAAGCTCTAGTATTAGCACCACTAGTTCCTTCAATAACGTATCACGATTAAATGTCAAGGCAGGCCATGCTACTCAAATTTCCAATCCACCAAAACTATTGCATAACACTCCTAGATCTTAATGTTTTATTACCTCATAAATATGGTTATGTTACTCACCGTTGATGCCTAAGCTTCAACTTCCAAGCCTTAATCATACACCACAAATCAGTGACCCAGCAATTTCTCTTCAAGTTAAGTAGCGATGTCCATAATTCTCCCAACTGAATGTTAAATCTCCAAAAGGAAATTATAACCTCCAAAAATTTAAATTCCCATGCAACCTCCAATCACAACTAATTCTTGAAGATAATCACAACAATTACTGCCAACCATCACTTCATTCGGTATCATGCTTCGACTGAACACTCTGATCGACTAGCCGAAAACCCAAAGCTAAGATCTCTTGAATCTAATACTATTGCATCGAAAACACCTCAGCACCTACCAAAACCACTTTTTCCAAGCCAAAAATGAAACAAGGACCTGTACTCTCCAAAATCTATACACACTTACCACTACTACGTGTTGATCTCATGCATCCTTAGTCAAAACCAATACTCCTAGAAACGTGCAAGTGATCCATCACTACCATTCCCATTATTTGGACCTATATCCTCAAAATCAACAAGAATCATTGTCTAAATTTGCACCATCTATTATCCTTAAAATTGATATGGATCAAATCCTAAACTTGCCACTATAACATTGAGCTAAAAACAATCATTTTCTGAACTAGATCGACATATTCAATCCTCATAAAGATACACAAACTAGATCATTACCTTTCAATCCCCAAAGCAATATTCTCCTAAAAAAATTTCCATATCAATAACTAAACTCTGATCAACCCCATTTTAATGGTTACAAACTAATCAGTCTCCAGAACAGATCAAGCTAGTATACCAAGTCTGCGGAACTAAAAACCCAAATCTTATTACAAATCAGTCCTTCAAGTCTGCAATTCTAAAACCTTAAACTATATAAGATTCATTTTCCGAAATCCTCAAGATCAATGAACTTAGATATAAAAACAATCGCCTTGCAAAGCTTGTAGATTCTAAAGCAACAAATGTTATCAAATTGCTTATCAGAATCGGAAAAATTTAAAACTTCTAATTTAATTAATCCCTCAAATGCCTGTTGAACCTACCACCTTAAATCCCATAAACTTGTTTCATAAAATCTACAGGGGCTCAAACCTTAGATGAAATTCTCATAAATCTATCCTTGAGGTTCGTTGAATTCACAACCTCCTATTCTATAGACTATTTCATAAATTCAACAAAATCTAGAGACCTCAAGTATCCTAAATGATTTAAAGCTATCTCCTTCCTCAATTGCGACTTGAGTTCCTACTCCAAAGAGATTGCCTAAACTATGTCGTTCTCTTCAAGCCTCGACATAAAAAAAAAAAAAAAAAAAAAAAAAAAAAAAAAAAAAAAAAAAAAAAAAACCAAATTGCTAAGAGTTCAGGCCTACTACACTAAATATTCATACCTATCAATGGCACTCTTGGTCTTATCATCTTCCTACCATAGCGTAACCCTTAATCCCACTTTTTAACTCAAAACAAGATAAAATAAAATATAGTAAAATAAATTAAAATAAAAGCAAGATAACGTAAGATAAAATAACATACAATAAAATAAAATAACTTAATTTAAATAAAATAATTTCAAATTAAAACTTTAAATTTTTTTGGTACTGCACACCTATAGGACATGTGGCTTTACCCAGAGCTGAACCGCTCTGATATCACCTGTGATGCCCCCAACTCTCATGTATGAAAACGCGAGAATTGTGATATCAAAATGCTGACAACACGGGTCACGTACCCCAACGACAAGTGCTAAGTGTGTGTACATGCAACAAGTTGAATTGGAAAACGAATAACTACTCGGGGCAAGTTGAAAACAAATTGTTGTAGTGTAAGCAGGAGCATATACAATGGGTTCATAGGGAGGAGATTTTGGCGTGCCAAAAGTCTCAGATTAAATGGATGGCAGAGGGTGACTCTAATACTAAATTCTTTCAAGCTGCAATGTGGTTAAAAAGAAAGTAAGCGGATTAAAAAAATGAGGTTGGCAGATGGAACTTTGTTAGACTCTTCGGAAGCAGTACATGATGGGGCTGTACTTTTTTTCCAGGAGCTGCTTCCGACGTCAATTGTGAGGAGTGAGTCAGTTGACTTGGAATTACTTGAGCCGATTGTTTCCATGACCGACAATGAAAGGTTATGTGCTGAGCCTTCTTTGGAGGAGGTGAAGGAAGCTTTATGGTCGATACCAGCAGACAGTAGCCCAGGTTTGGATGGTTTTGCTACAAGTTTCTTCATGATGGCATGGGATATTGTTAAAAATGATTTGTTAGAAATGGCCATTAATGTATTTGCAGGGCAACCATTTTCCACTTTCTTTGGGGCTACAAATTTGGTTCTGATCCCGAAGGTGGATGAACCTTTGGGATTTAGCCAATTTCGGCCTATTAGTCTTTGCTCAGTTGTGTACAAAATTATGTCAAAGATTATAGTTTTTTGAATGGCCCCAATTCTAGATAAAATCATCTCCCCTGAGCAGGCTGCGTTCATTCAGGGAAGGAGTATTTTTGATAATATGTCGATTGCTCAGGAATTAGCCCAAGGAATTAACAGGAAAGTGAGAGGTGGAAATGTGATGCTGAAAATTGACATGGCAAAAGCTTATGATCGTGTGAATTGGAGATTTCTATTGATGGTTCTTCGTCGGTTGGGTTTTCCAAAGAAATGGTGTAGTATCGTTTTTAATGCTATTTCATCCCCTTTCAATTCAGGGATGCTTAATGGTTGCACTAAAGGCTTCTTCAAGGCTTCGCCCAGTCTTTGACAAGGTAATCCTCTTTCATCTTATTTATTCATTTTATCTAAAGAGATTCTCTCGCATATGCTGAACAAAGAGTTCCGGCTGGGCCATATTAATTTCATTCTAGTGGAGGCTATGTGATTTTCCATTTATTATATACAGATGATGTGCTGATTTTTGCTAACGGAGGAAGGCCATCTATGCGTAATCTTATGGCGGTTTTGAGGAGGTATGAATTGATGTTGGGCCAATTAATTAATTCAAGTAATTCGTCTATATTTTTCTCTTCTTCTATTTCGATTGAAAGAAAGATGGCTTTGAAAGAAATTTCTAGGTTCATGGAAGCAAACTGGCTGTGCACCTATTTGGGGGTGCCTTTATATGTGGGGCGCATGAAAAATAATATGTTTGATCTATTCTTGGTTAGAGTATAGAAGAAAGTAGTTGGCTGGAAGAGTAAAATCTTATCTTTTGGGGGAAAATTTGTGTTAATCAAATATGTGCTTAATAGTATGCCAATTCATATGTTATCTGTGTTGAATATTCCAAAAGGGGTTATCTTGGGACTTAAAAAGATTTTTTCGAATTTTCTATGGGGGCACTCGGTAGAAAAGAAGAAAAGAAAGTGGATTTCTTGGAAGCAAATTTATTTACCGGTGGAGGAGGGGGGTCTTGGTATTTGGGCATTTCATGAGGTCCAAGAATCATTGCTTATGAAGTTTTCTTGGAAATTAATTAAAGGAGGAACGATGTGGTCAAATTTTTTTGCTTCAAAATATGTTGGAAATGACCATGTGTATTCAGTTATGCAGGGACATAGAGGCTCGAGATTCTGGAGGAGAATTATAGCCCTTATGTCGAGAGTTCTGTGCAATTTGAAGTGGTTAATTCGGGGAGGAAATGTAAATTTTTGGTTGGATAATTGGTTAGGAGATGGTCCACTAAGAGATTCAATTCCCATTATTGGGGATGCTAGTTTGAAAGTTAAGGAGGTGGTTGATGAAACGGGACCCATATTGAGTCGGTTACGGGATCTGGTGAATGATGAGATACTTGCTAAAATTGTTACTATAGGCGTTAGGCTTCGACAAGGCAATGATATATGTGTTTGGCAGAAGTCAATAAATGGGGAATTCTCCACAAAATCTGCATGGCAGTTAATTAGAAATCGGGGTGAAGTGTGTACTTGAAAAAAATGGATTTGGAAGGATTGGATCTCAAAGAAGATGTCTTTTTTTGTTTGGAGAGCTAAGAGAAGAGCTATTTCGGTTGACGATACTATTCGAAGTCTAGGAATTCCTTTAGTATCTAAATGCAAGTGTTGTGCTCAGGCCAAGGTTGAAACATTCAATCATTTATTATGTGAAGGAGAAGGATCTAAACTGGTTTGGAAGTTTTTTGCAGATGCATGCCAAATTCGTATTACGCAGATCCGGTGTTGGGAGGGAATGATGTGGTGCTGGTGGAATAAAGCTTTTATGAGCACTCAGGTTGGTTGGCTTCGGGGGTCTCTCCCTATAGTCATTTCTTGGGCGATATGGAGGGTAAGATATGCGGCAAGAATGGAAGGTACTAAATTTATGCCTAAAAATATTATTCGATCAGTTAAAGTTTGGATTAGAGATATGGTTTAGAAAATGAAAAAATTCCAACGTATGGGTGGAGAGGATAGAGAGGTAATGGAGCGGCTTGCATGTCCGTTTATTCCTATTTCTTCAAAGCCTATTAAATTAATTACATGGAGTCCTCTGGATAGAGGGAGAATAAAGCTCAATGTGGATGACGGTTCTTGCGGAAATTTGGGTGCGGCTGGGGGAGGGGGCATTCTTCGGGATTATAAGGGAGACGTCATTGGGGGGTTTGTGCATACATATGGGCATGCCACCAACACCATTGCTGAGTGTAGAGCTGTATATGATGGACTTTGGTTATGTCGACAATTAAATGTATGGGATGTGTTGGTAGAATCGGACTCTGTAGTCATTGTTGGTTGGTTAGCATCTGGGATATGCAAGTATTGGTTCCTTTGGAATTTTTGGGAGGAAGTGAAAATCATGGTAAGGGAGCTCAATGTTCGTTTTCGCCATATTTATAGAGAAGCCAATATGGTGGCGGATTTTTTGACAAAGCAGGGATCGCAAAGTTTGATGTCAGATTTTAATGATGCATCTTCCATTCACGGGCGGATTCGGGGTTCAATACGTTTAGATAAAATAGGTTTGCCTTATTTGAGAAAGTGATGAGTGAAGGTTATTTTTTAGATTTTGATTTTTTTGTATGTAATTGTGGGATGTACTTTGTTTATTTGATATTGGTTCTATGGTATTCCTCTGCCATACATGAGGGTTTTTTAATAAAATTTGGGACGGGGTGTCTCACAGACAGGGGACCTTCATCTATTTTTTTTTTTTAAAGTGTACTTGCAACAAGTGTAAAAACAAAAGTTGCGGCGGATAATTTAAATTTACGAATAGTTTGTTTTCAGAGATGAGATAAGATAAGATAAAAATTTTTGAAATATGTTGAGATGAGATGAGATAAAATGAGATTATAAGAAATATGTGTTTGTTTTCAAATATGAGATGAGATTAGTTTGACTTTGTTATAGTTAGTAATATGATGGGACCCACAAGTACTTGTAGTATTTTTTTATAATATTTTATTTGTTTATTTATTTACCAATGGTGCAAATTGTTTTTTACCATTTGGTCAAAAAACATTTTCCTGCTTCCTCTTTGTTTATTTGTTTACCAATGGTGTTTTTTTTTTTTTTTTTGCTGCTTCCTTTTTTTCCTTTTCTTTTTAAACCATTTGGTCTTTTTTTGGTTGCTTCCTTTATTTATTTATTTACCAATGGTGCAATTTTTTAAACCATTTGGTCAATTTTTTTTTTTTGCTGCTTCCTTTATTTATTTATTTACCAATGGTGCATTTCTTCTTCTTCTTTTTTTTTTTTTTTGCTACTTCCTTTGTTTATTTATTTACCAAATGTGTATTTTTTTTTTTTTTGCTAATTCCTTTATTTTTTTAAACCATTTGGTCTTTTTTTTGGGGGGGGGGGGGCTGCTTCCTTTGTTTATTTATTTATCAATAGTGCAATTTTTTTTTTGTTTGTTGCTTCATTTTTTTTTTTAAATCATTTGGTCTTTTTTTTTTTTTTGGCTGTTTCCTTTGTTTATTTATTTACCAATAGTGCAATTTTTTTTTTTTGTTGATTCCTTTATTTATTTACCTTATGTGTAAATATTTTTATTTTTAATCAAATATTTTGCTGCACATTTGGTACAGCTTTTACTTTTTTTGCATTGTATATTCATGTCAATATACTGTTTATTTAAAATATATTATTAGAGGAAAAAATATTGAAATAAGGTGAGATACAGAGATATGAAAACTTGATAAGAAACTTGAGATCTTTTGAGATGAAAACTAGTCGACTAAGTACCAGAATTTTAAATACAAGTCTCCCAAAATAAAATGCCTAAAAATTATACAATAATCCAATAAAAAATATAATACAAACCAAAGGTACACAACAAAAGAGGGAAACAAATCCCAAACGCAAGAAAGCGACGCCAGCTGACTCCTCTAGTGGAACCGATCTCTCAACCTCAACAGAGGATCCATATCAAAATCTACAATTCCATAAAATGGAACTTCAGGATTCGAATACCACGTGAGATTGTGAATCTCAGTAAGAAATTAACCAAATAATCCATGAGATAAAAATACATTTAAACAACCAACATGTATGTATGTACATGCTAAAATATGCATGAGCTCAAAACCATCATTTTCGAAAAAATGATTATTTTCCAACACCAAAATCCCATTTGGCCCAAAACAAGTCTATTAAAATATCAATCACCATTTTTCCATAAAACGGCCCGAGTATAAAACCATCATTTTTCCATAAAATGGTCTACATATCCATTTATCAAAAGCCCACCATTTTTCCAGAAAATGATCCATTATCCAATTATTCTGTATGCACCATGATCTCCCCTAGGGACCATCAGCACAACCTGGCTCCCTTCGTCACACCACAATTAATGACCGTGCGTGTGACTTCGTAATGAGCGGTGCCCAATTCCATGCCCAACATGCTCGTGGCCAAGCATCCTCTAGTCTCCGCTAGCAAAGGGGCCAAGGAGTCGGCACGAAAACGTTACCCTTCTGTCTAATCCCGTTGTCGCCCAACAATAACCCAGGGACGTCACTCAGTATATTACGCTTCCAAGTGATTAGAGGAGCTCCAGTGAGATAATACCCCATCTCAGCTTGGTGTTGTGATATACACACATCCAAAAACTCATTCTCATATAAAAACCCAATTTTCATTTACCAAACATAGACATGCATGCAATAATGCGATGAATATCTTGACACCGAACACAACATATAACTCCCAAGCATAATTCCATTTCACAAACAAATCCGTCATCCTGTCCAACCCAACCTCCATACTCCTTGGACATAAGGCCTGACGCAACCAACCAGTCTATAGAAAATATATTAGTGTAAAAATATATTTAAATTTCAAAAGTTCTTTAGAAAAATACTTACAATGATGAAGGGAAACTCTAGAAGATCAAAGGTCACGCCAAAAGTGGCGGACAGTGATTTTACAAAGGTTAGCAATGGGTAACAAAACTGGAAAAATGGAGGGGAAGCTTCAAGGGCTGCTGGCTGGCCATGGAGGGTTGAGGGAGGTGAATGGTGGTAGGTGGTGGTGGTGGTGGAGGTGCGGCGCACGACTGGGGTACAGCAGCAGATCGGGCCAAAGAAAATAAAGGGAAGTCATGGGAGAGTGAGAGGGCGTGGGAAGAGCTGGGTTCAAGGTAGGGCTCTGGAAGGCTAGGGGAGGTTGATGGTGTCAGGTGAAGCAATGGGAGAAATCCGTTTGGGTTGGCCACGCGTGAGGGAGGTAGAGGACGGCACGGGAGCTGAGATCGGTGGGGATGGGTCGTCGACGTGAGGGGAAGCTGGGTTAGAGGTCAGTGACGCCACAAGTTGGTGCACGGCAGGGTTGGGGTGGAGGAACAGCGGTGAAGGGGTGTTGCGAAGAGAGAGTGGCTGAGAGATGGAGGTTGGTTCCAGTGGGATGGTGGTCGCGGGCATGAGGTGAGGACGGTGAGGTGGGCGGTGACAACCGGCAGCACATGGTGGCTGGGCTGGACACACGGGAAGGAGAAGGGCCGCGTGCAGGAAGGAAATACATGGAAGGGAAGAAAGAAAAATAGAAAAGGGCAAAAAAGAAGAATGAATGGAAAGAAAATGAGATCCAGTCTTTTCAACTCAGGGTCTCAAAATGGATTCAAAGAAAAAATAATTTCAAAACGACAATTTAAATAAAACAATTTAAATATTATGACTAAGTAAAATAAAATAAAATAATAAAATTTAATAATAAACTAATTTAAAATAAAGAACATTTTAAATAATGAATAATAATTAATAACAATAAAATATATTGAATTAAATTTTACATTCAAAAATTATAAAATAATACCACATAAATTATCTAAATTTTAAAATAAAAAAATTCATAATTTTAATAAATAAAATAATTAATTATTTAAAATACACGTAAATACGAGTTACCATATAAACCATGGAAACAATTGGCTAAAACGTTGAAATGCTCAGCGACAAGATTGCACATAGACAAGGGGCCCCCTCAAATGAGAATACAAAAGGCTGGACATAAAGAAGGGGCCCTACACAAGGGGTATCGATGCGACACTTATTTAATGCAAATCATAGCTAATAACGTAAATTCCATAAAGGGTATTTTAGTCTGCATCTCTACAAGAAAAACACAAAATCTGAGATTGAACTGCATCTTTTATCACAAGTATAGATATGAACGACATCAGAAAGCACATTTAGCCCTTATATACCATTTTTATTAAAAAAAAAAACCTGAAGGATGTTGAGAGGTAAAAATATATATTTACACCTCAACAAAAACTTGGGATTTTGAGAGTTCTTTTCTTTAATCTCCCACCCATGTTCTTTTAGAGTTTGCACGAGTCTTAATAAACATTTATGAGTCTATTTTGGCCGCCGTTCTGGCAATGCAATTTCGTACGATACTCATTATATGTTTAGTGTGAGAAAGAATTAGGCTACGCAACAAAATGGATGATGAATATAGTTCATACAAATTATTTTATTTTTTATATTAAAAAATTGCTAACACCTTTTAATATAAAAATTGTTAATATATATATAATTTCTATTCTTTGAAACATTTGGGTCCAACTACGCCGGTAAAGATTGTGAACTTTGTGTTATTTATTTTTCTTTTTTTGCATACTTTTTATATGTAAGACAATACTAATTTGTGAAGATTTTTGTTTGATTCTTTTTTAACATCTATTCTAAAAACATATTTCTATCTAATACCATTTGCCTATTAGCTCGCCTCCAAAATCCTAGATTCGCCACTGATGAGAAGAGAGAAAATTTAGGATTTGTATAGAGGAATGCACCCACACCCTCAATCGAGGTGGGTGGAGCGAGTCCAAGTGACTTGCCGCCCACCCCTACTTCTGGTAGGAAGAAAGAAAAGCCAGAGTGGACTTATATAACCAACTATGATTAGGACCGAGTTGCTATCCCAAGCAAGGATTGGAGGTCCCATACACTCACAATCATTATGTTGTTCAAGTTAATCAACAATAAGGTAGCGATGAGGGCAACAAAGAAGGCACTTGTAAGAGTAATTGCCAGTTTTATTTAATAGGCCAAGCAAAAAGGGATATTAAGGAAATTATAGAATTTATAATTTGTTGGGCATATATACATTATCTGTTGATGGGTTAGGTTCTTTGAATTTTTATTTAATTAAATTTATTAAAAAGACAAAACCATATCTTAGAGATATGCCAGAAACCATGGGAGGAGGCATCACTTGTCATTAATACAACTCTTCAATTCAATGTATTCTTTTTTTCATCATTAATAACCATCTCACATCTTCTCGAGTCCAGGCACATTCACTCCATATAGCATGTCTACAGCTTTGGTAATTAAGAAAACTTCCTTTCATTCTCAATCAATGTTAAGTAATATGAGTACTTAAAAGTGTCAAAAACTCATGATCACATCTAACTTCATGGTGTTTTGTCAGAAAGTTTGAGTGGACAGCAGCCCCCTCTTACTGCATTAGGTCCGCCACTGCCTCTTACTTTTTCCTCCAGCCGCCCCCTCTACTCTCTCCCTTTTCTTCTTCTCCTTCCTCCTCATGCCTCAACCCACTGTCGTAGTTGTAGGTCTATGAGCTTCTGACTGATAGTCGTTGCAGTGGATGGAGAGACCCACGACCGTTGCCATGAATCAATGAGTTTCAAACCCACAACCATAATCATGGGTTTCTTGTTTCATCAAATTTGTGCACAAATCTAAGATTTTATTTGCTTGTTTGATGAATTTTCAATTTCATCCCATAGGCTACAATTTTCTTATGATTTTTTATAGGTGGTTGGGCTAGACAAGTATGGTTGTGTCAATCCGCTTGTACGTCTAGCAACCGAATGTGGGTGAGAACGGGGTGTAGGGAGAGTGGCTACCTGCTGGTATAAGGAAGGTGGCATCACCCTCTTACTAGAACTAACATGGAGCCTTGAACTTCTTGCAATCACTAATTAAAGGGTTATTTGGGCACTCAGAAATACAAGTGAAATGAGTGTGTTTCGTACGGACCTATGTGTTTAGTCCAAACATACAATCAAGTATGTCTCATCTCATTCTAGTAGATTTCAATTCATCTCACCCACTATTTATTGATTGAACAGCATGTAAAAACTGCACAATTTCTCATGCAAAAGTAGAGTAGTGATAAGCTAACGACTCATTCACAACTTGTATACAACTTTAAATGTAATAAAAAGTTTTATTAAATTTAAACACTATCAAATCAAAAGTAAAGATAAAATTTAAAATAAAATTATTTTATTTTATAGTTGTTATTCAATGGTAAGTTTATCATTTCCCAAAGCAGAGACCCATTAGAGGAAACTTGCAATATACATAAAATATTACTAAAAGTCTTCTTTCTCTCGTTTCTCTGTAAGGCAACCGAGGAGAAGGGGTAGTCAATCTCTACTCCTTTGGAGTAGTGTGTTTTTTTCTCTCACAATCAAGTGGGTGAGTGGGAGAGTAATAAAAGGGAGAGGGAACATTGAAGATTTAGGGGCTAAGTGGGAGCAATTGAATTTCAACGACAAGAACAAGTAGAAATAGAGATTAAGATTGAAGATCTAGATGAGGGACGTAAGTGGGAAGAACGTAGTCTGATCAGACAAATTTGATTATTTTCAAGGAGATTCTCTCGAGTACATTCATTATTATCCTTACAAACCGAGATGGTAGAGATAGAGTTATGGTAAGAAGACCATGGTTGTTTGACAGTTATTTGTTTCTTCTAAACCAATTGAAGGCAAAGTTCAACCACACTAAATAAATTTCAATTATGAAAAATTATGGGTTCAGATGCATAATCTTCCATTGGCATGCATGAATCGACACATAGGAGAAACAATTGGAAACACAATAGGTAGGGTTCTAGAAGTTGATGCACCAGAAGATGGTGTGGGTTGGGGAAGATTCTTAAGGGTAAAAATTGAATTAGATCTGAGGAAAGCTATAGCTCAAGGTCGTACCATAAATGTGAATTCACAGAGTATGTGGGTGCCAACTAGATATGAGAAGCTATCGAAAATTTGCTTAAGATGTGGTAAAATCATTCATGGGGGTTTAGGGTGTTTGAATGGTGATCGGAGCAAAACTATAAAATGGAAAAAGAGAGCCAATTCGGACCATGGTTAAGGGCAGAGAATGGTAGTTATTGAAAATTGTTTGGATTCCAAGGAAATAGTGAAGAAATTTGGTATTCCTTCAACAATCAACTCCACAAAACACAGCAAAGGGAAGCAGTCAGTCTAGCGGAGTGTAGTCATAGACCAATGCACGGAGGAGCTCCACCAAAGCACGATGCTTTAGAAGAGCTAGTGATTGTAGGAGAAAATTACGACGATACAAGGGGGATGAAGGGTAATTTGGAAAAAAAAAAAAAAAAAAGATATGATAGGGCAAGTAACATATCAAAGTTTATCCTTAAAGAATATTGCGAGAAGTGTAGGGAGTAATGCAAGGAATTAGTGATGATCTTGAGGAAGTTGGGGAAAACGTAAATAAGACTTTGGAGAGAAATCTACATTCGGGACTAGTAGGGTCCATATCAGACAGCCCACTAGCAGATAAAGAAACTTAAAGGCCTGACATTGGATTTAAGATAAACTTAGTTCCTTTATTAGAATGTAACCGATTGAATGAAGAGGAAACCTTTACAGTTCAAGGTAAGAAGAAAGAAGGGATATTGAGAAGAAGCTTGAAGCAGAGGGCCAAAGGCCTCGAAGCTACAGGGGAGTATACATCTTTACATTCTCTTAGAAAACGCTCAAACTTGGGCTTGAGTATAAGGATTGGTGAGGTTAGGGGTGTAACCGGTCCGGTCTGGTCCAGTTTTGGACAAAATTTAGGACCGAACCGGTATGTACCAATTTTATATTTTTCAAAACTGATTACAAACTGATTACCCTCTTAAACCGGTACTCCGGTTTCCGGTCAAGTCCGGTCTGATTTCCTGGTTTTAATGTGCTATATTATATATTATATAATATAGTATATATTATTCTATATAATACTATAGTGATAATATATTGTAGCTTATTATAATATATACTATAATTGTATTATAGAGTATAGTGATATATTATAGTATATTATAATATATAGTGATATAGTGTTAGTATAACTACTAATACAATAAACAAAATGATATAAGATTTTAAAATTTAATATTATATTAATTAGTAATTTATCATATAATACAAAACTATTTTATATATAATTATATATTATATATAAAAATTATATGCAATAGAAAAAATTAAAAAATATATATAAACCGGTCCGATCTGGTTTTAGAAAAAGAAAAATCAGAATCGGACTGATTTTAACTGATTTTAAGAAAAATAAAATTGGTATCAAACTGGACCAAACTCGGGACCGAACATATCCCACCGGTTTGGTTTGGTCTGGTTTACCGGTTCACCCGTTTTTTTTTTTTTTTTACACCCCTAGGTGAGATAAAGGATGGGAAGAAGCTTATGGTTGCTCAAAACATAGGAGAGTGTGGAAACAATTTGTTATTGGTGGACGTTGCTAGTCAGTCCCGCTGGGATCAATGAATCTATTAAGCTAGAACTACCGAGGGCTTAAAAACTCTCTGATAATTCAAGACCTTTGTATCATGACAAAGGAAAAGAAACCCAAGGTGGTATTTCTAATGGAGACATTACTTAAGGAATTTAAATTGGAAGGTATAAGAAGAAAGCTCGGATATGATGGTTGTTTTGGAGTTGATCCAATTGGAAGGAGTGGTGGATTGGTAATCTTGTGGAGGGTAGATACATATTTGGAACTTCTTAATTATTCATTGAGACATATTAGTGTTTGGATTAGTGATGAGAATCTAAACACTAGGTGGCTCCTTATGGATTTTATGGCCATCTAGAACTGAGCAAAAGAAAATAATCATGGGAGCTTCTGAAAAGGCTTAAACCTAGTAACACAGCGTGGTTAGTGATTGGCAATTTTATATAAATTTTGTTCCACTATGAGAAGGAAGGGGGAAGAGCAAGTCCTAACAGTTAGATGGAGTTGTTTAGAATAGCTCTTGCAAAGAATCAATTATTTGATTTGGGATATATTGGGGATATGACTCCGAATCAATTCTTAGAACAAACCAGGAAGGGATTCAACAGGCTTTTCAGAACCATTACATAGAAGTCTATCAAACAATGGATCCCACAATAAAGGCTTTAGAGAATTGTTTACAACATTTGGAGGCACGAGTGACAACAAAGATGAATATGGAGTTACAGAAATAATTCACTAGGGTGGAGGTTGAAAAGGCACTTAATCAAGTGGCCCCTTTAAAATCCCTAGGTCCTGATGGGTTTGTGGCTTGTTTCTATCAATTCTACTGGGCTTTAGTAGGGGATGAGGTTAGCACAGCTGTTCTTAAACTCTTAAATGGTGATGAATTTGTCCCTTCTGTAAATTTTACTTTTATTGCTTTGATACCTAAAACACAAAAACCTAAGCCTATTAATGAGTTTCATCCTATAAGTCTATGTAATGTATTGTATAAAATAATAGCTAAAACTATTGCCAATAGACTAAAAAAGGTGTTGCTAGTGATCATTTCATTAAATCAAAGTGCCTTCATTCCTGGAAGGATCAACACTAACATATCATTGTGGCGTATGAGACTCTACATTATATGAAAACTAGGAAAAAAATATAAAGAATGAAGTATAGCTCTGAAATTAGACATCTCTAAAGCATATGATAGGGTAGAATGTAAGTATTTAGAGGGGATTATGATGAGATTGAGATTTGGTCATAAGTGGGTGCATTTAGTTATGCAATGTGTTACAACAATGAATTACTTAGTATTAGTGAATGGACAACCATGTGAAAGAATAATTCCTTTAAGGGGCTTAAGGCAAGTAGATCCGTTATCTTCTTATCTTTTCCTCTTTTGTGCAGAAGGGCTCAGTTTATTGATAAACCTCTCAGAAAATAGAGGAGATATTTGAGGCATATCATTGTAACGAGGAAGTAGGAAAAATCATCTTCTTTTTACATATAATTGCATACTATTTTGTAGAGCTAACTTAAAATAATGGGGGAATGTAGCACAGTTGCTGGATTAGTATAAACAAGCTTCAAGCCAATGTTTAAATATGCAAAAGACCAACATCTTCTTCAGCAAAAGTACTAGTAGGGGTATTCATGCACAGATAGTGAGAGAATCAGAAGCAAGGTTGAGTGGAGATTTTGAGAAAATCTAGGGTTGCCCTAAATGGTTGAAAAGTCAAAAAACAAAACCTTTAGAGGGATCAAAGAGAGAGTTTGGCCTAAAGTGCATAATTGGAAGAATAACTTTCTCGCCCAGGCAAGCAAGGAGATCCTCATCAAAGCTGTAATACCAGCAATCCATATGTATGCTATAAGTATGTTTAAACTACCAAATAGTTGTGTAAAGAAATAATTGACATTATGGCTAGGTTCTGGTAGGGCCATATGAAGTAGAAAAGGAAGATTCAATGGAAAAAGTGGGATTAGATGGGTATATAAAAAGCTGAAAGAGGACTTGGATTTAGGGATATTGATTGCTTTAACCAAACTATGTTGGCTAAGCAATGCTAGATTATCCTTACTAATCCTAATCCTACATCTTTGGTAGCTAGAATTGTGAAGGAAAAATACTACGAAAGAGGAACCATCATGAAGGCAAAGCTGGGAGCATGTCCATCACAAATATAGAGTATATGAAGTTCCAGAAATTTAGCTAGAGAAGGGTTAAGATGGAGAGTTGGAAATGGTATTAATATAAAAATCTGGGGAGATAAATAGTTATCATCACCTAGTACATTCAGTGTACAAGCTCCAATGAGAATTCATAACAAGGAAGCTAATGTAAAGGAGCTCATAGAAAGTGAAAAAGGTTGTTGGAACAAGGTTCTAACTAGAGAAATATTTGAGGAAAAAGAGGCAGAAGTTATCTTCTTTGCTAATTAGAAGATTGTTGGAAGATAAATTGATCTAGGGTTTTACTAAGAATGGACTACATATCACTTAGAAGCCAATAGAAGAACAAGAGAGAGGAGAAGCATCAAGTACTAAAGCGAGCTCTATTGAATGGAAGAAAATCTGGGATATGAATGTGCCAAATGAGTTAAATTATTTTATTTTGAAGGCTGTTGGTGATGTTCTTCCTACCAAAAAGAAGCTGTTTTTTAGGAAAATAACTGATAATGCTAATTGTTCTATCTTTGAACCAGTAGTGGAGACTAGTAGTCATGCTTTATGGAGTTGTGTTGCATCTACAGATGTTGGGCAGATGATCAAAGTCCTGTTCAGAAACGACACAACAAAGAGGATAATTTTTCCAATATTTAGGAGGATATAATGAATCAACTAAAGGCATATGAATTGGAGGAAGATGTTATTTTAAGAAGACTTTGGTATAGAAGGAATACATCATTTTTTAAGATAAATTTGAGAGACCAAAATCACTAATAATTGAAGCAAAAAATGAGTTAGATGATTTTCAGCAAGCTTAAGGCACATTCAGTAAGCAAACCAATTCAAATGAAAGAGTAGACATAGGAGTAAAATAGCAGATGCCAGGTGAAAACTTCTTTAAAGCTAATTGGGATGCATATTTAGATGTGAAGAACAAGAAGATGGGAGCTAGTATAATTATAAGGGACTGGAAAGGGGAGGTAATTGCAACAATGTGTATGAAGGAAGAGTCGATATCCATTCCACATATAGCAGAAATTAAGCTTTATGGAGAACTACGGTTCTATGTTCAGAAATTGGATTACTCAAGAGTGATATTTAAAGGTGATGCTAAATCAGTGATTACAGAGATTAACATCTCAGAGGAAAATTGCTCATGGTATGGTTAGCTCATATAAGACATTAAACGCTCTGGTAGCTGTAGAGACCAGTGGTTCATTAGATTCATACGAAGAGAGGGGAACACGTACATTTACTAGCCAAACAAGCATTATTATGTGAAGAGTGGTGGTTTGGATTGAAGAGTATCCAGAGTTCATCAAAAAATGTATTCTTATTGAGAAAAAATGTGAAGACTTTATCCATATTTGATGAATATTATTCTTTAAAAAAAAAAAAAAAAAAAAAAAAAAAAAAAAAAAAAAAAAAAAAAAAAAAGAAGAAGCGAAGACCCATTCCTACTGAAATCTCTTTTGTGTTTTGTCTTCCTCCATAACAGACAGCAACACCGTCTGATACTTTACACACCAACGTGATTTCCCTTCCATAATAGTCGTTGTCCGGCAAGTCTCAACGATTTCTTCCTCTTCAAAATGCGCAAACGCCAACTTCATAATCTTTCTAGATAGCTTTTTCAAGATCTCACCAAACATCGGTTGGTATCAGACTTGCTTCTAGTAACGTGTGCACCCTGTAGCCAATTGTAAATCTCATCCATGGACTGCTCCTGGTATTCATCTTGTTCTTGGTCCTGGGTTTGCTCATCTTCCTCATCATCTTCGTTTCCTTTTAGCTCTTGAGAACTGTAATGGGTTTGGATTCCTAGGTTTTCTACAAATAGGTGGTGGTGTGAGACTGTACTATGCTGGGCACTTGGAATATATAACTATAGACGTTGATGGATTTGAGCTTCTGAAGCACAAATGGAGATCTAGTGAGTGGGAGTTCCTCTTGTTCATGGGACTACTTGAAAGCATAATGGGTCTCTAATTCTAGGGTTTGCTCGTAGGTTGTAGAAACTATCACGCTTTAGAACTTTTCAAAGAAGCTATCACGCTTAAGAGATTTTCAAACATTCCCTCAACTGTTCAAAGTAGCCACTCGCAAGCAGGGGAGACAGCAGGATGAAGAAACACTTTTAGACAAATTCTACTCTCACATCACCCATCCAGATCAAACCAGACACCTAACCGCTTTCCTAAAGTTGGTTTTGTTACACTGTACATCAACTTTGGTCCATTCAGTTCGTTGGCAAGGTGTCAGTCGGTTGATTATTGAATCTAAACCCCAACGATATTTGGTTCAACCGCCAAAACGGGCTGAAAACTGACTCGAGGGGGTCAGCATTCTACCCTGATCCAATTTCACATTCATTTATAACATTGGAACCAATATGCATATAACGGTAGACATGCAACTAACAATAAAATTTATCATAAACATATGTAATTCATATTTGAAACTTAACTAAATTTATTTTAGATGGGTATGCCTACAGTTTAGATGTTACCAAATCATTACTCACCCAACACAGTAGTTTGAATGTAAAGCATGCGTAACTACATGAAATCAGTAAATGAACTTCCTACATGGCAGTGACCTTAACCGGAACTCTTTCATTGCTCATCTGGTTGCATGAAGACAGAATCCAAATAGAGCTTTACCCTCTCAACCATGTGTTTCTGTAGGATGAGTTGTCACGCAGAGAAGCATCATGGGGCTTGTATTCCATAAGATAGCTGTGGGGAAGCTTCAAATGCCGTTTGATTGCATCTCTTAGAGCCATTACAGCCTGGCATGAGCGAACCCAGGTCAAGCTATTACATAATTAATTTGTGCATCCATACGTTATTTGTGTGTTCACCAACCTGATGATCAGATGCATTGCGATTCCACACGCTTAATATATCCTCATTGAAACGAATGCTTAGTACTGCACCGCATATGTTATCTCCATAATCAAGTTGGTCGCCCACTAAAGCAAGAATCTGCAAGATTAGCAGTACTAACTTTCAAACTGTGACTTCCACAATAATAAAAGGAAAGTTGTGTTCATGACTGCAGGATAAAAGCAAGGTTTTCTAAAATTCCTAAAAGGGGTGGGATCAAGTATACATTAGGTCTAAATCGAGCCAAGGAAAATATTTCAAAGAGATGTCTCGCGCTGTCTGCAACAACTTTCTGTAGAAAACAAGGGAAATCATTTTCCCAAATATAACTATTATGAAAAAAGTAGCATGATTTGTGCCAGCTGCTAAGAGAAAGATATGTGCAACTAGTATTTTCACCACTCAACAAAATTCCTGTGCAACTAAAGTCAATGCAAAATTATTGGATGTAGTTCAATCACAAAGTCTTCCTATTGTTATCAGCTCGTGAATCCCTAAAATGTATTTATGAAGACGAACTCAACTTCATTAGAAGCACTTCAGTAAGAGTAAGATCCCCAAAGGTATAAACAGTGAAAAGATGCCACCAAAATTTGTATGTTATCTTGGACTGAGTTTCCTTGGATCTAGTTCTACCATAGGTTCAATTAATTAAGAATCTTGAAAAAACAAAATACTGGAAATCGAGCAAGCGATCGTGCATGAAGCTCATGATTACTAAAATTTGTTCACTGCAATAATTCATAAATACTACTAATGTTTTGATAGATGTGTCTGCAGCACATAAGCATAATGCAAGACATACATGCAAAGTTAACAAAGCCCTCATATGTATACCACATAAGAGTGGCAGACAACTGAGAGTCTCCAGATTACAAGAAAGACAAGGAGAAACAGAAGTTGAAGCCAAGAAACCACACTGAAAGTTGCTAGATTATGTTTCTATCCTGATCCAAATATCAGAATATCAAGACACTTCACATTTGCCCATCTAGAGCTAGTTCTTATATGTGCAATTGTGCAAACAGGTCTCCCTTGTCTTTGAAACTTCATGATAAATTCAGTTAGCTGAAACTGGCGTTGCTTGTAAATTGCCATAAGTTAGTTCCAATTATTAAATGATTTTCTTAGGACACAGGAATAAGGTTCCAAAGATCAATATCAGTACGTGCAAAAACAAAATGGTAGTAAATTCAGAGTAAATCGTATTCTGAATGAACAGTCAAAATTGGGAACTCAAATCAAATAATTTGTTGACAAAAACCATTTGGAACTTATAATAGCAGATGGCAACAACAAAAAATTAAGAAAATATATTTTTTGAAAGGTGAAAGAAATATATTTCTTCAGTTTTGGTTGTTGCAAAAGCAAGGCAATTAACAACTGCTAATACAGATATAGCGTGAAAAACTGTACACTTGAGAATAAAGAAAATTAAATCCGTCCTTCTCCTTACCAAGTCTTCCCAGAAGCGACCTGATACAACCTTTTTGAATCGAATTATCCACTTACCCCCATTACAGTTAGCAGAGTCCTGAGAAACAACAAATCTTGTTCAGGTTGTGCGCACTTCTGATAAATTCTTTACAAATAAATAATCATATATAAAGAAAGAGAAATAAATAAATAAATAATTCAAGCTTAGGCTTTAAATGTATACCTCCCATAGAGGGCGGATTCCCTCCTTGAAAAGATGCAAATCTGTTGGACTTGGCAAGGTGGAAGGGCGAGCTAAATGGCAATAGGAGACCCAGAAACCTTCAACCTGTGAAGGAATAATGTTAAAAGGGCAAATGAAAACAATGGGCCAAGATAGTAAATTTAACCAGAGGAAGTATTCAAACCTCATCTGCATTTGTCAAGATCTTACCGTACTGAAGTCAACAATTTTCTTTATGTTGTCCTCGTATGATGTTTGCGTTCTAACTCCAGGGGTTCGGCGAGTGTACCAAAATACAAACTTGTACTGATCACAAAGATATGAAAGAAAAATAAATGCTACTAAACCATTGTGATTATAAGTTGACAAAAGAAAGTTTTAGATCTCAGACATGAAAAGAATAACTACATCATATATAAGTACTCAGTCAAAAGCATTCAGTCAAACCTTGTAGAATAAATTTCACAGCAAATTAGAAAACTTTATAAGGGATAAGTTGACTATAGTCAAAGCTAACCTCTAAGATAGCAAAATATAATCTATCTATAGGAGAGGCAATGAAGAGCCACCTTAGTTGCCCTGAACATCCAAGGAAAAGAAGACCCTTAAAAGCCAAAGTTCCCATTTCAGAACTTTCATTGGTATAGGGTTTGATAATTAAAGGTGTTTCAGACTTTCAGCTCAAAAAATAAAAATAAAAAAGTTTTGTTCTATGTAAATGAGAGAGAGAGAGAGAGAGAGAGAGAGAGAGAGAGAGAGAGAGAGTAGCAACAAGAGAAGATGGAAATGGTTGACATGATGCTAATATATCCTTGCTTTATAAACAAAATTTAAGAAAAACAGCAACAGAGGGAAAAAAAAATAATGACAATGATAATAAAGTCCTCACTTGAGAGCCACAAGTAACCTCTAAAAGTTATTTTTTTTTATTAAGTAAGAAGAATTTATTAATCCACATGATTCAGCAAAGCCCAAGTACACAAACAAGTAACCCCTAAAAGTAAGACAAATGCATATGCTTTTTGGAATATGTAAACAAATGCATATGAATAAGGTTGAAAAGAATAACTAATTTAATTCAGGATGCAAATGGGCAGGAAATAATGGATCCTTGCCTGTTGCACCTATACCACATAAATGAAAAGAAAATCATATCATGAAATTTTTAGTGGTGTGACTAGATTCACAGAGTTAGTGTAAATATATTATTAGGACAATTATCAATTTCAGGCTGATTACCAAAAGTCATCATCTTACATCATAAATTGCAGGACAGATTCAGAGCAGGTCATCTAATCCAAATTAGACATATCCCGTAGTCATTACAATCTCTAAGGGGTCGTATTCTCAGAACTGTAAAATGATGTTACAAGTTAAATTCAATTTATTCCAAACACATTAAAATGACCTTACAGTTCTAGTTTAATTATTAGGAAAATTTTAGTTTCCATGTCTGCTTAATGTCCAGATATAAAGAAAAATATTAAAAAAAGAAAAAGGAAAAAGATTTCTTCCCAGTCTGTCTATTTAGTAATCAAGATAAACCGTTTTATTCGATGCAGACTAACAAAGATAAACCTTCACATTTGAAAGCGCACATAAATTTCAAAGCTTCCAAACAGAATGAGTTCTCAATAGCTCAAGATCTAAGACCTATGCGTCATACAATTTAAAACTCTCAGCTCCCAAGATTTGTTTTTTGATAAGGAATACTCATTTCATTAAACACTAAGCCTTTGTTTGGGAACACAAACTATCTTATCTCATCTCATCTCAAAATTTCTCATAATTTCATTCCCAAACATCACTCAAACACAAACAAACACACTTTTCAATTCCAAATCTTCAAATTTTTCATCTAATCATTACAACTTTCTCAAACTTCCAAACAAAACACTAAAAACAATACTACTTTTCAAAATTCAAAACAAAAATTATATGAAAAAAATTCTATTCTAATAATATTTTAACTTTATAATATTTTTATTCAACTTTTTCTCTTTTTTTCCAAAACATAATAAAACATCTTAACGCAAGCCATTTCACTACTATTCACATAATTCTTTTTTTATAAGGACTATTCACAAAATTCTTATTTCATCTCATTCCCCAAACATCCCCTAAAATGCGCAATTGACGAACAAGATGCATGCAAGAGAGTCATCAATGTAGAAATAGAAAGGGATACAAGAAAATCATGTACAGTGACCATTAAAGTCTATGGATGTTGTCCAGAAAAGTAGAGTGCTGAAAAAAAGAGGCATGAGTTCCATTATCGTTTGTACCGATTCTCAAAGTTCCTACCACTCCTCTCCCTCCAGATACACCAAATGAGACAATTAGGAACTATTTTTCACACTACAACTTGCAAGCTACCACCTATTCCTCTCGTGAGTCAAAAAGATCTACTATGCCCATCTAATCTGACCGAAGATAATTCCATAGAGTACTGGCCATCTGACAGTGTACTAAATTATGGTCCGCAGACTCATCACTCCATTGTTCATGAATTGCAACCGCATTACAAGGGATTGTATCTCTCTCTCCAGAAGACCAAGTACTGTCTCCTCATATTATCCATGATAAGAATCTCCCAAGAGATGCTAAAGTAAAGAATGCAGCTCTTGGCAGTACTTTTGCCTTCCATATTTTCTTCCATCGAGTTCCCAAAAAAATAAAAAAATAAAAAAAAAATAAAAAAAAAATAAAAAAGCAAAGAGAAAAGTTAAAACTTAGGTTTGCCTTGACCCACATCCTAGGATGAGAATTGCATATTTTAGAGCTTAATTCTTCAACTAAACACTTGCATCTTGGACCCTCACCTCAAGGGAAAACCTCACGTACTTTCTAAACCAGCACTTTGGTCTCCTCCCCCTATCGTCTATTTACTGAATATCCGTAACAGTTCAATACGAAAGACTTGGGTTTCGAAACAACAGACAGCTCCTAAGCTCTCACAGACGTGAAGGTATTCCAATGCGTGTATACTAAAACTGCGTTTCTTCATACATAAGATTAGCAAACAATCCAATCTCTGAAGGAACTAACAAATCTCCCTAGGTCAACACTGAAATTGGGTTTGAAAAAGGCCAAAATATCATAAAATTGTCAACGATACAGCCTAGCATTAGTTGAAACCAAATCCGAGGCTATTGTAGAGCACGAAAAAGAGTTTGCAACAAAATAATTCAATTATTACACGGCATATACGTGTGTGCGGAGAGAGAGAGAGAGAGAGGCGGGGGTGATGGAGCGGAAACCTTGAGGGGATGAAGGCCAGCTTTGAGGTCGCGAGCTTGGCGTTCCTGGGCTTCTTTACTGATACTGTTGTTGGTATTAGTGTTATCAGTAGTTGTCGACAACGAAGAAGATGAATCTAGAGTTTGCTGGGTATTTTCACCGTTGCTGTCGTTGTGGATCTCCGATTCCTTCTTCTCTGCTACCGACTCCATTTTCAGCTTTCCACAAGTGCCCTAGTTCTGTCTCTTTTCTCCCTCTAAAAACAACGGAGAACTGTAATAGTAGGAGTAGCTCAATATTTAAAAATATCATTTATCTTTTCTTATTTATAGGAAAAAAAATATCATGTATTTTAGAAGACAAGGTAATGAACCATGATATCCTAACCGAGAAATATTTTTTGCAGTCGAGAGATGCAGTCGGCGTGCAGTCGACTGTAAAAAAAATTAATACGGGACCTACATGAAAAAAAAAATTCTTTTTATAACTTTTTATAATTCATGTAGGTCCCCTTGCATATAAAAAAAAATTTTTATAATTTTTTTTTATTCATTTCATACAGCCGACTGCACGCCGACTACGTGTGGCGACTGTATGTAGCAAAGCCCTTAAAATATGACATTTCTTGCATAATTAAAAAAAAAAATCAATCAATGAACGTAATTATATAATTTAATTAAAAATAAATTTAATTTTATAAAATTTGACCTTCTTTTATTATTTGAGTCAATTTTTATAAAATTAAATTTATTTTGAATTAATTTAGATGATAATATTGTTTGATTGAATTTATTTTCTTCTAAATTATCCAAGAATGTCATATTTTGGAATTACTAATCTAGATTCAAATTGTAAAAAGAAAAAAATAATAGCTGAATAGTAAAATAATAATAAAGGAAGTATCATTATCCTAAGAGTTTTGCTACGGATCAGCCGTGAAGAATTCCGTAGCACGGCTGATCCGTAACACACATTACGTGTCTTTCTTTTTTTTTTAAAAAAAACAAAAAAAACAAAATTTTGTTCCCCTCCCCTCCCCCCACTCGAATCCCTCTCCTCCCACTCGATTCCCCCTCTCAGCTCATTGCCTCACTCAGCCCCGTCATGCGCCACCTACAGTGCCACCGACAGCGACCATCAGCTCCCCCTCACGCCAGCCATCTCCAACCACCTTCAAACCTACACGGTTTGTCGCTGCTACCGTCGCCGTTGTCAACCTCCAACCCCACCATCGAGCACCACCGAGCCCTTGACCTCCCCCCTAGCCACCGTCGAGCTTCCATAGCACGACAGCACTCTCCCTCTCTTTTCCAAAATGGGTTTCACGCAGGGTTCTACCCCTTACCCCGCTGTATGTCACAACCCATGGCTTCCAAACACCACCTCGAGCCTCCCTCAGCCACCACCAACTCCACCACACCTCCCTTATCCCTCCATGCTCAGTCATGCCTCTCATTTGGCTTAGATGAGCGACGAGGGGTACGGGTAGGTGAAAGGATGGTGACGCCAAGTGGGAGTGGGGTAGAGGATGCCGACGTAGATGGTGGGGGTGGGGAACGGGGGCGGGGGTCTTGGGTGACACGGGGGTAGAGAGAGAAAAAAAAAAGAAGATAAAATGTGTGAAATGAGAGGAAGGGAACAGTAGGGAACATGGGTTTTGTTGTGGGAGTGTTTTTGGTCATTTTACTCAAGAACACGTAGGGTGTGATCTAGATGATCCTAAATAGTGGCTGCTCATAATATTTTCTCTTATCCTAAAGGTAATAGCTCTTGTGATTTTTTTTTAATTTTTGACCCATTATTTCCAAGATTCTATTTCTAGTTTTGAAACTTTTACGCTGTGAATGGTTGAAAAGTCTATCTCAACTCATTTAAAATTAATTATTGATGAGATTTATTTATTTATTTTTCAATTTCTCATAAGAATTAAACACATCTCAACCTATTTCACACACTCAAACACAAATTTCAATATATTTACATTTAAACATATCTTAATGGAATCCACAAAATACTATTATTTATAAATCAACTCAAATCATTTGAGATCACCTCAACATCCAAACACGACCTTAAGATAAAAATGAATAAATGTTATAAAATGTCAAATTCCTCTAAAAAAAACTTTAAAAATCTAATGAAAATGTACAAAAGATTATTCAAACAAAAATTATTTGAAAAGATAAATCAACAATTTTAATATTTAACCAAAAACAAAGTAATAAGAATGGGAAAGGGTACAATATTATTTTTACTAAAAAAAGAAATGCCACTTTGCCCCTTAGGTTTGTCTCTGGGTTTGATCAGTGGTGTATTTTTTTAAAATAGTTATAAAGATTACTCCAATGGATTTCTATATAATTTTTAAAATATTTAAAAAAAATGCAGAATGTCTACCTGTCAGGCCTAGCAGCATGTTGTTGTGCGGCAGAGTTGCATTGGTCTTTGTACAAATATTATTGTACAAGAAAAATAATTTTTACAGTTGTAAAATGTGATAGCTATATTTATAAGATCTCTTAATTCATCCTATCTTTGAAGAAAAAGGAGAAAAAAAAATCACTTTTAACTAATTTCTCTATGTCAAGACTACTAAATAAGATGCGTCCGATAGCAGCTTTTGATAAAACAAAGCAAAAACTTTCAATAATATTTTCCATCCAAACGTTCGATAAGAAGTTTGCCAATAAATAGATCAACTCAACCATCCAACCCTGCCCTTTTGAGTTTTTGAAAAAACCCTTGACGGCCTTGACATCTCCAGAATGATAAAAAGGTTATAGCACATGGGGAGGAACTTTGGTGAAGAATTTTGGTTTGGATAGGGAGTTTGAAATAAGATGAGGGGGGACAAAAATCGAAAGTTGAATAACATATTGTTAGAATATTATTTTTGTTTTAGAATTTGAAAATGTTGAATTATTTATTGTATTTTATTTGAAAATTTAGAAATTTGTAATAATTAAATTAGATGAGTTGAGATAAACTTATTATCCAAACAAGACTTGCAAGTAACCCTTAGTCAAAACTCCAGCCATTTGTATTCCTTTCTAGTCTAGATTAGAGTATAATAGATGAGATATTGACAATCTTGTACATGATAACTTGGGCTAATAAGCTCAGAGGTCAAGTAGAGTGAAGAATATGGTTGGTAAAACCTAATGGCTAAGTGGATTTCATGTCTAGCAGTCAAGTTGGGTGAACTATTTGCTTAGCAAAAACCTAGCAACTAAGTCAAGTATCTAGTATATCATAAAACATGCATAATGAACATGCTATTTTCAGTTATCTTGTTATGTGAAATGTTTTGTTGAGATATACTATACTTGGATTTTAACATTCCTCCTTGTGATATGATTTCCAAACAATGCATCGATTTGCTAAACCAAAGGAAGAAATTTTGTAAAAAGGGTGGTTAGTGGTATTTTTTTTTATTACAGGAGGTGGGGGGTTTTGAGCTAAGATTTTTTATTTAGAGAATCGGATCATATGTTATTAAGTCATTACGCTCTTGGCTGGTGGTTAGTAGTAATTAGTCACATGCTAAGTTGCATATTCACATTTCCATATGCAAAATTTCTTCATTTTGGAAATTAGGTAGGCTTCAATCGAGGAGGAGGAGGAGGAGGAGGAGGAGACGTATTGTGGTCCTTGGACATTTACCCCCAAAGATTATTTGTTAGCTTAGGTTATTTTGATCATTTTTAATAGGCATAAAGGCGAATTTGTAAGTGAGTAAATTTTATAAATAAAATGAGGTTTTGTGTAAACTAGTGTTTCATAAGATGTTCAATGTTAGTTTTTGAGCAATGTTTTCATGTATGCATTTGTAGTAGACTACTGGGGATGTAGTCATCTTGCTAAAGTCTCAGCTAGGGATGTCACTGGATCTTATCAAAGCGAGTCAATTCTAAGGTATGATGAGAGACTTAAGGTGTCATTTAAATAGTGAGTTAAGATAATATAAGTTCAGGTGAAAGTTGAAAATTGAATAAAATGTTGTTATAATATTATTTTTTTAATATTATTAGTTTTAGATTTGACAAGAACAATGCTACGTATAGTCCCTATTTGAGGATTACAATGCAGGCCTAGCAATTTTATCTTTATAACTTTTTAAAATTACAAAAATATCCCTCATAAAATAATAATTTCTCTCATTTAATAAAAGACTTGCACATGTAGTCTGCAGTCCCCAAATAGAATTTCTCATTTAAAAAAACTAAATTGTTTATTATATTTTGTATAGAAATTTGAAAAAATTGTAATGATAAGATGAGATGAGACGAGACGAAACATTTCTTATATCCAAATTGGGCCTTAGGGTTTGTAACACCCCACTTAAATATACCTTAAACCTTGATCCTAGTAGCTTTGACCCTAGCTAACTAGAAGTTGGGCTATTGGAGAATAAGAACATTTTTTTTAGATATTTGAGTTGGCAAAAGGGTAATATACTTTGGGTTTTGAAGAATTATTGGAAGATTCTAATGCAATATTGATTTTGAGGAAAATGACATTTTTGGAACTTGATTGGTTTAGTAATATTATTTTGGAGAATTTTTAATGCTTTATTAATTTTGAGGATAAGATGCCAAGAAACCAATGGAAGAATGACACATGGCGTATTAATGGGTTATAGAGGCTAAGGAAAGACACTAAGGCCATAGGCCCAACTTGGAAGATGTAAGATTCACTTATTGGATACAAGACAAGGGTCTAACTTAAGGGACATAAGAAATTAGGCCCAACATAGTAAGCCTAAGGCTATTGAGCCCAATTTAGGAAAGACTCAAAGATTGAGACCCAACTTAGTAGACCATTGAGGTCAAGGATAGGCCCAAGAAATATGGACATAAGATCCAAAAAATAGCCCATTCCAAAGCCCACAACTAAGGCTTGCTCTTATGGCCCAATAAAAGCCCAACCTATGAAACCCAAAACCTTGTCTTTTATTTCATTTTTCCAAATGGACCCAAATACACCATACCATCGATTTCCTTTCTCCCCAAGCTTACCCCACATGCCCCTAGGGTTATAATTCAATTTTTAACTTGAGTTAGGATCACTCTTCTTCTCACCCATGAATAATAACCCAAACATCATGATTTTTCATAGTTTTCTTGACTTCATAATTCCAAATCTGAAAATTTTATTTTATCCACTTATTTTACATCACTCTTAGAAAACTCTTGAAAGTTAGAACTAACCTAACTTATGTCACTTGAATTAAAGACATGTCATTACCACCACAACCCACCAATCCGTTACTTAGTGCAAAAACCATGCAACCCCTTCAACAAGCTACCAAAGCCATGCCCTCTCCACAAATTTTTCAAAACTTTTTCTACATTACTCAACCTTCATGATGTACCCTAAAATCATACCTAAGATTTGGCCAAAAACAATTTCACAAGCCAAACCAAAAACCCAACTATTTCCTATAAGAAGTGTAGTTGAATTGAAATCGGCTGCACCTTCATCTTTCATGAATTTTCTGCACATATTTGCCTCACTTCCCCAAACCACCACCCTTGTCTTTTGTCCCTTGGAAGTGCTTCAAAGCACTCAAGTACTTGCTTGACCAATTACCTCCCCAAGGCAACCCAACTGATTGGCACAAAGAGAGGCACACTTGAGACCACTCGGTTGAACCATCATCCATTTCAACCCTTTTCTTTTCCCCAAGCATGATTACTTGGAAGCCACTCATGTCTCTCTTCCTCACCTGAAAAAGACTTCAAATGATGATCATAATGCCTCCAATTAAGACCAAGGAAATAGGACAAAAGATTATCAAAATCTGGACAAAACTTGGAACCCAAATCATTGGCCTCCATTATGTATTTCTCTTTTGATTTTTTTTTTTATTTTTTTGTCCCTTTTTTTTTTTTAATAGTGTCTACACCAATGCAGCCCACCTATGGCCTTCGTCTACCTTCTTTCCAAGGTTAAATCATGAAGATTTAGGTCATTATTTAGCTGACCAAGCCATGGCAACGCTCAACACTCCACCACTCACAACACTTCGCTTCATCCAAGACCAACGCCCCTTACCTCTCACCCTCTATTGAGTCCTATAAATATCTTCCCTCATCTCTCACTTATTCACACAACTCTATATAGCTTTCCTTTGGTGTTCTTGAGAGCAAAGCATACAAAGTGTGAGAAAGGGTTGAAACCAATTAGCTTGAGTGAGGTCTTAGAGTGAGTTGAGTTTTCAGAGCTCAAGGGCCACGAATTTTGGTGAGTGGTCTTGCATTATCTCTTGTTGGGTGTTAGATTAACATGTTAGACTTTGATTTATGGCATGGGAATGAAGTTTTGATTGAGTTATATGAGGTTTAGCTCGAAGAGATGCATTTCAGTTTAGATTTAGAGTTTTGATTGAATAATTTGTTTTGGGATGAAATTTTAGCCATGACATGTCTTGATATAATTTTATATGTTTTAATAATGTCAGAGATTTATTAAAGGTTTAAACTTGAGGAAAATATCATGTCATAATAGGTTTATAAATCCATATATTGTGTTGATCATCTAAGTATTTGGTTTGCACTTGTATGAGAATGATCTTGGCATACATGTTCTATTTCCTCAAGTATAGCCTTATGAACTTTTAGGAACCAATTATCATTATGTTAGGCAATGAAATGCATGATTTCTTTAGGCTTTGAAACTTGAATTGACAAAGAGAAGCTAGAAATATCATGCAAACACATGGTTTGAAGTTTTTAGATGATTTGGTTTTATTCAATGCTTGTTGGGATGAACTTGTGTGACATTATTCTAAGTTGTAAACATGTTCCAAGATCAGTTTTATGAATTTATGTTTAATGGAATTGGATCACACATGCATGCATAAAAGCTATAGGTTTGCAATCACAAAATGGTCAACAAATTCCATGCCACAGGTTGGATGATTTTGACATGGTAAATGTTTGATTTTTGAAATTCTAATTTTATATATGGATTTAGAACATATAAAATATTTGCCTTGTGAATTTTGGTGAACTTTGGGGCCCAATTACAAATAGTAAAAATTTAAGGCCTAAGTGGCAATTTGGAGAAAGTACAGGGGCAATTTTGTAAATACAATATATACTTTTTGTTATGAAAATCTTCCTATTTATGCAATCCCTAACTTAAGATACCTCTATTTATAGTTGCACCAATTTTCTAACACCTGGAAAGTTTGTAAGTTAGCTTCTAACTTACTCTTAGATAATTTATTTATTATTCTTGTATAAATTCCACATTCATATTATAAATGTCATTTTAGCGTGAAATATTATATGATACATTATTTGATTATTTGCTTACATGACATGTGAAACTTTCATCATTTTTAGCATATTGCATATAAATGTCATTTTTACATGAAACTTGCTACATTTGTACATGTCATGAAACACATTTTTCAAGCATTGCATGAAAATAAATTTTGTAACCACCCCAAAGGCTAGAATGGGGAATTATCTTAGTGATACTCATCTGTCTACTCTAGAGTGAGCAAAAATGGAGAGATAACCCCTGGGTTGACAAAAAACTATCAATGGGCTTCGAATGGATTCTTTTAAAAAAATGCTAGAGCGAAGTCATTTATGAATCATAATACTAGTAGGTACATACGTTATGATGTTATGTTATGATGAAATGTTATGAGTAATGCATTACGATGTCTGCAGACAAAGACGTAGTGTCAATATGAGTTGTACTACGATTACCAGCTGGTACTCACAATGCATAATGGGGAGTTGTGACGATATCATACGCTATGTTATGTTAATAATGACTTTAATAATGATGAAATGTTATGTTTTTGAAAGCAGTGATGAAGTATGAAATATTCTCTTTCAAAATGTCATGTTTTTTAAATGAGGAAGTGAAAAAAGTGTTCTATGAAAGAGAATGCGAATTAAAGTTTTTGTGAAAAATATTGAGAAATCTGGATGGGAAACAAATATAGTTTTTTCTGCATAGCATGCATCTCATGTTTATCATTAATCATGCATATATTATCTCTATGCAAGTTGTTATTTAACTTACTAAAATTTCAAGTAAATCTCAACCTTGTGAACCCATTACCATTCCCCTTGGAATGGTAGAAGTTGTGTTAGAACCAGCATTCAACGAACAAGATGAACTTTTGGCTTCAGATGGTTGTGGAGGAGCTTGATTTGGAGAAGAGGCTGGACTTGATTTTAACTTTTGTAGCAATGGTTCTATATGCTATAAACTGGATGCGAGAGTTAGTCTGATTATGTAGATTCTGTTTTATGGAGATTCTATCTCCCACATTTTGTTGAACTCAAGTGGACCTCTTAAGTGAGGAAATATCTATTTATGGTTTATAAATCATTGGGATGTTTAGTTCATTCTAGCATCAATTATTTTTATCATTATTATTTCCGTTGCGATTATTGGATACTACTTATTGCATACTAAAATGCATTGCATATTAACTGTCATGAACATGGGTATGCAATATTGTATTGCATGTCCTGACACTCTAAGTCTCCATTCCCTCCCAAGTAGTGACTTAGGGGCGTCACAGGGTTTGAAGCTAGACCAAACCACCAAAACTTAGGCTCTTATTTAGAACATGATATTGCCCATAGAAAAAATATAAACCAATTCGGCAAGCTTCTAACTTAGAAACAGATGTCATCTAACCAAGACGACACCACGAGGAAGCGAGAGGAGGCACTGCTACAATTTGCGTAGGGCTGATTGTATTTTCTCAATTATGGTTTTGTAAAATCTTTGTTCCTTTCTGCTTGTCATCAATCACAGTGATCTAAGGTTGTGCTAGGCGACTGTAAAGGACAGAAAGTGGTTCAAATCACAACTACGGTGGTTGGATCAATCGAGTGTCCTCTGGACTACCTATTGTGTGGAAAAACATGTGTAACGTGCAGTGGTAAGGGGCCTTACTTGGTGTCAATGGGTAGTACTTAAGGCTAGGCATTGTGTGGGAGGAGACATTGAGAGCATCGGGCTTGGTGGCAAGGTGGGTTGATAGAAAAGCCCTAGAGGCAGAAATGTGCTTTAAGGTAGAAGCACCCCCACCTTGTAATAAGAAGATAATGATGATCCACCTCTATAATGGGTTTAAGGTTTTGCAAATGGGCTTCTATGATAGTTATTAGAAGCCAATATAACATGTAGAGACTTTCAAGGCCCATTTGACCCTATACGGATTTATAAGAAAAATAGTAGGCCAAGCCTTCCCCTTGAACCTTAAAGGCACAACTAGAAGGTGGTTTGGGATTCTACAAACCAAATCAATCACGCGTTGTGAGGAGCTCAATCAGCAATTGCTCACATAATTCATGCCTAGCAGGAATAGGAGGTGGTTGGCTACCTACCTCCTCATAAAAGAGTAGTGAGAATATGAAAGCCTAAAAGAGTACGTGGCTTTGTTCAATGAGGAGGGGTTGACAACAGACAATCAGGATGAGCAGATAACGTTTCCTGCCCTTCTGGGTGGCTTATGGCCCAAGAGTCCTTTCATGTTGGAACTGGCTAAATAAGACATCAGTGACTACATGAGAGTTCATGTTTTGACCAAACGACTTTGTCAATGCTGAAGATATACTAAAAACATTGATTGATTTATGGAAGGCAGAGCTAGACGTTGCAAAGAAGAGGGGAAGGATGGCACCAGGAGCTGAAAGTGACCAATGGACTAAGGAGGGAAGGGGAAGATGGGTGAAGGCGAGGTTAGGGTTCGAACACCTTCACCTAGAACACAAGATTAGTGCATTCTAGCATGAATGTACAAGCATTGGTAAAGCGCAAGCCAGTATAGGCAATGGAAAAGGCGTAGGCGCATAAAGGTCTGATGGCTGCTATACCTACCATAACTCGTAGTCATAATATTGAGGATTGTCACAAGCTCAAGAACCAAATAGAGGAAATGTAAAGGAATGAAATACTGTTGCTGAATACTAGCCCCCACCAGAAACGCGATTGACTGGAAAGCAAATGGAAGATAGCCAAGAGCCCAAAGGAGAGGTGAGAACCCAAGGAGTGAGAAGAAACCAAGGAGATGGCGCACTCCACTCCACAGAGTGCTCTCACTCCACCTTTCCTTAGAGGGGCTGTTGTGTGAGGTATAGACCGTCCCTCCCAAAAGCATAGGCCTAAACTAATGACATAACACATAATATAAAGCAAAAATAGGCAATGCCTTTATAGAGATAAAGCAATAACATCTTAAAAATTCACATCCCTACAACTCTCTAATTTGGAACCTGAATATCAAAGGAGGATTATATACGATACTTGACTGACCAGCAGTCTACATTCGCACAAAAGGACTCTTAAATGTAATGGATTGGAAATCCCTTTGGACATCTAAGGTCCAAGTAAAAATAAAAATTCTTATGCGACACTTGCTTGGAATGGCATCTATATAGGATGTCACTTTACCATGTTAATTTGGCAAAATTCCTACAGGTATGAACGCCCAATAATTTGCAACCAAACCCATAATCTAATTAATTCCGCTACATCTCATTTCTTAGCTCGGCCCCCTAATCAAAATCTCATCCTCCCCTAATATATTCTTTTTCTTTCGTAAATTTCAGTTACTTTATAATTACCAGTAGTTAATAAATTTTTCAAGGGTCAATTGCTAATAATATCAAATTAATATAAATTAACAATCTAAAGAGATAATTCATTAGACATATATAATTGGCCTTAAATGGACTCTTTGGGCTGTATCGTACTGAGAAGAGTTAGGTAATATCGAATGAATTATAATTATAGCTCTTTGAAAAACTTTTAAACAACATAATTTCACATTCTTCAACAATTCTATGGTCTGAGCGTTCCTGCCACGTACTTCATCTTGTGAAAGCTATCACTCCATATTTTTTCCCAGGCGAATATATAACCTACCGGTTTATTAGGCTTGGCTCATGAAAAAACACAGCTAATCACATTAATAAAATATGCAAAGAGTACATAAAAATGACTGTACATAAAATTTTCGTTATCAAAATTATCTATGTTTATATATAGCTCGAAACTTGACTGATCCAAAAATTTGGATCTCACTTAGGATTAATCCCACTAAATCTCATTGCTTTAACTAACATTATATTTGGATGTATTATGGATGGCCCCGGTAACTTTACAATGTCTTCACCTATACCATGAAGACAGTGGAAGATGTGTAGAGGATTGCCAAAGAGTTCAATATGGTATTGATTTTGATAAATTATATTCTCTATCCTAGATTTTGTCATCCTCCAATCGGACGCGAGATATTTTAAGTGTAGAGATATGAAATCATTGAAAAATGTAGTATATTAGCAACCATGACTACCGTTTTGAATTTTGTACCGTACCGACTGGTACAGTCGAAATATTTTGTTTCTATGAATTAGCCAGTACAAATAAAACCTTTATTTCATACCGATCAAAATTTCAGCTTATACCGACCAATATTTCAACCTATATTTCTACCCGTACCGGCCGATATTTCCAACTTTTTTTTTTTTTCAAACTACAAACTCATTTTTTAACCCTCAATTCAAACCAAGCTATTTATAATTTATATATAAATATATATGTATTTATAAATAATTTATTTATATATAGACTATTATTTTGAAATATAATTTATATATATATTTACATTTATATATATAATTTATTTATATATTAACTATTCCAAAACGGTACCGATATCAAGCCATTTTGTTCGAATACCTTAACTGGTACTGTATTCAAAACTTTGACCATGAATGAGCAATGACAAATTATAGAATGATTAATAACATAGCTAAACGGCCTTTTTCCCTTCGTGCAGAATTAATTTTAGAGAAATGGTGTTCCTCACAGCCCAATACTCGAGCTGAATTTCAAGTGGAAACATCTTCGTAATGGTAGCTGCTAGCCTGCTACATGGGACAAGGGAAATATGGTCCATCTATGGACAGAAACCTATGTGAGAAAAATTGCAATCATAGGAAACCTATAAGCTCTTTATCTATCAGAGTTAAGAACCAATGCTAATCAGAGATTGATCAAGATATCCAAAATCTGGTGTTAGCTGCTTATACCACAGAGACAGAAAAACAGTGGCCGCAGCATTAAATAATTTATGTTTTCAGCAACTACATCGTAAAGCCTACTCGCTTGCCACAGCACCTCCACCAGCAGCTTCCAATACACTCTTAGCTTCTGTGTCTGGATCAGCTAGGTCACTCGGGGTCTGTCCAAAAATTATTACTAAATTTAAACATGAAAATGAAGAAAAATGAAAAAACCAACTTCAAAATACATTCAAATACTAACCTTTCCATAAGTATTTGATATTGCAGGAGAAGCCCCAGAAGCCAGTAACAACCTTACAATATCAACGTGCTCACCTCTTGCAGCATGGTGGAGTGGCTGTAAATTAGTGTCAAAATAATGATCAATAATTACTGAAATAAGGTATATTAAAGAAAAGGTTTTTTCTATATCTAAAAAATAAATAAATGAAAAAATGAAATCTGAGAAATCCCAGTGCGCATCCTTTGCTGTCACGCAGACAGGAATACAACAGTTTTTAACTAAGTTTTTGTCAGCTGGTTAAATGGATAGACTTCCAATTTAAACTTTTAAGTGACTTCCAATTACAACTTTATATATATATAAATATATATATAAGTGACTTCCAATTAAAACTTCTTTTGATAAGTAGATAAGTAGAGACTTCCAATTAATACTCACAGTATCACCTTCCGCATCAACTGATTCTAACATCCTCTTTACAGATTCAGTGTCATTTGCTGTGTTTAAAAGAAGTTGGGCTATCTCCATGAATCCTGCAACGTAGATGTGAGCATTAGAAATCATGGAATCTCTGGGAAAAAAATCATTGTAATAAAAGAGTTCGGAAGTGGTTTAGCCTACCTCCTGCACAAGCATCATGAAGAGGAATTGCACCGTCTTCATCTTTAGCTTCCAGGTTAGCTCCTCTTTCCAAAAGTAGCTGTGTGGAAAAAAGCATGCAGAACTTACTATTATTGTTATCATTTTGACAGACATTGATTTCAAGAAGTTACGAAGTATAAGCCAACTGACCTGAACACAGTGGAAATGGCCATAGAGACAGGCCAGATGGAGAGCTGTGTCCCCATCTTCCACAGGTTCATCAATGCTGCCAGTCAAGTTATCTGCATTTGTATTGATTAAGAAAGCATCAGCGGGAAATGACCTCCAAACAGGGCTTTTGGTTGCCACACAAAAGCAAAACCATGATGCTCTTTTCCATGGCATTTGAAGGCCCAATTTCATGTGATGGTGTAATTTTTAGAAGCTGAAAATAACATCCCCACATAATTGTCCAGACTAATGTAATAATTTCATAAATATCACAACATCAATATCCAAGTTACCATGGACACTGTTTTTATTTAAGATATTACAAGAATATGCAGCATGACCTAAAACATAAATATAGATTACAGAAGGCCATTTCAATTCTCTTTCTTCTTCACCCTAACTTTTTTTTTTTTGTTTCAATAACAGCCATCCCCCCTCGCTCAATAGATTTAGATTAGAATTTGGATTTAGATTTCAAATCTCTTTATATTTAATGTAATTTGAAATCCAAGATTTTGAAGGGTTAAGATCTGGTCTAGATTTGGGGCAAAATCCTTGTCCAACTTTTAATACATGATCCAAACAGAGAATTTGGATTTTTTTTTTTTTAATTTTTGTAAGTAATAAACTTTATTGAAACGAATGAAACTAAGCGGAACCCATGTACACAGGAAGTATACAAGATGAGACCTAATTTACATTCTAGAAAGCTGAAAAGAAAACAAAAACTCATGAATACTCTCTCCCTTTAATACAATAGCAGAAAACCACTGAACAAGAGAAGACACAAAGAAATTCCAGATATCCCCTGCTGCTCTTTCCCTGTTATTAAAACATCTGTCGTTCCTCTCTGTCCATACACACCACAATAAGCACAATCGTTCCTCTCCAAGCCGCATCCAATTAAGAGCTATTATGATTTCTGTTCCAGCAGGCTAAAACCTCCACCACCCTCTTAGGCATAACCCAACTCAGCCACGAAGCTACCAAGAATACCAATCCTTAACTCCCTAGCCATCTCACAATGAAGAAAACGATGATCAATCGATTCACCATCCTTTTTACACATGAAACACCATTCCATAATAATCATGCCACACTTTCTCAGATTATCAATCGCCAATATGTTCCCTAGTGCAGCAGTCCAAGTAAAAAATGCAACTTTAGAAGGCACACAAACCTTCCAAATGCTCTTCCACGGAAAAAAAAAGACATGTTGTTGATCAGACAACACCTTATAAAATGACTAAACAGAAAATTTATTGCTCCCCGAGTGTTTCCACAGCAACCGATCTCTCCCATTTGCATCTATCTTTACGGAATACAAAAAACTCAAAAAACCTGCAATCTCATCAAGTTCCCAATCCTGTGCATTTCTAGTGAAAATAACATTCCAATGTACAGCCCCATTGACATGACACAACACCTCTGAAACAGCAACCTGCTGATTACCAACCAAACTGAAAACTACAGGAGAAACAGCATTAAGAGGTCTCTCACTACACCACTCATCAAACCAGAACCGGATTCTATCACCAACTCCAACTTCAAACTTGATATGTTTTTCAAAAATGTTCCACCCCTTTCTAATATATTTCCAAAGGCAAACACCATAAGACCCCCTACCCTCCTTAGAACATCATCTCCCCCCAGTTACACCCATATTTCCGGTCAATCACCTCTCTCCATAAAGCATCTCCTTCCTTATGATACCTCCACAACCACTTCCCCAATAATGCCTTTTTAAAAAGATTCAAATCTCTCACCCCCAAGCCACCATTCACTATCGGACAAATCACCCTATTCCAATTCACAAGATGAAATTTATTCTACTCCCCTAAACCACCCCATAAAAAGCTCTAAATAATTTTTCAATCCGATTAGCCACTCCCACCGGTAATGGAAATAAAGAAAGTTAATATGTGGGAAGATTGGAAAGGGTGCTTTTGATAAGAGTTAACCTCCCTCCTTTCGATAAGTAAAGCTGTGTCCAACCCGACAATCTTTTCTCAACTTTCTCAATTACCCCATCCCAAATACTCCTAATTTTAAAGGACGCCCCCCAGGAAGCCCAAGATATCTCAGTGGAAGAGAAGCAACTTTACAACCCAACAAATCCACAAAAGAGTTGACATTCCTCACCTCACCCACCGGAACCAATTCCGACTTTCCCAAGTTCACCTTGAGGCCCCAAACAGCTTCAAAACACAACAGAACAGCTCTTAAAGCTTGAATATGACACATCAGCACCAGAAAAAATAAGAGTATCATCCCCAAAAAGTGAGAAATAGAAAGAACACCATTACTATTGTTTCCCACAGAAAAACCACCAAGAAAACCTCCCCTCACAGCAGCTTCCGTCATTCTACTCAAAGCCTCCATAACAATAACAAAAAGAAAAGGGGATAACGGAGTCCCTTGTCTCAAACCCCTTGAAGACTTAAAAAAACCACAAGAGATACCATTCACTAAAACAGAAAACCGGGCAGTTGTAACACAATGTTTAATCCATCCACACCACCTATCCCCAAAACCACACCTTCTAAGCATATAGAAAAGAAAATCCCAACATACATGATTGTATGCCTTTTCCATGTCCAACTTACAAAGAACCCCCACCAGTATAACATCATTCAAGCGGCTGTCCAGACACTCATTTGCAATTAAAACAACATCCAAAATTTGCCTACCCCGAACAAAGCATTTTGATGCTTTGAAATGATTTTATCTATCACCATACTCATACGGTTAGCTAAAACCTTCGAAATAAATTTATAAATCCTTCCTACTATACTAATAGAACGGAAATCTTTTAACTCATAAGCACCAACAATCTTCATAATGAGAGCAATAAAAGTAGCATTTAAGGATTTTTCAAACTTAAAACCAGCATTAAAATCCCTAAAAATCTGCATCAGTTCATCTTTCACTATAGCCCAACATTCTTGAAAAAAACCCATAGAAAATCCATCCGGACCCAGAGCTTTATCTTTACACATACCTTTCACCACTTGATGCACCTCCTCTTCATCAAATGGCCTTTCCAACCCAGTTTACAGCATCAGAGTCAAGTACATCAAAGCTCAAACCATCAAGCTTGGGTCACCACTCAGCAGTTTCAGCAAGAAGCTCTTCATAAAACTTCACAAATGCTCTTGAATCTCTTCAGGTGTTTGTAACACATTAGAGCCTGAATGGAGGACTTCAATGGCATTATTACACCTATGTGAATTAGCCATCTTATGAAAAAATTTAGTACATTTATCCCCCTCCTTCAACCACAATGCTCTAGATTTTTGCCTACAAGAAATTTCTTCCAACAATAAAACCTTCTCAATATCAGCCACAACCTCATTTTTCCTTAAGAAGGAATCCTCATTAATAGCCCCTTCCTCCAACACATGCAAATTCATCCCAAAGGAGATTTTTCTGCACTTCCGTATGTCTAAAGACTTCATCATTCCACTTCTTAAAATCAGATTTAAGAGCTTTTAATTTACCAGCCACAATAAAGCTTGGAGAACCAGAAAAAGAATAAGAGGACCACCAACTCCTAACCTTCTCCACAGATCCATCAACTTGAAGCCACATATTCTCTAACTTGAAATAGCGCTTACCCCCATGAATACCCCCACAATAAAGCAAAATAGGGAAATGGTCAGAACAAACACGATCCAACCTCTTTTGGCATAGGTTCGGGTAATGAGACTCCCATGAAGAAGAAACTAAGAATCTATCCAATCTTGACCACCCTCTACTAATAGACCAAGCATAAGCCCCCCTTACTCAAGGGAGATCCACAAGATTCAACTCAAAAAATCAGTTCCAAAAAATCCTCCATAAAAACTGTGGACGATGTAGCCCCCCCTCTCTCACTAGGAAACCGAACAATATTAAAGTCACCACACCAACACCAAGGTAAATCCCATAAAGAATACAAACCCACCAATTCCTCCCACAAAAAACATCTATCATGGTCTAAATTAGGCCCATAAACTCCTGTGCAAGCCCACCTCCACCCATCCTCAATATTTTGAAAGAAACTGCCACTAAGTAATCCCCAATGCACTCCTCTACCAACTCCACCACCCTCTTATACCACATCAACAACACGCCAACAGATGCACCCAAAGAAGCTAAATAACACCACCCCACAAAAGAACAGCCCCACAAACTACGAATAATGTCTATCTATGAAACACAGCTTTGTCTCGTCTCTTGAAGACAAACAATGTCAACTTTCCAACTTCGAAGAACAGATCTAATACGAAGATGTTTGTTAACATTGTTGATCCCCCTTACATTCCAAGAGAGAATTTTAGGCTTCATTAGAAAACAAAGACCCCCTTTCGACCTACCTCTCCCCACACTTCCCTCCTTAGAATTATAATTAATGGAACTTTTTAACCGCTTTAACTCCCTATCCCTTTTCACTGCTGACTTCACAGCAGTGGATCTAACAGCTTCAATTGCAATAAGAAGAGCCTTTGCTCTTCATACCCTACACATGATATTCCCAAAAACTCCTGTAATTCTTCAACTTTTTTAAACACCCAATCTGGAGATAAACTGGAATTTTGATTTGGATGAATAGTACATAAAGGAACAGGACTGCCTCTTTATCACCCTCGGCCTCTCTAACCACCATCTGTAAGGACCCATCCCGCTGCACAGACTCAGAAAAACAAGCCAACTGTTGTATTTCCTTCGAAACCACAACAGAATCATCAAAATCTCCCACAAGAACCCTACCCTTTCCAGATTTTGAATATCTACACGACCCCCAACCATTTCCAGAGGCTTCTCAAAGCACAAAGAACCAATAATCTTCGGAGGTACAACAGGATTCAAAGGGATTAACAATTCTACTTGATTGAGAGAACCCCCATCATTATTTTCAACCAACTCCCCTTCTTCCATAACTTCCGTATGTAAAAACACATCATTTTTTTACTCCCAAACCTCTAAAACACCCTCCTCCACCACCAGCGACAGAACTTTGATCAGAGAATCACCAAGAGGATTGCCTAAGACTAGCGACAAAGTCTATGCCACAACCACATTCATCGGAATAATAGGCGGCACCATTCTATGCCAAACCTGATATGCTTTAAATACCAAAAACCGACTTAGCCTTCCAAGCCCTTATCGGGCTTTTGGCCAAACCTGGCCCATCCACCACAGTCTTCCCCTTATATCTCTCGGTCTCCTCAATAACCAACCCATCCTCCAACCCATTAAGGCCCAAACCTGAATCCTCAGCAAAATTACACTCAAAAGCCAACGGGCCTAGGCCCACCTTAACCCAACTTAGTAACAAGTCCACATTCGACTACATTTCCAACAAAGCCTCATACATAGCCTTCAATGGAAAATTCTTTCCATCTCCTGATGAACTAACTACAAAATTCGAACCATCACCTTTGAGAAGATGAATATACTTCTGCACCAACTTTCCCAACAACGAAATCCTCTCACCAGTCTTACCTCTAACCACCTTATTCTCCTCCAAACACAACGGCGATTTCTTCACTACCTCAGCATAAGTGCCCTTACGACTCTCTACAACAATTGGAATAGAAGCAACCTTCACAAGTACCCTTTTGTTTTCTCGCTAAACATAGGGGTGAGTATCAGCCAGTCCGGACCGGCCAAACCGACCGGACTGGCCATTTTTGGACTGGACCGAATTGGGTCTGGTCCAATTTTGGGAGGACCGAAGGAGTTTCGGTCCGGTCCCGGTCCAGGGGTTTTCCACCCCGGACCGGACCGGACCAAATGAAAAAAAAAATAAAAAATAAAAATATAATTTATATAAATAATTTTATAAATTAATTATATAATTTTTTACTAATACTAATATTTATAATTATATACTAATACTAATATCTATACTAATACTAATAGTCTAATATGGTATTAAAAAAAATAATACTAATAGTCTAATATTATAATATACTATAGTTATACTAATATAGACTATATAGTTATATTAAATACTATAAGTAATACTAATACTAATATATAGCTAAATCACTATAAGTATAACTATATATATTTAGTATGAATGTATTATTATATTCTTTAACGTATAACTATAATATATAGTACTACTATGTATTAATATATTAACATATTATAAGAGTTATAGTATAAATTATAATATACTAGATCACTATAACAATATAACTAATACTAATATATAACTATACTATCAGTCTACTATTAATACTATTATATAGTTATACTTTTCACTATAATTAGTATTAATATATAGCTATACAGTTCTACTAATACTATTAGTCTATTATATAGTCTAAGACTCTTAAGTCTAATATAGACTATATGGTTATAACTAATACTAATATTATTAATAATAATAATGTAGAAAATAGTTATACTAACTGATTGATTCAACATAACTAATATTACTAATATAATATAGCTATACTAAATTACTAATAGTCTAATACAAATGCTATTATATAGTTATACTAATTGTAAATTCATAATAACTAAATCATTATAAGTCTATAACTATATATATTTAGTATCAATGTATTATTATACTATTTAATGTATAACTATTAACTATAATATATAATACTAGTATATATTAATATATTAACATATTATAAGAGTTATGGTATAAATTATAATATATCATATATGTATAAATTTATAATGTATTAGTATAGTTAACTTAATATGTAATATGTTAGTATTAAATCACTATAACTACATAGAGTATTAGTAATATAGTATTTACTATAACTACATATAGTATTAGTAATAAGAGTATTACTATTATTTAATATAGTATGACATAGAGTATTAATAAATGTGTGGTTTTTGAAGAGATATAGTAATACCAGTATATTATATATGGTATTACTATTATTACATATAGTTCTTAGTTATAGTATTAGTACTAGTGTATTATTAGTTATAGCAAATAAGTTAATAACTATTACTAATTTACTATATACTAATAGACAAATAGTATTAGCATATTACTAATATATATATATTAATATATATAATAGTATACTATCTATATATTAAATATATCACAATATAATTACATAAGTATTAAACAAGATGTCGTAAGATTAAAAAAAAAAAAAAAAAGTCAACCGTGAACCGAATGGACTGACCGGACCGAATGGGACCAGACCGTCCCGACCCTTAGAGAGTTCGGTCCGGTCCAGGGTGGGAAAATCCTAGACAGAATAGGTCCGGTCCGGTCCGCAAAACCTCCCCGGACCGGACCGAACCCACCCCTAGCTGAACAAGGGAAAAAGGGACAAGTTCTCTCAACAAATCTCCAAACCTCCAACACCCCTCTCCCTTCACACCTTTTAAAACAACAATGAAACCCCTTCTTTTTTCATGACCAAACTCCGATACAAACAAAAACCTGCCATGTCTATTAACACCTCTTTGAACAACCAGAACTTGATTCCCACCCCTACAAGTTTTACAAAACTCACTTGACCCAACAGTCCCTAAATTATCTCCAAGAGCACAAGCTAACCAGACCACAGCATCAACATCAATGGAAATGAACTTAGTGACCCTCTGACTACACTCAGTAATCCTCCACCAACAAGCATTCTCTTTTCTCAACTCAAAAAATTTCTGATCAATAAATAACTTCCGATACAACCCCATCGCACAAAACAAACCACAAACACCCCAGAGAACTAACAGAACCAAGGATTAGATAAAAAAGAAGGAAAAAGCAAAAACAATAATAAAGAAGATAATGAAATAGGATAAAGGATCATCTCTGGCGAGAAGCACCAGAGATGGAAGATGGAGAGTCATAACGAGAGAGAGAAAATAGACAGAAAAGGTGTTCAAACTTTTAAACCATCAAACTCTAAAGTTTAAAACAAGAAAAGAGTTTAAAGTTTGACAGCATGATGTAGGACAGAAACAACTAAGGACTCTTAAGCTAGCTAGGGCTTATTTGGAAGGATAGGATTGTAGGACTTTGGGAGAACAAGGAAAAACGTTTTTAGAAAAAACTAGAGAATTTGGATTTTAAGGACCCAAATTTCAAATCCTTCTCCCCAAAGCCCTTTTTGGAGACCATCTTCCTGCCGATGCTAATAAAGTATTCTTGAACTTTAATTCATCAAGTATTTTTGGGAATGCTAACTATAAAGAAAAAGCATTCGTGGGAATGAAAGTATGAAACTGAATTGAGTGAACTCTTTAATCTGAATTCATGATCTATGGTTACTTGAAGACAGCTGAAAAGTGGATGTGTGGGTTGCTTTGCTTGGATTTTAATACCTACATCCTATGAAAAGTTGACAGAATTTGATGTACCAAACTTCCCTCAATGACCTAAACTTTGACAAAGGAAGCGATCATAACACAGATTTCTAAACATGATCAAGTCAACAACCTATATAACCTTAATATTCTGAACATTTGGGGTTCGCTACACAAATACATAAGACATTGGCAAGCAATCATTTTGATGTAAAATCAGCCAATGCATTTCTAGTTTCTCTGTGCATCCTTCACAAGTTGTACCATTTAGGTCATTCTTGTCAGTGCAACATGTCTAACGAACTTGGTGGTTAAACTTTTTGCCTCTCTAGCAAAATCAGTCTCAGCAAGTCCTAACACCCATCACCCCAGATCCCATATCCAAAACTCAAGGGCTAAAGACCAAGAAAATAAGGCATAAAAGACCAGGATACTCAAACACCACAATTGCTTGGTGAAAAGCAAAACATAAATAATGATAGCAATTCAGCCCATAAAGATATCTTCTACACTCACCAATATTGATTGCCAGCCACACCAAATCAATCAAATCCAACAAATCTCAAAATACCAAGTCTGTGGTTTCACATCTAACTAATCGTCATTCTAGCCAAAACACACACACATCCCCGAACAAAAGAAGGCACACAAAAGAAGACAAACTAGGTTACTTTCTCCTGGGAACTGAAACCAGAAGCATTGCTACCAGAAGATTGATTACTGGCAAGGGTTAGTAAAAGCACGCATAAGCACAAAGAAACAAGGTGAAGTGCTTTGCTTACCAAAAGTGTAGTGCATTTACAAAGCACACTTTTTGTGTGAGGATAAACCATAGAAAAGGGTAATTTTTTAACTTTAAAAAATTATAAAATATTACTTCAAGGCCAAGGAAATGATGTAAACAAATACTCTTTAAGTATTTAATTGATATTGGAGATCATTTACATATTATGGTGCCACATGTTGCCATATATGATGAAAATATACTTTGAACCCACTTTAATAGTCCAAGCTAACTTTATAGATGGATTGATATTTAATTGCTTATGTTAGCATACAAGTCAATATCTACAATCTTGAGCCTTTTTGGTCATGGTCCTTTTGGTATATTTTGATTCAATCATGCGTGTTGATGACGTGTTTCGCACACCTCAAATCTAGCGTTCATCCATAGCAAATAATAATAAACAAAAGGTAAATAAGAGAGAGAGATACACGGATTTACATGGTTCCCCATAGAGCCTACGACCATGGGGTGTTTGGAGGAAAAATCCACTACAATAGGCGTATTTTACAGTCTCTTATAGTCTCTCATATCTCACAATACAATGGGGGTCAATGACCACTTGAGCCTAGAGAAGATAATATCTCTGGAGTCTCTTGGGTTGAGTGTGAAGAAGCCATCTGAGTAATCCAGCCAGAATCGCCCAAAAGACTCTCAGATTAGATCCCAGATCCTTGGGTAGGAAACCCCCCTTTATTGAGGCCTTTTTGGTGAGGAATATCAGCTTTATGTCACTTCACCATTTCCCTTTGTGTGTCTGACTTCACTTCCTCCCTCAGCTCTTTGGATGACTTATTTACTGCTATCACTTGATTGGAGCTGTATGGTCCTGGGAAAAATCAGCTTAACGGTGGCATGGTAAAAGAAATTCTCATCGCGCATGCACAACAAGAATTTGTGGGGCAACTGGTGAGGGCTAAACCGCCATAAAGATCTGAAGGACGTAGTTAGCCGATTCTCTAGGTCTGGCCTAGTAAATAGAGAAGGCCCGGCGCACAAGAGCCCATTGCCCATAGTTTAGTATTTGAACCCCAATGGGACTGAGATCTGTCCCCTTCACCCAATGTGGGTTCGGTCATGGAAAGTGCACTAAATGGCCCACTGAGTGGACACACCCTTGAATGGGGAAGCTTACTAAGAGCCACACCACATTAAATGTCCGGATACACACAATCGGAAGACCTGCCCGTGCCAAGATGAGCATACAAAAGACCTAGTGGGGTTACTGCATTAAATGTGGCAGCATGGCCCCTTAGGAAATGGGGGCAGTCAGGCCATAGGAGGAGTACAGCTACCAGACTGTCAATGGGAGGATATAAGTAGAAAGGGAAGAGGAAGCAAAGGTACGTTCGATCACCCACTTCCAAAGATAGTCGTAAAATACCCCTTCCCCTGATTGACTTGGCATCAAGGCTTCCCTTGGCCAAAGGGGGCCAACCTCGTTCAGGCATCTTATCTTATCAGGTTGAACTGTCATGGCGAAGGGAACTCCATCCTAGGTGTGCGAGACATGTCATCAACAATGTGCATATTTAGCATAGCAAAATATAATTAAATAAGAGAAGTTCGAGATCTATAAAAAGATCTCATAAAAATAAATTCATAAACTGACGTGATTTGATATAGTACATTAGATCTACTTTATGGTAAAACAAACTTTACAATCTGACATATTACATTAAGCCACGTTAATTTGTGAGTTTACTTTTGTGAAATCTTGTTGTGAATGAAGCATTTTTCATTAAATTTTGCTTGCTATTTGCATATTAAACCCTTTTTATTGCATCTTATGGATTCTTTGTTATTATACATTAATTTTGGAAACGTGCACTTTACTTCATTCAAAAGCATGCTTATGCTTTGAGCTAGGCTGTAGACGCCATTTATGCTAAGTGTATAAACACTGCAAAAGATTGTGCATAGAATTCAAAATACACTTTTGGTAATTACAATTTAAATAAAAAAACATATGCCAAAAATCCTGAAACAAGTCTCGTCAAAACCTCCCCACCCCCTCCACCCCCACCTCCTCCCCCCCCCCCCCCCCCCCCCCCCCCCCCCCCCCAAAACAACATACACACACATAAAAAAAAAAAGGGCAATTATTTTATCTGCTTCCAGAGCTTTACGAAAAAGTAGACAAAAAGCAAAACCATGTCAGCTCTTTACTTATACATAGAACTTATGGTACCCGAAAGTTCACGCTTAGTTCGAAAGCTATCTAAGATTAACCCAAAAAACAATCCCGGACAATCGAACAAATCTGAAAAACTAAAGCACCAAAGACAAGGTATGAAGAAAAATAAGATAAAGAGTAAGAATGGAACCTAGTGCGAGGCGGAGAGCGTCGAGGTCGCCAAGCTGAGAAGCGGCAGCGAGGTCGCGGAGGTGGGGAGGAGTGTCAGAGTCAAGCTCGATCAGACCCTCTTCTTCGAACAGAGCATGGTCTTCGTTTTCTTCGTCGTCCATTATTCCGTTGAGCCTTCCGGGAACCGCCATATCCTCTGTGTTTGCTGTCCTTCCCTCTCTGCTTTCCCTTTTACCAAGCTCGGCCACGTTAACATGTATGCTAGGGTTTAGCGGACCACGTCATCAATTTGTTGCAAAGTCCGTGTTAATTATAAAAATCGTGGATTGTGTTTTTTTTTTTAAATAGTCAAGAACGAAGTTTAATTTTGTGAAAGTTATTTTGAACATATGTTTCTATAAAACATTTATATGAAAAATACTTTTAAGGAAAATTGTTATTTAGATTGAAAATAAAAAAACTAATGATTTTATTTTGTTTTTTTTTTTCAAATGTAGGAGGCAAGTGTGCTTGACCCAAACTGACTAACCATAGGGCCACATTTTAACCACTCGTCCGAACCAATCAAAAGCTTCCGAAGTTTCCGGCCCGAATTAACCGACCAGAATAGAAACGGGTAGGAAGCGGAAGTGTGCTGATTGAATTTCGAAATAATTCGGTTGAATCGATCAATACCCGTTAACCGAATCTAAGAACGAAATGTCTGGCGGCAGGGAGAAGGAGGGAGGGAAGAAAATGTTGCAATTGTTGGAGTGCATGAGGGGCTCTTTCCCACGCCACCGCCAAACAGGAACGAAGAACAGCAAAGTGTCACGGACTTAGAATTTCTTCACTCAACCCGTGCGGCCTTAGGAGGCTTTCTCTCCCACAAAGCTCCTAAGTAAGCCTTCTAAAGGACTCAAGACAATAGAGAACAAACTAGAGAGAGAAGATAGAGAGAGATGCTCTAGAGAACTTGTTTCTCTTATTGCTTGATGATTTACACAAATGAGAGCCCCTCTATTTATAGGGAACTCTTGGTACAAAGAATGGTTAGGATTGTGACACTTGTCATCAATCCAAGGGTGAAGAACTTTCTAGATTCCTACTCTAGAATTGTCTATAACGCCCTTTCTAGAACACTACTCTAAATTATCTATAACGCCCCTTCTAGATGACTCTACACAATTCCACAAGATTACAAAAGACTTGGAGGCATCTAGAAGGTTAGGAAATTCTCTAGAAAAATCTAGGTGGTGACATTCTCCCCCACCAAGCTTCGCGATGTCCTCGACGCGGTGTCTTCATGGAACCTTCGGATGTGATCTTCAAACTGCCACAATGACCCCTTTGGTTCCCACGTTTGAACAACACTGGTGCCCCACATGGTGCCTTTGAGGGTTGGATGAATCCGGCATCAATTATCTCCTTAAGTTGCCTCCTTGGTTCTTCAAACTTTGGAGGTGTCATGCGATAAGGTGCTTTGGCCGGTGGCTTGGCGCCAGGTTCCAACTCAATCTGATGGTCCACCTCTCTCCTAGGTGGTAATTGCTTGGGCAACTTTGGAGGCATGACATCCTCATAGTCACTAAGGACTTTTTGGATCTCCTTAGGTGGAGGGGAGGAAATCTTCACTTCATTTTCCTCCATAGAAGCCAAGTACGACACCTCGCCCTTCTTCCATCCTTTCTTGAATTGCATGGCGGATAGAAGCTGGGTGGTGTTTGGCTTGGACACGGTGGGTACCATGCATGGACCGCCCTCCAAGATACACACCGAGTTGTAGTGGGGAAGAGACACTACATTGAATTGTCTCAAGAATTCCATCCCCAATACGACGTTGAAGTCATCCATGGGAGCGACAGAGAAATTCACCGTGCCTCTCCAAGTGCCAAGTTGTAGCTCCACCTCGTGAGCTACGCCATCAAGGGGTTTGGCTTCAGAATTCACAGTCTTCAGCCATCCTTGACCCTTCTTAAGAGGAATTCCTAGCCGTGTGGCCTCTTCCTTCTTAATGAAGTTATGAGAAGCTCCTGAGTCGACCATGGCGTGACTCTTCTTCCCATTAACGAGCACTTCCACAAACATCAAAGACCTATCCTTAGTGGTTGTCTTTGTGCTTGCCTTTAAGGAGTTGAGAAGTTGTAGACACCCCAGGTGCGACTTCTCTTGAACTTCCTTCTCCTCCAACATAGCGTTGAGGGCCTTCCTCTTGGGACAATCTCTAGTCCAATGTGGTCCGTTACAAAGGAAGCAAGCATCCTTTGGCTTCTTATCTTTGGAGTTGTCCTTCTTGCCCTCCTTTGATGTTGAAGGCTTGTCTCCACGGTCTTTGTACTGTGGCTTGAACCCCTTCGCTCCCCCACCCTTACGGTGATCATCCTTTGGAGATTTGGGCCTTGAAGAGTTGTCACTCTTATGGTACTCAAATTCTTCTAAGGTTTCTGCCACGGTCAGGGCGGTGGAGATGTCGTGGACTCCACGACGCTTGAGTTCTTGAGCCACCCAAGATTTGAGACCGTCGATGAAGTTGAAGAGGAGATCTTCTTCACTCATGTTTGTAATTTGAAGCATGAGGGCAGAAAATTCCTCAACATAGTTGCGGATAGAAGAAGTGTGCTTCAACTCCTTCATTCTCTTCCGCGCATGAATAGCCACATTCTCGGGATAGAATTGCCTCTTGAGTTCACGCTTGAACTCTTCCCAAGAATCAATGGAGCAAGTACCCTTCTCTATCTCACTATGCTTACGACGCCACCAAGTACCAGCAAGATTAGTAAGATAGAGGGAAGCAGTACGTACCTTGACACGCTCGTCTTGCATGTTCAAAGCTTCAAAGTAGCGCTCCATGTGCCACATGTAGTTGTCAAGTTCTTTGGCATCTCGCTTGCCATCGAACTCTTTTGGTTTGGGGGTTTCCACCCTTGGTGTCGCCATCATCCCAGCTCCGACGACGCCCCCATTGGCCACTGCACGCTTGCATATAGCCCAATCCGCCTTGGTCTCCTCCAGACCGACGCGGTATTCCTCCATTTGTCCTTGGAGTTTTGTTAGCTCCCCCAAGACCCGGTCTTGGAAAGCAACGTTCTCAACACGTTGTGCTTCGATGGTAGGGTGGATGGTGCTCAGAATGGACTCCTTGAGCGATTCGGATTGTCCCTCCAATCCTAGCTCCTCCATACCTTGCTCCACGATGTCAAGTCGGTCCCTGACATCCGCTACCGCCACCTCCATCCTGGTCACCGTGTTGTCGAGGGTGCTCACCTCCCTGTGAGACTGATCCCATTCCTCGATCTTGGCCAATATCTTGGCCATGGCCCTCTCGATCCCATCGAGACGAGACTCCATAGATGAGCTTGAGTCCTTCGACCTCTTGCTCTTTCTTGTCTCCTGGACCTCCATGGTGATCTCACTTGGATCCGCCATCCTAACTTGGTTGGCTCTGATACCAACTGTCACGGACTTAGAATTTCTTCACTCGACCCGTGCGGCCTTAGGAGGCTTTCTCTCCCACAAAGCTCCTAAGTAAGCCTTCTAAAGGACTCAAGACAATAGAGAACAAACTAGAGAGAGAAGATAGAGAGAGATGCTCTAGAGAACTTGTTTCTCTTATTGCTTGATGATTTACACAAATGAGAGCCCCTCTATTTATAGGGAACTCTTGGTACAAAGAATGGTTAGGATTGTGACACTTGTCATCAATCCAAGGGTGAAGAACTTTCTAGATTCCTACTCTAGAATTGTCTATAACGCCCTTTCTAGAACACTACTCTAAATTGTCTATAACGCCCCTTCTAGATGACTCTACACAATTCCACAAGATTACAAAAGACTTGGAGGCATCTAGAAGGTTAGGAAATTCTCTAGAAAAATCTAGGTGGTGACAAAAGACTTTCTCATACTCCCGCAGATCGGCTGTTAAGGGGCAAGCTATGCACTTTTTGGCGCCATATTTCAACACCTACCACACTTGTTGCTCTACTCCTTCTACAAAGAAGAAAAACATATTTGCTTGGTTATCTGGATGTTTCAGGGGGCTTCTGGCTCTGCTACGACAAAGAGGAAAGAAAACTTTTTATTTTGTGATTTGGCACACCCACCAAATAAGGATAAAAACTGAAGGCAACGTATTTAATTATAGATTGATTTCAATACTTGGGCATGCGTGCATCAAGCACGTCTCATCCTTTAATGCATTTTTTCTATTCACATAAAAAATAATATATTGAAGGATTTTTATTTTTCATATAGAAGGGTAATCAACTTATTAACTAGTATACTGATCTTAATTATTTTTTTTTAAAAAAGGACGGGTCGAGTCGGAAAATCGATCTTTTCGAAGGCAATACCCGATCGGGTAATCAGTTAAGCGGGTAATCAGCTAAACGAAAGTGTGCTTTCTCGGGTCGGGTGAACAGCCCTAGTGGCCACAAAGGTTCCCTGAGCATGGTCACACGTGTCACCAATGGTATGAATCTAGAACTGTTCACCCGGTCCAAAAAATATGTTCCAACCCAATTCAATCTAAGAACCTTTTGATTAACCGGTTTTTGAAATAGTCTATTATTAGACCTAAAAAATACTTCAAAAAATATCTAGTTTTTCGATCCGACTCATGTTTTTAAAGGATTGGTATATTAGAAAAATTTAATTACCATTCTATACAAAAAATAAAAACCTTTTAACCAGTTCTTGATAATTTTCTAATAACATAAAATCGACTCGAAGTGTGCTTGTGGACCCATCAAAATGTATGATATTTTTAATTTTTGGACTTGCTTAATCTTTAGTATGATGTCACGTGACAACTTCTTATTGGTCTACATGTTTATTTTTAGTATATTAATCTTGTGTCGTTATAAAGTATAAATGAAAATTGGAGGTAAATGAGGAAATTATTGTATTTGTATATTTTGTACATTTGAGTATTCAAGAGGCATCAATTACAAATAACATTTGATCACAAAATCTCACAAAGCATGAAGGAGCCTCTTGGTCACTCATAGTTAATTAGAATATGCATTTTTTTGCAGACTCTGCTCAAACTAGTGTTGGTTTCCTTCTTTTCTTCCCAAGAAACTAGTGTTGTTCTTCAGTCACTACAAGAAATTTGGCCTTTTGCAACGCTAAAAAATGTTACAAATACTACATAAAAATGCTGCAATATCTTAATTGCAACGTTTTTATGTTTCTTGCACGTTCGACGCTATAATCCTTTTTTTTATCAATTACAACTAGGGGGGAGATCGGTCCGGTCCGGTCCGGTTCCGGGGGGTTTGATGGACCGGACCGGACCTATTCGGTCCAGGAATTCCCTACCCTGGACCGGACCGAATCTCAATGGAACCGGGCGGTCCGGTCCCATTCGGGACGGTCCGGTCCGGTCGGTCCAATCGGTCCGACCGGACTCCAAATGGGCCAATGGCCCAATTTTTTTCTTACATCAATTTCGGCCCAACAGTTAAAATCCACTAATAATTTATCTAATTTGAAGCCCAAAATACCAAAAAAATACTTAGAAAGAAAAATAAAAATAACCATTAAAAAAAATTATCTATATACAATAAATTTGAATAAAATATTTTACTACCAAATGAAGAAAAATTTCTATATACGTTCCAAACAATTTAAAGATCAATCAATTATAGTATATACTATTTAATATTTATCATATATCTAAAAAAAGAAAGAAAGCTCTTCTAACAAGAGAAAAATATAGCAAAAATCGATTTTCATGTATCTTACTTTACATGAAAATCGATTTTTGCGTGTCAAGGTACGTACCAGCAAGATTAGTCTTAGTCTTAGTAAGTTAGTTTAAATATTATTATATTAGTATTATTGTATTAGTATAAAATTATATATATTAATAATTAGTATGATAAATATTAGCCTATTAGGTAAGATAAAAATTATAAATAATTATAGATTATATACAATTATAAATAATTATATACAATTATAAAAATTATAAATAATTATATATAATTATAATTATTATATAAATAATAAAATATATTAATATTCATTCGGTTCGGTTCGGTCCGGTCCGGGGCAAAACCCCCCTGAACCAGGACCGAACCGAAACCTGTCGGTCCAGAGAAAATAGGACCGAAACCGACCGGACATTCTACCGGTTCGGTTCGGTCCGGACCGAAACTGCCGGTCCGGTCGGTTTTGCCGGTCCGGACCGTCCGATACTCTCCCCTAATTACAACGATATCAAAAAAACGTTGCAATTTAATATCAATTGCAGCGTTTTTTCTTTGCTGCAAAGTATAAATTAGAACGCTGAAAATAGGTTATGAAATTCTCATTAAGAGCGTTGCTTTTGAGTAATTGCAGCGATTTTAATCCTTGCAAAAGCTCTCAATAGCGCTGCAAATACCCCAAATCAAAAGCAGCGCTTGCCTTCTTCATTGCATTTAAAATTTTTGCAAGGATTAAAATCATTGCAAAAAATCAAAAAGCGCTGCAAATGTACCATATCAAAAGCAGCGCTTGCTTTGTTTGTTGCATTTGACATTTTTTCCAAGGATTAAAATCACTGCAAATACCCAATATCAAAAGCAACGCTTACTTCCTTTATTGCATTTAATATTTTTTTCAAGGACTAAAATCGCTGAGAGAAATTAATTGCGACGAGTTTTGACCTATTTGCAGTGACTAAAAAGCGTTGCAAATACTCAATTACAAAATTAAAAAAAAACTACTACTGAAACATACAGTTTCAGTAAATATTTTTCACTTGTGTTAGAAGCAAAGTTAGTAGATCAGTTAGGATTTAATTTCCTTTACTTAATAATAAAAAGGGTACATAGAAAATAACAACAAGGTACTCAAGGATCCTTACTCAAGTCAAATTATAAATTCATTTACATTATAATTTATATAGATGGAGGGGTAGCTTGATACAATTCAAAGTACTGCTAAAATTTCTCTAATCATCCAACACATACCATTATTGCACCTATTCTTTGCAAAGATAAATAAGATGTTCCAGCCAAAGCCACCTCCAACTATAGCATGCTTGCTATCCAATAAAGGTCATTCAGTTTTCTATATGAAAGATATATGAAGATTATATGTTAAGAATGTAGAAATGATAGGAATTTACTTAGAAATGGAAGAGAACAAGTACAAAAAATTTGGAATTTTCACCCAACACAAGCATCTCAAAAATACCTTGCTCTCCATCTCAAACTTTTGAAATTTATTCACATTTTACATCAAGTCAGAAAATAAAGTCACCCACCATCACTAACACACACAGCAGCTGAAATAGATGTAATTAATTACAAGACTCAAATTTGTTTACTTTTTATCAGCTAGCTAGGTTGCTGTTTGGTTTGTTGGAATGTTGATCCATGGGTTCAAAAAATGATCTAAAAAGAAAATGCAGCATGGACCTATATGTGAAAGGATGGATGGTCTGTATGTGAAAGCATTTGATCATAAACTACAAAAATTTCCATCAAACAGTCAATCTATTCATCTTCTTCCAGTAAGCAAGATAATTTTGCCATGAGTCTCCTGATTTCTAGCAATTAAGGAAATCTGGTACTATTTTAACTGCTGTAATTCTTTTGTTCTCTACCTTTTGATAATCTCTCATTGCAAGCCAGCTCAATCTATGTACTTCTGATTTAATTAATATCTGAGAAAGAAAAGCTCAATCTATGTACTTCCAATCTTGATTTTCATGGTAATATGCCAAATCATAGAAAACAAGCTGCATCTTTTCATTGTAACATGGGCTCTAAAAATAGAAAGTTAAGGCTAAAATAAATCAAAACCCTATAATAGAATAACAGAACACAATTTACCTCATCATGAAGCATGCCAAATGTCTTTCTGTTGAGTTTCACTAAACCAACTAAAGAAGCTATGTGCATAAGATTCTTCATGAGTAAGTCAGGGTGTATGCACAAGAAGCTGAAATGGTAAACAAGGATAAACCTGAGGTCATTATTTGGAAATAAAATCTGGCACTAGAGATAAAGCTAACAATTTGCAACAATAAAGTCACCCAGATTTCTTTCTTGGAATTTAATGACAGCATGGTCATACTTAAAAAAAAAAAAAAACTGTGAATAAATCCACATAAAGAAAGGATCTGCACTAGAGACAATTGGTTTCACAATTGTCTTCCTTGGTGTACCACATCTAATTCACAATTGGTTTTCCTAGTTTTATACAGATCATCATCATCTTGAATACCTATATATACTTCCATTTTAATACCTTGCTTAATTAGATTAACAATAGTTGGTCTAAATACCCTATTTTCTAATGACAAATTAACTATAAGATTAGAAAAACCAATAACAAGTGTCACCAAGCATGTTACCTGTCTAAGTTGTAAAAAAATGATATGTTAGACACCAAGCCAAATAACAAATAATTCATCAAAGGAAATGTTAACAAGAGTATAAATGATTGTATTCATCAAAGAAGAGTGATGACAGATGGGAATAACAGAGTCCGACACTAAGCATGCATTTAATAGTCCATGTTTTAGTAAAGAACTGGAAGAAACACTTACCACTTGTATACAATGCTGGTGGGAAGAAATTTTTCATTAAAATGGATCAATAGATAAGAAACTGAGGTGGGAAGGGAAGAGGAGGTAGAAAAATTCCTAATTAATTCCTTATGTGCATTCTAGTTTTATTTTATTTATTTTTAATGAAAATACTCTTACTCCATTTCATTGAACTAAAGAAGAGATACACTGAGGAATTTCCTCCATAGTTACATTAAAGTCAGCATATATATTAAGAGCATCTTTTGCTAACAAGTGGGCTATGATGTTACCATTTCTCCTTACATGAGAAACACACCACATTGCAAAAGTTTTTAAACATGTTCTAGTCTCACATATGAACATACACACCACATTTTCTAGTTAAGTATGCTTCAAAGCAAAAAAAAAAAAAAAAAAAAAAAAAAACAGAATATACTTTTCAGACTAGCACTAAAATCTTCCATTTAAGAGGACAAAATGATCAATACCTTAATTAGTCCTGTCTTCTTGTCAAGCTCATATTTCACCTTACTTCCCTTTTGTGATCTCAACAACCTGTATCATTCCAATTAGTAATACAACAAAGAGATACATTAAAAAATGTGCCTGAAGAAAACGAGTTTCAATTTAAAAGTTGAAAATTCTTGCTAAATAAGAGAAAGTACTGGAAACATTAGCCTGCAGCACTAGTGTTTTACCACTGGGATAAAAGGGAACGCTGTTGGATTGGGTTGCATGGGAATGACCATAAAGAAGGTGTAACCGCTTTGATGATTCTTATTGGACAAGTGATATTTGCATGCTGGGAAAGAGTTAGAGATTCATAAAGAAACAGGAATTAGTGCTAAGATGGTGATCTTAACTGCATGCTAGAAATCTCACTTGAACATGCTTTTAGCATGTTACCACCCAAAAAATAAAAAAATAAAGTTAATATCTTCTAGTATGTCCCCCTTCTAAAAATTGAGGGAGGTTTTGGTTGGCATTATTGGATGCGCTACAATCAATACAAAAAATACAGAAAAAAAATAAGGCAGGCGAAATTCAAGGGCTGAAAATGTTTATTCCCTTCACTAACAAACCACTTCATATTGTAAAGCCAAGTTTGAAAACATACAAAGTTGAAAATATGAGGTGCTCCAGGTCCTTGGGCGAAAGTTTTATGGAACAGAATTAGTACCTTTAAGTTTATATGAACACTGAATATAGTGGGTTTATACATACCAAAATGAACGCTTGCAGTAAATATCATCACAAACAGTTCAGACTTGAAATCAATAAAACTATACGAAAGAGCTCATTAATGTAGATGCAAACTTATTTTTCATTACTATGAAATAATGAATGAACGAAATTTCTTCACTAAGCTTATTCTCGAAATTCTCCTATACTTTCCAACATCTCACATATTTTCACTTTCAAACATACAAAAAAAAGTTACCAATATTAATTGAATCATTATTCTTTGCAATAATTTAAAACATTTTTTTATAAGTCGATTAATTCATATAAAAATCTTCTATGGAAGGACTTGGAATTTACCACTGCATTCATCATTATTGATGAATAACAAGTTACATGCGATGCAACAGACAAATGATCTGATGACTTCATGGTAATACTTTTTAAAACATTTTATTTATTGTAATTTAATGGATCAAATATTTAAGTGTGGGAATATATTGTTTGTTTGTTTAATAAATTTATATATATAATATTCTTGCTCAGAGGGCCAGATCTACGACTACTAATACATAATTCAAAATTAATCATGATCATGCATGATCCTGATCAATACTACTTCTAGTGGTGCATTCACTTCATTTTGTAGAGTCAATTAAACAATATGAAATACAATACCGTGGAGTTGAAGTCAAGTTTTGATCTTGGCAATTCTTATGTACAAAAGAGAAAAGGTTTCATCTCAGCAACAACTCAAATTAGAATGCTAGAACTTGATTAATGTTCAATAGAATAATATTATGAGAGAGAGAGAGAGAGAGAGAGAGAGAGAGAGAGAGAGAGAGAGAGAGAGAGAGAGAGAGAGAGAGAGAGAGAGAGAGAGTAGGTTGATAATGTCAATTTCTCTCATAATATTGACAACGTAGTTTGTTGTTGCAATGGTGTTGTTGACTCTATTCAGTTCCTTTTATGAAAGCAAATCACAAATGGTTATTGTATATGATACAATTTTGATCTACCTTATGCAGGAAAAGAGTGTTTCCTCTGGAAAAAGAATTTGAAAGTTTCATTTCATTCTTCCTTTTGACTTCAAAATTTTACTGAATTCTTCAGATTTGATATCTTAAAGATAGGATGGAAGAGTGCAGGCATTGTAGACAATAAGAAAAAGAGGGCAGCCAGTGAACACATTGCAAGCATTGCTCTATCAGATCTAGCCAAGTATTTTGATCTTCCAATCACAGAAGCTTCAAGAAATTTGAAAGTTGGACTTACAGTTCTCAAGAAGAAATGTAGAGAATTAGGTATTCCTCGTTGGCCACATAGGAAGATCAAATCTCTTGATGGTCTCATTCAAGATCTTCAGGTTCTTTCTCTTTTCCCTTCCTAATATGTTTACTTTTGCTGCACAATGTTCTATATTATAGTCGTCTTCAAAACAGGTTTCAACTCTATATTTATTTCGTAGTTCTATTGCACCATTCAATGAAGATAGTTCTTGCCTGGTGCACACTCACAACCAAAAAAAAAAAAAAGTTTGGCTTCTATCATTAAAACATTTGTACCAAATTTGTAAAATAGAAGGAAAGAAAAAGTATAGAAGAAAAAAAAAAGACAGTAGGAATTCAATTGATGCTATGGCAGTAACTGTAATAATCAGCCCCCTAAACCAAAATTTCTCACTTTGGTAAATGCTGATGCAAGAATAGCTGTGACGCATTTACATTTATTACATGGCACAGTAATTCTTCTATTCTAGACGTATGCACCTTCATGGGCAAGCATGTATCTTAGCTTGTGACTTGTGAGCACACCCACAAACATATCTATCGCAATATGGTACATGAAGAGTTTATAGAGACCTATTGGCAGGAAGAGGCAAAATGCCAACAGCAGGAGAATGAGGCAGTTGCCATGGTAGTGGCAAAAAGGATTAGGATGTTGGAGAGCGAAAAAGAAACTATAGAGAGAAAACCCTTTATGGAGTTGCATACTGAGACCAAAAGATTCAGGCAAGATGTTTTCAAGAGAAGGCATAGAGCTAGAGCTCTTAGAAACCATGGCCTATCAATGTCAAACAATCAGTTGATATAAAGAGCATAAGAGCAAGAACTACAAAATCAGTTAATTTGCTGGTGAAGAGAACTGATTTTGAAGGCATAGTGCACATCCAAATTATAGTGCTCTTATTAATAGATTACATAGAAAATTTCTAAAAAAGTGATCTTCACACACAGGGAAACACCAACGGTGGTGCATAAATAGATCGAGTACTGTCCAATAAGTTAGGGTTTTCGTTACAAGCTAGCAATCCAAAATCAATGAACATAGATTTGAGCCTCAGAAATGTAACAAACGAGAAATCATGAGAGCAAGGGGGCAAAATACCACATATATATATATATATATATATATATATATATATATATATATATATTCTAGCAAAACATGAAGAAAAATAGAAGAAAAGAAGAAGCGAAACTCACAGGGGAGTGGCAGAGTTTTCCAATGCGTGAGGGCTGTGGGTTGCGAACAGAGCAAGGGAGAGAGGGAGGGCCCCAGGCTGCTTGGCTAGGCGTGGAGGAGAAGGGGGCTCTGACGAAGGATTGGTGACAGCGTCGAGGTGTGGGAGGTGGTGAACAGCGCCCCTAGTGGCAGCGATATAGAGAAATCCGAGAGAGAGAGGTGAGGCCAGAGCGAGATCTGCGTGGGGGACGGGAAAGAGACCCACCTGAGATGGTGCCAACGAATGGTGGTGGTAGGCGAAAATGCAGGGAGACGACACGGCGGCAAAGACACTACAAAAGGGAAATGGTCTTCTGAAAATGGGGCGGTGGAAATCGTGCGATTTCGGAGAAGAGAGAACAAAGAGAACTGAGACGTAGGAAAGAAAAGGGGGGAAAAATAAAATGAGAAATTTGGCACCTAGACTAATTCCATCAATTATTTCAGCACTGCAACTTTCTTTCGACATATGCAGTGGTCAAAATCGTTGTAAATATCATATTTTTCATTGTAAATGTAAATATACAGTAAATTATGAAGTTTTAAGTAAAAACTTAACAACGATTTAAAAATCGCTGCAATAGATTAGTTTTTGCAACAATTTTTTTTGCAACAATATAAAAAACACTGCAATAAGTCAAATTTCTTGTAGTGAGCCTCCAAGAAACATTTCTAGAAAATTGAGGTCATTGCCGCTCTATTCACAAGCTAGAAGCATTAATCAGGTGTGGCAAACTCCCAACTTAACCGAACGACATTAGGACCAAATTTACATCCACAACGAAAGAAGTATTATTATGAAGAGTGAAAAACAATTTCCATTTCTTTAGGAAGACAAGCACTTGGCATTTGAATACATGAATTTAGTTTGAAGAGTTTGATGCTTTGGTAAAACGGCAGCCAATATTTCTATGCCACAAAGCAAGGCCAATCTGAGTCCTAGGCTATTGACAATCATGGATTCTAAACAATGTCTGGATAGGTTTCTCTTGATCAGCAAGACTGTCAGCTTCTCTAGCAGCCTAGTTTCTGCCGTGACCATGGCCAAACCATAAGTGTAGAGATCCACAATCATGTTCCATTTGCGGTATGAACATGGGAAATATTTTTCTTAGACAAACAATGGTATTCAAATAAGAACCATCATCACAAAATCATAACCATCATCATGAAATACCATGATATGTGCAGTGAGTTTTCTTGAAAAAGCTCAGTGTAAGTACAGGAGTATATATATCCTATATATATAGACATATGTCAATAACAGATTAAGTTGGGGTTAGTCTAGGTTCCAAGGACAATTATTTTGGGCAAACTCTAAAGAAAAATAATATTTAATAACTATCAAAAAGGAAAACACCAAAGCAAAAATATTTCCAGGCTTGCAACAAACATAACACTATATATTTCAAAAAACAAAAATTAAGAAAAAAAAATAATAAAAAAGAAGCTATGACAAAAACTAACATGTCTTCTTGCAACGGGCTAAAAAATCGTTCAAGAAGGCCGAAATATTCATTTGGGATGCAACAAACAAAACTAAGGATTATAGAGTTATATACAATTATAAGATCAGCATATATTTTTAGTCTCCCACTTTGTCTTCAACATTTATGTAAGTATTAATTGGAGTAAGTTTGATCTTTCATTGATGGTGTAAACCAACGACACCTTTTACAAGATCCTCATTTCATGCCCATCACGAACTCTACCAAACCCACCACTTTATTTTTTATTTTTAACATGAATTAAAATTTTCAACTAACAGTCATTCAAGCAAATTCTAGCCCAAAAAAAGGGAACAAAAATGAACCCTCTAAGAAGCAAGTCAAAAGCTTTGAGAAAAGTGAACAAAAAACCACACGTCTAGCTAAGAAGAGAAGAAATAATGCATTGAAGGGGAGAGAAGCTTAGTGGTTGGTTGAGGTTACCTGAATTGCGGGAGGGATTTTTGTGGAAGCATCAAATAACCATTGTTGCCTAAATATACTGAAGTGATGATATGAACCCACAATCAAAAGATATGAACTCACGGGAATGGAATCCCTAGAACCTACAATCAATTTGAAAACTCACTCAAAAAATTCAAAATCAAGTCAATGGAAAAATCTAGACCTGTTGAGGAACTCATTTCAAGAACCTAGATTATATGAAAATCTAAACCCATTGAAAAACCTGTCTCAAGAACCCAAATTACAAGGAAGAACGTTACAAAAATTGTGATTTACTTTTGATATGTTCAAAAGTTCATTCAAGAACAAAATGAAATAAACTTAACTCACAATGAATAAAATTGATCAAATTTCATAAATTTCTTAAAATGTGACTACAAGGTATTTAAATAACCATTCCCAAAACATAACCCTAGCTAAAATAAGGCCAATTCTTTCCAAAAATACTCTTAAGTGAATAGTGCCGCGGCTACAGTAACACGGCTATAATAACTCAGTTACAATAACTTAAAAAGTCTCTTGAAATCCTAATTCAACAAAATAAAATATATGTGAGCTAAGCATACTCAAACCCAATTATTCTAGACTAATTCTTATAACTAATAATAAAAACAAAAACCCTTTTAATGAGTTTAATCAAGTTCAAAGCCTTCAAGTGCCCAAGGCCTTTAAGTCATGTTGTTGCTCTCTTCCATAGCTTGTATCAAATGAATCTAAACTAGTTCTTCATCCTTTAAGCCCATCTTGAATGTTTGACTCTTATTATACTCGTCTCAAGTGAATTGTAACCATCTTTATATAGCTTCCTTGACCTTCCTAGCTCTTGATTTTGTAATTGCCTCATCTGAAACTTGTAAATGATCTTTAAGACTTGGTCCACCTTAGTGCCTATCATTCCCCCTCTCCTCAAAAGAATTCGATTTCGAATTTCCACCTACATCAAAGGGAAAAAGACCAGAAACATTGAAAGTAGCATAAATATGATACTTACCTGAAAGATCCACTTGATATGAATTTTAATTAATTTTCTCAAGAATTTGGAAAAGTCCATCCAAGTTACTCATATCATCAACAATCAAAAGTATCAAAGTTAAAGGAGTAGGTGGATTAAACCATAAATAATTTCAAAAGGAGAATAAGAAATAGTAGTATGCATGGTCATATTATATACAAACTCTAATAATAGCAAATGATACTCCTGTAAACTTGCATACAACAAGTCAATGAATGACAAAAGATACTCTAAAAAACGTTTATGCAACATGTCAAAAATCTTCTTTACACCAAACTGTTTCAACAAACCACATTTATGCACAAGCAACTCACGCATAAGATTAATAAGCTCACAAAGTCTATTCTTTTTCAACAAATACCAATCTAGTCTATAGAGCTGGCCAAATGATGGTTTCTCATGTACTCCATACACTCTAGCCAAGTCATCATCGACATACAATTTCTTATTATATTCAAGTCTCAATAACTTTGCATCTAAAATGATGACAAGGACATACTTTCTTGCTAAAGCATCATCCACAAAATTTTTCTTACCTTGTGTATACTTGATTATATGAGGAAAGGTCTCAATAAATTACACCCACTTGGCATGCATTCTCTTCAACTTGCTTTGTCCTTTCAAATGCATCAATGACTCATGTTCTTCAAAGAAAGGTTAGGTAGGGATTGTTGCACTAGTACAAAATCAATATAATGCTCTATCTCTCTAATAGGTGGCAATCCACTAAATACACCGCTAGGAATTATGATATTATATCTCTGCAACAAATAAACAACAACACTAGGCAAAGAGTCGTTAAATTCGTTAGTATAAAAGCTTGTCTTAGCATAAAAACTCACTTTTGTTTTTCTTTTTCTCTCTGCAATATCTCTTTCTTTTTTCTCTCATGGCTCTACTCTTTTTTCTTGGCTCTCAGCTACCTCTCTATTTTCTTTTCACTCTCTCTTTCTCTTGATCTTTCGGCCTCATTCTCTTTTTTCCTCTTACTCTCTTTTTCCTTTTCACTCCATTTTTTTCTTTTACTCTCCTCTTTTTTTGAACTCTCAGCCTTACAATTATTTTTTTAACTCATTCTCACTTTCTAGCTTCAGTTGGTCTTTATGGACTTGTATTGGAGTTAAAGGAGCAAGTTTGATTATTTTTTCCATCCTTTTCAAAACTGTACATGTTCCTTAACCCATCATGGATCACTCTCCTATCACGTTGCCACAGCCTCCCTAACAAAATATGGCAAGCATGCATAGGCACTATATCATAAAGCACACCATCTTTGTATTTTCCAATTGAAAAAGAAACTAACACTTGCTTATTTACTCTAACCTCTCCACAATCATCTAACCACTGCAACTTGTATGGTCTAGGTGTTTTAAGGTAGTTAAATTCAATTTCTCAACTAAAGTAGTGCTAGCCAAATTAGTACAACTCCTCCTATCAATGATCATAGTACATACCTTGTTGTTGGTGCGACATCTAGTATGAAAAGTATTCTCTCTCTGTTACTTTATGTCATTAATCTTAATTTGTGTATTGAGAGCAAGCCTGGCAACAAGAGAATCACCATGCCCTTCATTCTCATACTCATGTTCAATACTAAACTCACGTCTCCTCCTATATCTCCCACCTTACAGATTTCTACTCACGGCATCTCGATGATCTATCATATTTCTCACTTCCTCCAATACCAAATTCAATCGCTCATATTGTTGTTGCATAGCCTGCAACACAGAGTGATCTATTTACCACTCCCTTCAGTGATGAGTCACTTTTGTGAGACATCCTAATGTACTGCACAAAAATGAATGTTAATGGTAAAAAAGCTTACACACTCCCTTACATGTTTACACTCAAATAGTTGCACTTTACTCGTGTTTCACGCTTAATTGATTTTTTCCCGATAATGATCTCACACTCTCTTGCCTTTTATCTCAAAAATTTTCCGCTCAAGTTCTTTAAAAACTAGTTAAACTAAATCAAAACAATGCAAATTTGTTTTATTCCAATTAGTAATTAGATCCAAGAAAAAGAATAAGAACAATGAATAAAATGACACGAGACTCAAGGGAATTGAATGAGGGAAAGAGTAATTTCAAAACAAGATATCAACTAGAATGATGTATTCAACCCCTTTGATGATAAGGCTTAATCAACCATTTTCTTTCTATAATTTTCTTTTCTTTTCTTTGTTTTCAAAATTTTCTTTTCTTTTCTTTTCCTTTCCTTTATTTTATTTTATTTTCTTTTCTTTTCCCCTTTTATTTCTCTTCTTTTCTTTTCTTTTCTTTTCTCACTAATTCATTCACAAACAGTAATATTCAATTGTGAAAATCAAAAAATTGAATTCAAACACACAAAAATTAACAAGGAATAGGAGAGAATCAATGAAATGGCACTCTAAGCAATTGACAAACTTAGATATGTAAGAAAACCTAAAATTTTGAAATCCTAGGTGATGTAAATTTCGGCCACCCTAAAAGACCTTAATGACAAAGCAACTTTAGTAGCCCTAGGATGAAGGAATTTCAGCAACCCCAATTTAGGAAACCAAAACACAAAGAACCCTAATGATAGAATAATTTGGCAGTCCTAGGAACAAGGAATTTCGGCAGCCTCCTTTTTTTTTTTGGAAGCTTAGAACAATGAAGTCATAGAATTAAAGATGTAATAAATAAACGATACAATTAGACCTGATTGAAAACCTTGCTCTGAATACCAAATGATATGAAGCCACAATCAATTTGAAGACACATCCAAGAAAGCCAAAATCAAGTCAATGGAAAAACCTAGACCTGTTGAGGAACTTGTTTCATGAACCTAGATTATATGAAAATCTAGATCCATTGAAAAACCTTTCTCAAGAACCCAGATTACAAGAAAGAACGTCACAAAGGTTGTGATTTACCTTTGATAAGTTTAAAAGTTTATTCATGAACAAGAAGAGATTAACTCAACTCACAATAAATTAAATTCATCAAATTTCATAAATTTCTTAAAATCTAGCTACAAGGAGTTTAAATAACCCTTCCCAAAATATAACCCTAACTAAAATAAGGTCCATTCTTTCCAAAAATACCCTTAAGTGAATAGTACCGTTGTTACGGTAACTCAGCTACAGTAACTTAAAAAGTCTCTTGAAACCCTAGTTCAACAAAATAAAACATATGTGGGCCAAGCATACTCAAGTCCAATTATTCTAGACTAATTCCTATAACTAATAAAAAGCCATTTTAATGAGTTTAAGCAAGTTCAAAGCCTTCAAGTGCCAAATGCCTTTAAGTCATATTGTTGCTCTCTTCCATAACTTGTATCAAATGAATCAAAACTAATTCTTCATCCTTTAAGCCTATCTTGAATGTTGGGCTCTTTTTAGATTCGTCCCAAGTGAATTGCACCCATTCTTGCATAGCTTCATTGACCTCCTAGCTTTTAATCTTGTGATTGTCTCATCTGAAACTTGCAAATGATCTTTAAGACTTGGTCCACCTTGCTGCCCATCAATGATGAAATATCTACTCAAGGCCTATTGCGTACTCTAACGATCTGCAACTAGAAAGGAGAACTTGGAGAACCTAGTGAGGGAGGCTTCCAATGCTTAAGTTTGCCAAAATTCAAGCTCTTTCAATTGCTAATGAATCTATAATAGGTACCTAGTAGACTATTTATAATGGTTAAGATATCCTGCTATGGCAAAAACTCTTCGTAAACACGATTCTTAATGCCTAGCTTGGTATGTTTCTTTTAGAGCAAGATTCAGTCGTTGATAGAACTCTTCCAGCACAAATATCTCGCTTGGATTTATGTTTATAGATTTGTATCTTGTCGGGGTATGGTTAGCTGGGTTTCCATGTTGGTGATGCCTTTCTAAGGTTTATTTCTATGGATTGATTTTTATATTAGAAGGATGCGAGTAGTAGGCTTTACCTTTGAACCCATATGATGAGTTTAATGTAGGTTTATCTTTTGATCACCTTCTATCAAGTGAATCCCATGTGACCGCGACCCCTAATCACTCACAACTCTTTCCTCGCCCATAAAGCATATTTATATCTAACATTTACCCCACAAATACTTGTTGCACATGTACCAATGTGAATTTCCATTTTCTTCTCTTCTTTCTTCCTTTCTTTTTCTTTTATCTTTTCTTTCCACATCATTCATTTCAACTTCGATCCTCTTTTCTTTTTTTTTTTTTTTTTGTACACGTATCCTTTCCTTGTATTGCACATAGTTTGTGCATTCCTTTTGTTTGACAATTCACCTGTCATCCCCTGACTCACCTCATCATGCAATGTGAACTCTCCAGCTTGTCTGATACACCTCGTTCCTGTCTCTTTGTGCAATGTAGAATACGAGATTTATTCAGTGTGTCCCTTTTGCTTTTGACATGTGGCGCCCTTCCTTTGGCTCCAACCACTGTGCCCTTTGCCCTTCCATATTCCCATAACCATCATCATCTTTCCTCTTCAACCTCTTTTCTTACTCTAAATATCTTCTACGTCTACTTAGCTTTCCCCCTTTTTTGCCTTTATGTTCTTTTTTTTTGCTTACCTTTCTTTCTCCTACCTCCAAATCTTCACATTCCTTTACTCAAATGGCTCTTAGGAATGCTTCTTGCTACTCTACTCAATCTTCTTGACCACATTGGTCCCCAAATGGGTCTCGTGGTGCTGACTCCTTGTAGCATGTTGCCTTCAAGGGAAGTCGCTTAACCACCACCCTTCTACATCTGCTTAACCTTCCCCCATTTTCTGCCTTTATGTTCTTTATGTTTGTTTACCATTCTTTCTCCTACTTTCGTAGCTTCACATTCCCTTACTCAAATGGCTCCTAGGAATGCTTTCCACTACTCTCCTCAGTCTTCTCAACTACATCTATCCCCAAATGGGTCTTGTGGTGCTGACCCCTCGCAGTTTATTGCCTTCGAGAGAGCTCGTTAGACTCCCACCAACACTTAGGCCAACTTCTTGAGGGATTGGTATAGTATTCGTGAGTTAGTGTGGATAACCCCTCTTTATTCTCGTTGTGCCATCGTCAACTATGAGTGGTTGCTGAACATGTCAGGCTTTATATCAGCATATTTTTATGGGGCTAAAACGCCCCTATTGTCACCTAGTTTGTAACATCTTGGACTATTTAGGCATAGCCCCTGCCAAGCTCTTGACTAAAGCTTGGAGGATCATGTTATCTTGCTGCATTGTTTGGAGGCAAGACTTGGAGGTTGTGATAGAAGAGAACCTTGAACTCACCGTTCATGAATTCTTTAATATCCATGGCATTAGATTGCACGATGGAAAACAGTGTAGCTTTCGTTTATGAATGGGCTATCGGGTTGTACATTTGGAATCTCGCTACTCCCACATCAAGAAATGGGATTGAAATTTCTTTTTCATTTCTAGAGTTGCTAGGAGTTTACCATTCATTAGGCCAGCCAATGCAAGTTTCCTATGAAGGCCTCTTGGCGTTCTGATCTTGACAGTTGTGATTTCAAAGTTATTCCCACTAGGGGAGAAATGTAATGTTTGGATCTTATTTACTCATGTGTTAGGGAAAACTCAAACTCTGTTGGTTATGATGTGATCCTTACTTGGGAGAATATCTACCATTTCATAATGGTTCCCAATCATTCGCATGTTGTAAGACTTTAAACACCTAGTTCAGTAGGCCCAAGACCCTCTCCCGGGTGCAAGAGATCTACTCTTGCTCCATCAAACACAAAAGGAAAATGGCCTTGTACCAAGGGTGATGGAGTTCATGGTGGATCACATGTTCGTTGCAACCCGCTTGTCCAAAAGGGGCATGGAGCATCCTTTGCCACCGACTAACCCTTCGTCTGGCAGCCATCAAGAAACCCAATGTTCACCCCCACCATTAAATCAAGATCATCTCAAGGATGTGATTAACCAATAAGCCTAGGACTTGGATTCATTTTTGGACTCTACATTTTTTAACATGATTCCTGATGTCTTCCCGAGTTCCTTTCCATAAGCATTTTACGAGAGATTTGAGGCGTTGTCCTCCTTTTTGACTACAAGTGAATCTGTTGAAGTGTTGAAGGTTGGTAGAGAAAAGCTTGCTCCCATCATAGCCAAGACCATGGTGGAGGATGTTGAGGTTGTTGCAAACTCACCTACATCTGCAATATAGGCCATTATTTAGAGCGGGGAAACTTATGAGATTCTTACGGACGCGACAACCTCTCTTGTGGGTCAATCCTCGCCCATTGCTACTCTTGGGGAGGAAGTTCCTAGGGCTATTACTGTCGTTAGCCTAGCCCAATCCCCGATGGTCATTGGAAGCAAATATGATTTTGGTTAGCTTTTGGGGAATCAACTCATGATTCCCTCATAAAGCTAGGCTGAATGGATGAACCTTCTTTTACCTAATGCAACTTCTCAATGTCATGGTCCTTACTCAGAGGTTTTTGGTTCCCCCTTGCTCAACCTTCTCCATCTACCCCACAATTGGGTAGATCTTCTGATCCTTTAGTCGCCCGAATTGCTTGAGAACTTGAGCATTTTCTTTCTCAAATGTGTAACCCCACTATTGATTTGTGTGATCTTTTCTTTGTGTGTCATTAACTAATATAGGTTGTCTATCACAAAGTTTGCTCTCCTTAGCCCTGTGATTTTCCCATTGCCAATAGGGTTTAGAAAAGCAAGTCCAATCCTCTCATTCATTCAAGGAAGGAACCCAACAAACCATATCTGAAGTAGTGGAGGAGAAGAAACAAAGGGAGACTACGTACTCTCAATTAGGTGCTCACTCGCATGCTAAAGAGGCAGAGATCACTGTACTGAAGGTTGATGTATTTGGACTCCAGCGCGACTTGGCCTCAGAAAAGTCTTCTTTGGAGAGGGTGTAGAATGACCTTAATTAGGCCTTGGAGCATGAGTGAGAGGTTGGTCAAGCATTAGTGCTTTTGAAGGACTTGTTAGAGGCAGAGTGTTGTTGTGATGATAGACTGGAGGCCAAACAGGAGGAGGCATTGAAGTTTTTTTTTTTTTTTTTTTTTTTTTTTTTTTTAAGCAAGGAAGTGCTACTCAACTTACATAAAGAGGGCCTCGAAGGCTAAAGATTCTGGCTGAAAACTTTATTTAGACCTTGATGTCATTTGAGGAGAGTTGGCCCAAGCCAAGGACAACCACTAGACTGGTAGAGAGGAGCTTAGGAAGGTTGACAGGCATTACCTTAGGCTCCAAGGTCTAACTGAGACTTTGCAGGAGAAACTTGCAAAGTCTAAGCAGTGTGCTAATGAGTTGGACACTGAACTTTGGTTTTTCAAGGATGAAGTTGTTTTTTGATTGAGCTGAATTATTGCATTTTTAATGCTTTTGGAACCAATATATATTAATTCTTTCATTACTTTATCATTGGTTTTATATGGAAAAATGAATAAATCAAAGTTATGATTTTAATTGATTAAAAGCATGAATTTCTGCTCTAATTTTATCAACTGTTGATTAATATAGTTTATGGTACATATTGCTCGAGTGGCAGCTTCTGGCCGCTTGAGCGAAGTCAGGCAGATTCAAACGCTCGACTTCCGCTCGATAGTGGGCTCGAGCGAGTTGCAGGAAAAGAGATCACTCGAGCAGAGGCATTTGGCCGCTCGAGTGAATTCAGGCAGAGTCAAATGCTCGATGTTCACTCGACAGGCCGCTCGAGCGAACTTAGGCAGAGTCGAACGCTCGATAGGCTGCTCGAGCGAACTTAGGTAGAATCGAACGCTCGATGTTCGTTCGACACTCTGCTCAAGCGAATATCGTATTTTTACAGATCAGGGTTTATTCCGCCGTCAGAGTATATATATGTTTTTTTTACATTTTAGGACGACTCTTGGTTGGGAAAACTCAGTTTTGAGTAGAAAAACACTTAGAATTCATTATTTTCCATTGATTTTCATTCAGATTCGGAGAGGAGGATTCATACAATCGATCATTCACGCAGCTACACAATTTTTACTGGATCATTCACTCACACTGCAGCAGATTGAAGAACTCCTTGAGGGGTCCAATTGCCACTGCAACTCAGCCTCCTCCACCGCTTCGAATCTTCATCTCCATTCAATTGGCTTGATCTTTTCAATTCCCTACTTGCTATTTCATTTCAGTTTTGAGTTTTTGAATTATTTTGGAGAATTTTGATTTAGATGTTTGAGTAATTTATTTGTTATTCATTTAATTCATGTTATTTATTTTTATCGTTTCATTAAGCTTTCATTTTAATAGTGATTACAATTACGGTGGTTTAATTTGAGAATTTGTGATTTGAATATAATGATGAACCCTAGAACATTGATTTTGGGGCTTTTCAATTTTCAGTGCATGTTTTGTTAATTACTTCCTAATTTAGTTTAATTCTTAATTTAGTTTTATTAATTTTTGAGTTTAATCTATTAGTCCTTTACATTCCAATCCGACAATCAAAATCTAAAAACATGAATCTAGTCCATGACTAGTACCCTTTTCCATCCATTGCACATGCCATCATTTTATTTTCTCTTTGTGAAGTTTTTCACCCTTTTCAACGAGTTTGATTTTTAAGTAACTTTCCCTGAGGAGACGATCTAGGAATTTATTCCTAATTATTACACGACATCCTCCTGCACTTGGGATAGCTTTAGTGCTACTCATTTTTGAGTGAGTCAAGTTCTTGGCGCCGTTGTCTGGGAAAGTATTTTAGCTTAAATTTAAACTCGTTATTTTTGTTATGCTCTTTAAACTGATGTTTCATGTCATGGGTGAGGGACAGTTCAAATAGGTTGCTTAGAGTCACATCGAGTGTTAAGAGTAGTATACACAGTTTGGAGATAGATAGCTCTTCTGTCTTTTCTATTAGTGAGTCAGGTGAGGAAATTGAAATTGAACCAGAAAACATGGCTGCACTTGCACCACGCACTCTTAAGGATTATTTGCAACCCACTCGCACCACTACACCTTCATGCATTGTTTTACCTGAAAATGCATCTAATTTCTCTATTAAGTATGTCATGATGTCAGTGATACCTCAGTTCCATGGGATGGATTCTGAGAGTCTTTACCAGCACTTGACAGATTTTGAGTTGGCTTGCACTACTTTTATCACTAGGGCTGTTACTGATGAATTCATTAGACTTCGTTTATTTCCTTTCTCTTTAAAGGATAAAGCGAATATTTGGTTTAATTCTTTGAGGCCTAATTCTATTTCTAGTTGGTCTGATATGCAGCGTGAATTCTTATAAAAATTTTTTCCTTTTCAGAGAACTCAGTTTTTGCAAGAGCAAATCAGCCAATTCAATTAGAGAACTGATGAGACCTTTCAGGCCAGTTGGGAAAAATTTAAAGATTTGGTGAACATTTGTCCACATCATGGTTTTGAATCTTGGAGGTTGATGAGTTATTTTTACACTGGTTTCACTCTAGAATGCAAGCAGTTTGTTCAGACAATGTGCAATGGGGAGTTCTTCAGCAAGGAACCTGATGAAGCACTATCATTTTTTGACTACCTTGCTGAGAGCGCACAACAGTGGAACACTCGTACTGATCGAGTTCCATTAGTAGCACAGCCACTGAGGGCAATTTCTGGAGGGAGTAGATATGAGCTTAAAGAAGACACTGATGTTCAAGCCTGAATAGCTGCATTGACTAGAAGACTAGAGGTCATGGAAATGGAAAAAGTGAAGGTTGTGAAAGTAGTAAAGGCATGTTCTATATGTGCTGATTCAAACCATAAGACCCAAGACTACCCGATTATGCCAGTATTTCAAGAAGGTGGGTCTGAGCAGATGCAATCAACTAACTGGGTTAATAGAGCATAGAATCAGCCTTTCTCCAACACATATAATCTGGGGTGGAGGAATCACCCAAATTTCTCATGGAGAAATGATCAGCCTAGTCGGTCCCCACCACCTCAGCAGCAGCCATTTAATCAGGGTGCTCCTCAGCACCAGTATCCACCATATCAGAATACTCAGAGCTATCCTTATGTAGCTCCTCCTAGATTTCAGCCTCATGTAGCTGCACAGAGTTCTCAGCCTTCATCATCTGCAAAGAAGACTCTAGATGACAGTATGGCTCAGATGGCCAATACACTTCAGCAATTCATGCAGATTCAGGCCACCACAAATAATCAGAACACTCAGGCCATAAATGAGTTGCGAGGCACTATTAATAAGATGAGCACAACCTTGAGCACCCTAGAGAAAGGGAAATTTCCAGCACAGCCTCAGCCTAATCCTCAAGTATACAGGCAGCAACAACAACAAAAGTGCATAATGTCTCAGGGGATGTTATTGAGACAGCGAAGACAATTCTTACTTTGAGAAGTGGGAAGGAAGTTCCCCAACCAGAGATTCCTATAGACACATAGGTAGTTGGTCCTACACCTGAAGATGTAACAGAGACTGATGAAGTTGAGAAAGAATCAGAGGTAGTGAGACCAGAGTTGAAGAAGCCTGTGAGTGCAGATGTTGAGACTAGTAAGGGATACCAACCTGTGGTTCCCTATCCTCAGAGATTGGCAGCTGACCAAAAGAACAAGTATCACACGAAGATTCAAGAGATTTTCAAGCAAGTGAAGATCAATATTCCACTCTTGGATGCCATACAACAAGTGCCTTCATATGCAAAATTTTTGAAGGACTTGTGCACAGTGAAGAGGAAGCTGAATGTGAAGAAGAAAGCTTTTCTAACGGAACAAGTTAGTGCATTTATATTGAGTGAGACTCCTCAGAAGTTTGGAGATCCCGGCTCTCCCAACATATCCATTATGATTGGTGAATCACGCATTGTGAGAGCTTTACTTGATTTGGGGAGTAGTGTGAACTTGCTACCATTCTCAGTATATGAGCAATTGGGATTGGGTGAGCTGAAAAAGACCTCCATCATGCTACAGCTGGCTGACAGATCAGTTAAGGTACCGAGGGGTATTGTAGAGGACGCGTTGGTCCAGGTGGACAAATTCTACTACCCAGTGGATTTTGTGGTTCTTGACATGCAGCAGCCTGTCTCCACTATTTATCAAGCTCCTGTCATCCTAGGAAGACCATTTCTAGCTACATCAAATGCATTGATCAATTGCAGAAGTGGAGTTTTAAAGCTTACCTTTGGGAACATTGCACTTGAGTTGAACGTTTTCAACGCTTGCAAGATGCCAGCACATTTTGATGACACAAGTGATTTGAATGCTGTGGAGAGTTTGACACCAACAGATTTTATTTGCTCAACTTCTCCCTTCTCTGATGATGATTATATTTTTCAGACACCTGAATTTTTATTTGATGAGAAAATTGATCATATCAATGAAGATGACTTTGATTTTTTTGATTGTTTTGCAGATTTTTCGTTACCACTTGAAGTACAATTTGTGGGAGCAAGATGGAAACCCCAGTTTGAAGCTCTACCACCACTAGACATGCTTAAATCTTCAGAGGAAGAAGTTCCCCAGTTGGAACTAAAACCACTTCCTCAAGATTTAAAGTATGTGTTCCTTGGTCCTGAAGAAGGCACTTTTCCGGTGGTGATTTCCTCAAAGCTAAATCAGAAGGATGAAGCCCAGTTGATCGAAGTATTAAGGAAGCATCGAGGTGCAATTGGTTGGACAATAGCTGACATCAAAGGCATTGATGCCGCTGTATGTACCCACAGAATCCATCTTGAAGATGATGCTAGACCGGTTCGTGATGCTCAACGTAGGCTCAATCCTACCATGAAGGAAGTTGTGAAAGAGGAAGTGCCTAAACTACTCGCAGTAGGTATCATTTACCCTATCTCAGACAGTAAGTGGGTAAGTCCAACTCAAGTGGTACCAAAAAAATCTGGTTTGATTGTTGTTAAAAATGATAAAAACGAGTTAATTCCAATTAGAATGGTTACTGGCTGGAGAATGTGCATTGACTATAGAAAACTTAATTCAGCCAGTAGGAAGGATCATTTTCCTTTACCATTCTTGGATCAAATTTTGGAAAGAGTAGCTGGTAATGCATATTATTGTTTCTTGGATGGCTATTCTGGTTATTATCAAATTGCTGTAGCACCTGAGGATCAGGAGAAAACCACTTTCACCTGTCCTTTTGGCACTTTTGCTTTTACTAGAATGCCTTTTGGTTTGTGTAATGCTCCAGCTACTTTTCAGAGATGCATGATGAGTATTTTTTCTGACATGATTGATGATATTTGTGAAATATTCATGGATGATTTCTCTGTTTTTGGAAAATCCTTTGAGAGTTGTTTGCATAATTTGGCACGTATTCTCCAGAGATGTGAGGAAAAGAATCTTTTACTTAATTGAGAGAAATGCCAATTTGTGGTCACTCAGGACATTGTATTGGGGCATATTGTTTCTTCTGAGGGTATAAAGGTTGACAAGGCAAAAATTGAATTAATATCTAAACTTCCTATTCCTAGGACAGTTAGGGATATTCGTTCTTTTCTTGGTCATGCTGGCTTTTATAGGCGGTTTCTTCAAGGGTTTAGTTCTATTGCAAAACCTTTGTGCACCCTTTTACAAAATGATATTGAATTTGTTTGGACTGATGAGTGCCAAAAATCTTTTGATACCCTTAAGAAATCGCTTACCACTGCACCTATTGTGCAACCTCCGCAGTGGGACCTTCCCTTTGAAATTATGACAGATGCTAGTGACTATGCCTTAGGAGCTGTTTTGGGGTAGCGGGTGGATAATAGGCCATTTGTGATTTATTATGCTAGTAGAACCTTGAATGATACCCAGAAAAATTATACCACTACTGAAAAAGAATTGCTTGCAGTGGTTTTTGCACTTGATAAATTTCGGACTTATATTCTTGGTTCTCCTATTACTATTTTCACTGACCACTCTGCTCTTAAGTATTTGTTGGCTAAGAAAGATGCAAAACCACGCTTGATTCGCTGGATTCTATTACTTCAAGAGTTCAACATCCACATTAAGGATAAGAAAGGAGTTGAAAACGTGGTAGTTGACCACCTATCTAGATTGTCATCATCTCCTTCTTCAAATGTCAGCCTTCCTCTTGATGATAGTTTCCTGGATGAGCAGCTGTTTGTGGTTGATAGAGCTCCCTGGTATGCTGACATAGTTAATTATTTGGTGACTGAGAGAATGCCTTCTGAATGGTCCACCCAAGATAAGCGTCGGTTTCTCTCTAAGGTACGACACTTTTATTTTGATGATCCATATCTTTTTAAATATTGTTCGGACCAATTGATTCGAAGATGTATTCCTGATGATGATTTTTCTTCGGTTTTGAGATTTTGTTATATGGGTGCATGTGGTGGTCATTTTTCAGCAAAGAAAACGGTTTCAAAAATTTTGCAAAGCGGTTTTTACTGGCCTTCCATGTTTAAAGATGCTTATAATTTTTGCAAGGCTTGTGAGCCTTGTCAAAAATTGGGATCCATTAGCAAAAGAGACATGATGCCACTTTCCCCTATTCTGACTTTAGAAATTTTTGATTGTTGGGGAATAGACTTCATGGGACCTTTTCCGGTTTCTTTTGGAAACACATATTCTTTTAGCTGTGGATTATGTTTCAAAATGGGTGGAGGCCATTGCTTGCAAAACAAATGACTATCATGTTGTCCTGAAATTTTTGCAATCTTTGTTTGCTCGTTTTGGCATGCCAAAAGTTATTATAAGTGATGGGGGTTCTCATTTTTGCAACAAACCATTTTCTACACTTGTGAAGAAATATGGTATTACACACAGAGTTTCTACCCCTTATCACCCTCAAACAAATGGGCAAGCTGAATTGGCAAACAGAGAGATAAAAATTATTTTAGAGAAAACCATCAAGCCTAATAGGAAAGACTGGTCGTTTAAACTTCTTGATGCTTTGTGGGCTTATAGGACAGCTTTTAAAACAAATCTAGGGATGTCTCCTTATCGATTAGTTTATGGTAAAGCTTATCATTTACCTGTTGATATTCAGCATCGAGCTCTTTGGGCCATAAAACATGTTAACATGTCACTTGATGAAGCTTCAGGGTTGAGAAAATTGCAGATCAATGAATTGGATGAAGCTCGTCGGAATGCTTATGACAACGCTCAGATTGCAAAGGAACGCATGAAAATTCTGCATGATCAGAAAATTCATCCAAAGCATTTCACACTTGGCCAGGAAGTTCTTCTTTACAACTCTCGCTTGCACATTTTTCCTGGAAAGTTGAAATCCCGATGGAGTGGGCTGTACATTGTAAAGACCGTTCATCCTCATGGTGCGGTAGACATTGTCAATCCGAAGAATGGTAATAGCTTCACTGTCAACGGACAACGTCTAAAGTCATTTCTGAAGGGCTTTGATCCACATGAAGAGATCTTGCTTGTGCAAGACCTCAGGGAAGTGTTTTGATTTGCTTCTCCTCCTTTACAGTTTTCTTTACTTGCTTTGTTTTATTTGTTCTTTTGTTTTGATTTTATATTTCATGTTGATTGTTTGTTTTGCTTGCTTAGTTCTGTACGCTTTCTTTTCTTTCGATCGACTCATTGAGGGCTATGTCTCTCACTAGTTGGGGGTAGCATGTGTGTACAGTTTTAAAAAAATAATAAATAAATAAATAAATAAGATTTGTGAAATTTGAGCATCTTGGTGGAGTAGTTGAGTGGGATCATTTGTGAAGATTTATTTTCAAGCTTAAACATAGAGCATGATTTTTGATGCATCATATTTTGTTGATATGTGGCTTGAAACACCGGGATGTTATGCTTATTGAGATGAAACTTGATAAAATTTTTGTAGAACAAAAGGCAAATTTTGAAGGACATTTTGCACATGCTTACGCTTGTAGTGTTCCTTATTTACCATTCATTGATTTAACACTGGAGAAGTAAACTGCAGGACTACCGAGCCATGCCAAAAAAAAAAAAAGAAAAAAAAAAGAAAAAAGGATTTGAAAAGAAAAGAAGAAAAGGAAAAAAACAAAAAGAAAAGAAAAAAAAAGAGAGAAAATGTGATGACCCGCTTTTGCGTGTATTTTCACTGAAGGGTTGTTTTTAATTTAATTAATATATTGGTTTATTTATTTTAAATTATTGCGTTTTAAAATTGATTTTTATTTGTTGGATGTTGTGTTTTATTTATTTATTCGTTTTACGGTTTTTAATCTCATTCTCGGCGGATTTGTTTTATTTTCCGGAGTGAGGATTGGACCTCATTTCTTTCCTACATCTTTTCTTTTCCCTTTTTCCTTTTTCTCTTTTTCTCTTTTCCTTCTTTTTTCTTTTTTCTTTCTTTTTCTTTTTCTTCTTCCTTTTCTTTTTTCCTTCCCGCGCGTAACCCCCCCGTTCGTCTCTCTCTCTCTCTCTCTCTCTCTCTCTCTCTCTCTCTCTCTCTCTCTCTCTCTCTCTCTCTCTCTCTCTCTCTCCTCTCCCACGCCGGTTTCAGCCTCAGCCCCGACCCACTGCCATCCGGCCACCGTGGTCGACACCACCCCCGCCAGTTGAACCCCCTCCTGCCGGCGCACCACCCCACCGAAACCCAGCCCCATCCGGCCAGCCGTTTGGCTAGAAAACGCCCAACAAGCCCCACGATTTTTGCCTTGATCCGCCGCCGTCGCTCCACCTCCGGCCACCACCTCTTCACCACTTCATCACCGGTTTCTTGCCGTCCTAACCCACCCATTTTCGGCCTCTAATAGCCACCGGAACAGCTCCCACGAGCTAGCTTTCCATTTTGGGAAATCCGGCCATCAACCACCGTTTTCGCCACCACCCACGGCCAAACTTCACTTCCACTAGCTTCATAATCATCCTTAGACCATTCCCTATCAATCCCAAGCCTTGGTTTGTCCCCGTTCAAAAGTGGGTATTTTACAACCCACGGCCACAGTGAATTTTCACTGTTACGTTGCTTTCCTTCCGCCGTTTGCAACGCCGCAAGCTTTCTAAAAATACCGTATAGCGCTGTAAGTATTTTTCAAACTCTATTTTAGATTTAAATATATTATTAATTTTTCAATAAATTCATTGACTGGTTGGTTGATTCCGGACTGAGTCCGAGGAGTTCGGGGGTCGGATGGATTGAGGACGGAGTGCTTGGTTTTGGTTGTTTGTGATTGCTTGATTTTATTTGAGCCCTGAGGCGTGAGTTGCATTTTGCGTATATGTGCATTTTATTTATTTGAGAAAATCCCGTTTTATTGGCGTAAATGGTTTTTGGGGTGCGTGTGTCTCACGAGCCCAAGCCGGGATGGGTTATTATCTCGGTGGAGCTCCTCTGGTCACTCGGGAGTGGATAAAACTGAGTGACATCCCCTGGGTTGTCGCAGGGCGACGACCGGATTGCATGATATGGTAACACTGTCATGTCGACTCCGTGGTCCCTAGAGTGGCGGGGACCAGAGGATGGCCTGGCCAGGTACGCTCGAGGCGCGAGTCTGGGCATCGCTTGTTTAGGTGTCACATGCATAGTCGTTACTTGCGGTGTGGCACAGAGCCAGGGTATGCGGATGATCCCTAGGGGAGATCATGGTGCATGCATAACTGGATTGTTTTTATGGTTTTCGGATGTGTGCCATTTTCTGGAAAAATGGCGATGCTTGGTTTCCGAGATTTTTGATCCATTTTCTGGGAAAATGGTGGTTTGGGGCATTATCTGGGATAATGGCGAGGCTTGGTTTTAAGGATATGTTTTGTGGGCCAAATGGGTTTTTGGCGTGCGCGTGAAAATCATGTTTTATGGCGCATGTGCATTGGTTTTTATTTCATGCATATTGTTTGAGTTTTATATGTTTTTATCTAGTGGTGTTTGGAGTTTACTTACTTGCGGCACCATTTTTGGTACCGTAGATTTTGGTGCAGAGATCGAGGATGAGGAGGAGGAGGCTGAGCCCGAGGATGCGGCTCCGCCGGGGTGCTGATGTTATGTTTTGTATTTAGTTTAAAATTATATTTGTGTCTTGTAATATTTATTTATGTATGTTTTGAATAGCTTTGTATTAAACAAGAAAAAATCTGGTACTTAGTTATTGACTGGCTTTTCGCTGCATATTTTCTCATGCACATTCTTTGCTTTTTCACACAGTTGGCACACGTCGATAGGGTGATGACCCATGATGTCATCATCTGAACGTCTCGATTTCCCCGTGTCCTTGCATGGGGATTTGGGGGCGTCACAGGTGGTATCAGAGCGGTTTGGCTCTGGGTGAAAACCACATGTCCCGTAGGTAGTACCAGAATGTTTTAAGGTTGTGTTTTAAAAATTTATGTTAAGTAAAGTTGTTATTTGTTTTGTTTATTTGTTTTATTTGTTTTATTTGTTTGAACTTGTTTGTTTGTTTTTATTTATTTAGTTATGTTTTTGCAAGCTGGTTTCTTTTGTTTTGTGTGATGTGGTGTTGGTCTTTGGTTCTGTATTTGTTTGTTATTGGTTTTATTTATTTTTGTTTTCTTAAAGGGGGTCAAAGGTTGTGGTGGCAGGAAAATGGGGAGGCCAAAGAAATCTACTTAGGAGCCACGGGACAATACGTCAAGAGATGACTCCATAGCCCAAGCCATACGGCAGATGACAGAGTTTATGCAGCAAAATTTTAGGCCACAGCAGACAGGGCCTTGGCCACAACCAGAGGGACCTTGGCCACAACAAGGGGGTCCCTGGCCGCCACAAGGAGGGCCTTGTCCGCAATAAGAAGGACTTTGGCCGTAACCAGGAGGTCCTTGGCCATATCAGGGAGGGCCTTGGCTTTACCCGGGAGGATCTAGCAGCATGGTGCAAGCCGGATGCACCTATGAGCACTTTCTGGCGCATAGGACCCCACACTTCACTGGAGAAGAGGATCCGCTTCAAGCTGGAAAGTGGATCAAAGACCTGGAAAGAACTTTTGAGGTGTGTGGTTGCACCGAGGTGCAACAGGTACTCTACGCCAGCTATCTGTTGCAAGGCACCGCTTTTGATTGGTGGGATACCAAGAGGGTGATGTTAGAAGCAGAGTTGGGATCATTCACCGCTGTAACCTGGCAGCGCTTCAAGAAAGAATTTAATGACCGCTTCTTTCCCGCATCGGTAAGGAAGCAAAAGGCAAGAGAGTTAGTGGAACGGTACTCCCGGAGATTCATAGAACTTGGGCGATTCGCTCCCACCTTATCGCCACAGAGGAGATGTGAGCTGAGCGTTTCCAGGAGGGACTACGCCCTGATATACGCCGTATGGTGGTCAGTCATCGTATATCCACTTTCCAGGACTTAGTGGATGTGGCCACCCTTATTGAGCGAGAGAATAATCTGAGTATGGGCTCCCCTCCGGGTCATAAGAGGCGGAGTTTCTCTAGGGAAGGAAGCAGCTCGGGTTCGCCTCAGAAATTTGTTCAGCGGACTGGAACTCGACCGCAAGCATCCTCAGGTGTTTGCATGGGAGGACGTGTGCCTGTTTGCGGAGTTTGTAATAGAGCCCATGTGGGTGAGTGCCCTTCTGGTGGGGCTCGATGTTAAAATTGTGGCCAGCAGGGTCACTTTGCCCGAAAATGTCCAAGAACAGCTCAAGGAAGCCGTGGAGGTAGACGCGATGGAAGAACAAATCCAAGGCAAGCAGTGCAAGCCCAGGTTTATGCTGTCACACCTGGAGATGTGGATGATGAGGCGCTAGTGACCCATGATGCTGGAGTAATTACAGGTATGGGTTAATTTAATTTTAAGTTGGAGTTAATTTTTGGTGTATTTGGTTTCTCCTTTGCTTTTTTTTTTTTTGGATTTCATGGGTTAATGTGTTTGGTTCAGGAAGAGTCCGTTTGTATGAGTTTTATGCTTGCACTTTGTTTGATTCCGGTGCGTCACAGTCGTTTGTATCTTCCACTTTTGCTCGGGTGTGTAATTTGGTCACGGAACCTTTGCCAAAGTCATTGGTGGTGGCTTTACCCGATGGTGAAATGGTATGGTGCTCCAAGGTTGCGTTGGGATGCCCGTTAAATTTTGATGGAAGGTTCTTGGATGCTGATTTGGTTGTGTTTAAGCTGTTGGGTTTTGATATCATCCTCGGGATGGATTGGCTATACCGATATTCTGCGAGTATTAATTGCAGAAGTCGGGTAATTACCTTTCAGCTTCCAGATGGTGATTGTCTGGAATTTGCGGGGAGTAAGTTAAAAGAAAAGCCGGTAATTATATCGGCAATTCAAGCAAGAAGAGAGATTGCATGGGGAGCGGATGCATTCTTAGTTCAGATGGTGTCTACGCCGTCCGAGAAGAAGTCTTTGGTAGACATTCCAGTTGTGGTAGAATTCCTCGATGTGTTTGTGGATGACTTGCCCGGACTACCCCCTGTTCGGGAAATGGAGTTTGTTATAGACTTGGAACCTGGAGCAGCTCCTGTACATAAAGCTCCTTATTGCATGGCACCGACTGAATTAAAAGAGCTGAAGACTCAGTTGCAAGAGCTGGTAGATAAGGGATTTATTCAACCTAGTACGTCGCCGTGGGGTGCGCCAGTTTTGTTTGTTAAAAAGAAAGATGGACCCTCCGTATGTGCATTGATTATCGGGAATTGAATAAGGTGACCATCAAAAATAAATATCCTCTCTCGCGGATCGACGATTTATTTGATCAGCTTCAAGGAGCAGTCATGCTTTCGAAGATTGATTTGAGGTCGGGATACTACCAGCTGAGGATCAGAGACAAGGATGTGCCTAAAACTGCTTTCAGGTCGAGGTACGGGCATTATGAATTTAAGGTGATGCCGTTTAGGTTAGCTAATGCCCCTGCCGCTTTCATGGATTTGATGAATCGAGTATTTCGACCTTATCTGGATTCCTTTGTGGTAGTATTTATTGATGATATTCTGATTTATTCCCGAGATGTTGAAGAACATGTGTATCATCTTCGTCTGGTACTTGGGAAATTGAGAGAACACCAGCCATATGCCAAGCTTAGCAAGTGTGAATTCTGGCTGGAGGAAGTCAGATTTCTTGGGCATGTGATTTCTCGAGACGGAATGGCTGTTGATCCTAGTAAGGTGGAAGCCATTTTGTCATGGCCGCGTCCAACTACAGTGCGTGAGATCCGGAGTTTCTTGGGGCTTGCTGGTTATTACCGAAGATTTGTGGAGGGATTTGCTCGCCTATCCGGACCTCTCACAACTTTGATTCGGAAGAATACAGAATTTGTTTGGTCAGATAAGTGTGAGAGAAGCTTCCAAGAATTAAAGAACAGGTTGACGACGGCACCAGTGTTAGCGCTTCCAGAATCGCATAAGCCATTCGTAGTCTTCAGTGATGCGTCTAAGTTTGGTTTGGGTTGTGTCTTTATGCAGGAAGGACGGGTTGTTGCCTATGCATCTCGTCAGCTAAAGGACCATGAGAAGAATTATCCGACGCACGATTTGGAATTGGCTGCAATTGTTTTTGCTCTCAAGATCTGGCGACACTTTTTGTATGGGGAAGCTTGCGAGGTATACATTGATCACAAGAGCTTGAAGCATTTGTTTTCCCAAAAAAATCTGAACATGAGGCAGAGGCGATGGCTAGAGCTAATCAGTGACTACCAGTGTGAGATCAAATACCATCCGAGGAAGGCTAATATAGTTGCTGATGCTTTGAGCCGAAAATCGCACTTGGAAGATGAAGCCGAGCCATCGGAATTGAATTTGTTGCTTTGTGGGATGAGAAGGCTCCTTATTTAGAGTTCACAGCAAGAAGAGATTTTATCTTCAGTTCTTGATATTCGAGTAACTGATTTTGAAGAATTGAAGACTCTACAAAGAAAGGATCCAAAGCTGTTGAATATCAGAAAAAGAGTCAGAAAATCTCGAGGGCCGTTGCATTATAGCATGGATAAAGATGGGATACTTCGGTTCTGAGATCGCAAAGTGGTCCGCAAGGATTCAGAATTCAAGGAGAGGATCATGGCAGAAGCTCATGTGGCCCCTTATTCAGTTCATCCCGGCAGTACAAAGATGTATCGGGACTTGAAGAAAAATTATTGGTGGGATGGAATGAAGAGGGATATTGCCTTATATGTTGAGAAATGCCACACATGCCGTCAAGTGAAGGCCGAACATCAAAGACCTGCAGGTATGCTCCAACCCCTCCCTAGTCCTGAGTGGAAATGGGATGACATCACGATGAACTTTGTAGTGGGTTTGCCGAGAACGCCTAGTGGGAAAAATTCTGTTTGGGTGATTGTTGACCGGTTAACGAAGAGCGCTCATTTCTTGCCTGTTAATAACACCGATTCCTTGGGTAAGTTGACACGCTTGTATGTGAAAGAGATAGTGCGGCTGCACGGCATACCGAAGAGTATAGTGTCGGATCGAGACCCAAGGTTCACGTCACAGTTCTGGAAGAGTTTGTAGGCAGTTTTGGGTACTAAGTTGAAGTTCAGTACTGCTTACCACCCACAGACAGACGGCCAATCGGAGCGCACCATTCAGACCCTTGAAGACATGTTGCGAGCGTGTGTCATGGAATTTCAAGGGAGTTGGGAAAACCATTTGCCGCTCATAGAGTTTGCATATAATAACAGCTTCCATGCGACCATTCAGATGGCTCCCTATGAAGCTCTTTATGGGAGGAAGTGTAGATCGCCCTTGTGTTGGGATGAAGTCGGGGAGAGTAGGTTAATTGGACCCGAAATAATTCAAGAGATGCAAAGCCAAGTCCGGATCATCAGAGATAAAATGGCAGCAGCTCAAAGTCGCCAGAAAAGCTACGCTGATACCAGGAGGAGAGAGTTATCTTTTGAAGTTGGTGATTGGGTTTATCTCAAAGTCTCTCCCATGAGAGGTGTTAAGCGTTTTGGTAAGAAGATGAAACTGGATCCGAGGTATGTCGGCCCTTTTTAGATTCTGGAGAAGGTAGGGCCCGTCGCCTATAGAGTTACTTTGCCAGAGTATTTTGGGGATATTCATGATGTCTTTCACGTATCGTCCTTGAAGAAGAGCTTTGGACAACAAGAGCCACGCTTCGTCGACCCAGAGGGTATTCAGTTGCAACCGGATTTCACTTATGAGGTTGTTCCATCGCAGATCATAGATTGGAAGGAGCAACAGTTGAGGTCCAAGACGATACCATTGGTTAAGGTGGCGTGGGGAGATCCGTTAGCTCAAGACTTCTCTTGGGAGCGAGTAGCGGACATGAGGGAGCAGTACCCATACTTGTTTGAGTAATGAAGGTACGTATCTTAATCTTGGTCATAGATGGTTTATGTGATTTTATGTGACTTGCTTTAAGTTGGTGGAAGATCTTGCAAATTTCGAGGACGAAATTTGTTTTTAAGGGGGGGAGGATGTGATGACCCGCTTTTGCGTGTATTTTCACTGAAGGGTTGTTTTTAATTTAATTAATATATTGGTTTATTTATTTTAAATTATTGCATTTTAAAATTGGTTTTTATTTGTTGGATGTTGTGTTTTATTTATTTATTCGTTTTACGGTTTTTAATCTTGTTCTCGGCGGATTTGTTTTGTTTTTCGGAGTGAGGATTGGACCTCATTTCTTTCCTACATCTTTTTTTTCCCTTTTTCCTTTTTCTCTTTTTCTCTTTTCCTTCTTTTTTCTTTTTTCTTTCTTTTTCTTTTTCTTTTTCTTCTTCCTTTTCTTTTTTCCTTCCCGCGCGTAACCCCCCCGTTCGTCTCTCTCTCTCCCCTCTCCCATGCCGGTTTCAGCCTCAGCCCCGACCCACTGCCGTTCAGCCACCGTGGTCGACACCACCCCCGCCGGTTGAACCCCCTCCTGCCGGCGCACCACCCCACCGAACCCCAGCCCTATCCGGCCAGCCGTTTGGCCGGAAAACGCCCAACAAGCCCCACGGTTTTTGCCCCGATCCGCCGCCGTCGCTCCACCTCCGGCCACCACCTCTTCACCACTTCATCACTGGTTCCTTGCCATCCTAACCCACCCATTTCCAGCCTCTAATAGCCACCGGAACAGCTCCCACGAGCTAGCTTTCCATTTTGGAAAATCCGGCCATTAACCACCGTTTTCGCCGCCACCCACGGCCAAACTTCACTTCCACTAGCTTCATAATCATCCTTAGACCATTCCCTATCAATCCCAATCCTTGATTTGTGCCCGTTCAAAAGTGGGTATTTTACAACCCACGGCCACAGTGAATTTTCACTATTATGTTGCTTTCCTTCCGCCGTTTGCAACGCCGCAAGCTTTCTAAAAATACCGTATAGCACTGTAAGTATTTTTCAAACTCTATTTTAGATTTAAATATATTATTACTTTTTCAATAAATTCATTGACTGGTTGGTTGATTCTGGACTGAGTCTGAGGAGTTCGGGGGTCGGATGGATTGAGGACAGAGTGCTTGGTTTTGGTTGTTTGTGATTGCTTGATTTTATTTGAGCCATGAGGCGTGAGTTGCATTTTGCATATATGTGCATTTTATTTATTTGAGAAAATCCCGTTTTATTGGCGTAAACGGTTTTTGGGGTGCGTGTGTCTCACGAGCCCAAGCCGGGATGTGTTATTATCTCGGTGGAGCTCCTTTGGTCACTCGGGAGTGGATAAAACTGAGTGACATCCCCTGGGCTGTCGCAGGGCGACGACCGGATCGCATGATACGGTAACGCTGTCATGTAGACTCCATGGTCCCTAGAGTGGCGGGGACTAGAGGATGGCCTGGCCAGGTATGCGCGAGGCGCGAGTCTGGGCATCGCTCGTTTAGGTGTCACATGCGTAGTCGTTACCTGCGGTGTGGCACAGAACCAGGGTATGCGGGTGATCCCTAGGGGAGATCATGGTGCATGCATAACTAGATTGTTTTTATGGTTTTCGGATGTAGGCCATTTTCTGGGAAAATGGCGATGCTTGGTTTCCGAGGTTTTTGATCCATTTTCTGGGAAAATGGTGGTTTGGGCCATTATCTGGGATAATGGCGAGTCTTGGTTTTAAGGATATGTTTTGTGGGCCAAATGGGTTTTTGGCGTGCGTGTGAAAATCATGTTTTATGGTGCATGTGCATTGGTTTTTATTTCATGCATATTGTTTGAGTTTTATATGTTTTTATCTAATGGTGTTTGGAGTTTACTTACTTGCGGCACCATCTTTGGTACCGTAGATTTTGGTGCAGAGATCGAGGATGAGGAGGAGGAGGCTGAGCCCGAGGATGCGGCTCCGCCAGGGTGCTAATGTTATGTTTTGTATTTAGTTTAAAATTATATTTGTGTCTTGTAATATTTATTTATGTATGTTTTGGAATAGCTTTGTATTAAACAAGAAAAAATCTGGTACTTAGTTATTGAGTGGCTTTTTGCTGCGTATGTTCTCGTGCACATTCGTCGCTTTTTCACACACTTGGCACACGTCGATAGGGTGATGACCCTTGATGTCATCATCCGAACGTCTCGATTTCCCCGTGTCCTTGCATGGAGATTTGGGGGCGTCACAGAAAAGGAACAAAGACAACTTAGTGAACTTTCCTAAGTAAAAAGGGCTAGAAACAGTTACCCAAGACTTTGGGGGTTGAGTGTCCAACCTTTAAAAACAGAGCTGGCGTGAAAATTGTTAGACCCTTGGGCTTTGAGGTAGTTAGAATCAGCAATGATTAATCGTAAGGTTGAAAAATCCTATGGCAAATCATGGCTAGTAATGAGGAACACACAACCGGTCTAGCTCCACACACACATTTGAGTTCTGAGACATTAGCCTTAATTCTATGTGAAAGATTGTTGAGATAGTCTTGGTGGGTATAACCCTTTGGGGTTGAGTAGTAACGTGTCACTTTTGTGAGAATTCTGAATTGTATTTGATTGTTTTTGTTTGAATTTCGATCTTTATGCAATATTCATCTCAATTAATTTTCACTATTTTGCTCAAGGATTAGCAAAATGCTAGTTGCAGGGTATGATTGAGCTGAATTATTGCATTTTTAATGCTTTTGGAACCAATATATATTAATTCTTTCATTACTTTATCATTGGTTTTATATGGTAAAATAAATAAATCAAAGTTGTGATTTTAATTGATTAAAAGCATGAATTTCTGCTCTAATTTTATCAACTGTTGATTAATATAGTTTATGGTACATATCGCTCGAGCGGCGGCTTCTGGCCGCTCGAGCGTAGTCAGGCAGTTTCAAACGCTCGACTTCCGCTCGACAGTGGGCTCGAGCGAGTTGCAGGAAAAGGGATCGCTCGAGCGGAGGCATTTGGCCGTTCGAGCGAATTCAGGCAGAGTCGAACGCTCGATGTTCGCTCGACAGGCCGCTCGAGCGAACTTAGGCAGAATCAAATGCTCGATGTTCGCTCGACACTCCGCTCGAGCGAATATCGTATTTTTACATATCAAGGTTTATTCCTCCGTCAGAGTATATATATATATGTTTTTTTTACATCTTAGGACGACTCTTGGCTGGGCAAACTCGGTTTTGAGTAGAAAAACACTTAGAATTCATTATTTTCCATTGATTTTCATTCAGATTCGGGGAGGAGGATTCATACAATCGATCATTCACGCAGCTACACAATTTCCACTGGATCATTCACTCACACTACAGCAGATTGAAGAACTCCTTGAGGGGTCCAATTGCCACTGCAGCTCAGCCTCCTCCACCGCTTCGAATCTTCATCTCCATTCAATTGGCTTGATCTTTTCAATTTCCTACTTGCTATTTCATTTCAGTTTTGAGTTTCTGAATTATTTTGGAGAATTTTGATTTAGACGTTTGAGTAATTTATTTGTTATTCATTTAATTCATGTTATTTATTTTTATCGTTTCGTTAAGCTTTCATTTTAATAGTGATTACAATTACGGTGGTTTAATTTGAGAATTTGTGATTTGAATATAATGATGAACCCTAGAACATTGATTTTGGGGCTTTTCAATTTTCAGTGCATGTTTTGTCAATTAATTCCTAATTTAGTTTAATTCTTAATTTAGTTTTATTAATTTTTGAGTTTAATCTATTAGTCCTTTACATTCCAATCCGACAATCAAAATCTAAAAACATGAATCTAGTCCATGACTAGTACTCTTTTCCATCCATTGCACGTATATCATTTTATTTTTTCTTTGTGAGGTTTTTCATCCTTTTCAACGAGTTTGATTTTTAAGTAACTTTTGTTGAGGAGACGATCTAGGAATTTATTTCTAATTATTACACGACATCCTCCTGTACTTGGGATAGCTTTAGTGCTACTCATTTTTGAGTGAGTCATTTTCCTTTCCTCTTAACTCTCTGTTTCCCTTTAGGTTCGTGATCGAGCATGGGGAATCGGATACAACCTCAAATTTAGGACATGGAGGAGGTTCTTGTTGGCTCATCCTGAGGAAGATTTGAAGTCTTTAGAGTTACAGGCCATCCTTCCTGACGTGGTAGCCTTAGCCATCTTGAAGTCTTTAAGTTTTGTTGTGATGCCTTATGCCTTTGTTAACTAGCCTCCCCCTCCTCTTGATAGTGGCTCAACTTCCTAGGCCTAGAGCTTGTTCCTCTCTTTACTTTGTGCTTTGTTTTATATTGAAGATCTTATAACTTGTAATGCTTCACTTTTTATTTATCTTGTAAGAGACTTACCACGTTATGTACATATTCTTTTGGTGCTTGATATATGTTGTGGGCCTTTTGTTCCTTTAGTTGCCGACTTTGTTTTTTTGCTTTGTTTCCTATTGTGTTACATTGCTAGCCAACTAGACCGCTATTTGGGCGAAGGCAAACCCCAACCGTTTGTGTTGCGTTAGCTTTTGTCAACTATCAATTGGTGGGAGTGTTAACCCTAATCACATGCGCGTTGTTAACTCTCAATTGTTCGCCCTAGGGGCCTTTTAAGTGGGGGCTATATTTTCTCAACCACTACTTAGGCTAAGGCTAGTCTTTGGTCGCCACAGATTGGTGCAAGTGTTAACCCCGATTGGATGCTCATTGTCAACACTCAATTGTTCGACCTAGGAGTACGTTAAGTCAATGGGAGATTTTCTCAACTACTAATAGGTAGTTGCAAGTGTTAACCCTGATCGCATGTACGTTGTTAACACTCAATTGCTCTCCTAATGGGCATGCCAAGGGAGCGGAAAATTTGCTTGGGTGAAGGGTAACCCTAGTCTCATGCGCGTTCTTAGTCATTGGTTGCAAATAGATAGTTGAGAGTGTTAATTCTGATCGCATGTGTGTTGTTAATACTCAGTCGCTTGCTCATTGGGCATAATAAGGCAACGAGAGATTTTCTCAACCGCTGCTTTGGCCAAGACTAAGCCCAATCGCATGCATGTTGTTAGCCTTTGATCATTGATAGATAGTTGTGAGTGTTAATCCTGATCACTGTTGTTAACACTTGATTAGGGGTGACAATTCATGTTCGCGAGTCATATTCCTGTCATATCAAGTCATGAGTATTAGACTAAATGGGTCAACCTGAACCTAACCCGTTCAATTAAACAAGTCAATCCCTAAATTTTGAACCTAACCCTTTTAATTAATGGATGACATGACATGACCTGCTTAACCCATTTAGTAATTAACTTTTATTACGTTATCTTGGGTTTGACCCATTTACACCGTCTCAACTCGCTTCAACCCATTTCATATAAATGGGTTGAACTAACCCGGTATATTTCTTTTTTAGCCCAATAAATATAATTTCATGATAAAATATTTTATTATCAATATTTAAACCAATAATATATAAGAAAACTAATATTTTTATAAAACAAAATTACATATTAACAAAAAAAGTTTAATAGTTTGAGATATAACATAGTCAAATACTAATATTAATATCACATATTCTCAACAACGAAAAAAGACATAAGACTAAACATTTATAAAATTTCAAAATATAATTTATTCGTGTCATATAGAATGATTTTGGGTTTCATGGGTTGACTAGCAATTGACCCACTTATTAATTATGTCTTATCAGGTCAACCTATTTTGACTCAAGCCCATATATATTAAGTCCAAACCCGCTTATTTCGTTTCAAGTTCATGGGTTATGTCATATATCTCCACTCCTATTCTCAATTCCTTCCCTGATGGGCATGATAAAGGAATGGGATATTTTCTCAACCGCTGCTTAAGCAAAGGCTAACCCCAATTGCATGTACATTGTTAGCCTTTGGTCACCAATAGATAGTTGCGATTGTTAAACTCAATCGCATGTGCATTGTTAACACTCGGTCACTCGCCCGATGGGCATGAGAAGGTAGTGGGAGATTTTCTCGACCGCTACTTTGGTGAAGGCTAACCCTGCTTGCATGCGCGTTGTTTGCCTTTGGTCGCTGATAGATAGTTGAGAGTATTAACCTTGACTGCATGCATATTGTTAACACTTGATTGCTCACCCGATTGCTCACCCGATGGGTGTTAACATTGTTGTAGTGAATTGCTTAAAATAAATCGTTGAGTGAAATGTTGTGTACTCCTAAGAAGTTTCTTTTATTCCATTACTTGAAACAAACCATTGCATGAGGTGTTGCGTCCTCATAAGAAGGTTCTTTTATTCCAAATCCAAGTTACATGAGATTATCTACGCAAAATATTTCTTTAAGTGCTTTGCATTTCATAGGTGTCGTAGTCTCTTTTCGTTCATGTCCTTAGGTGGTAGGAGCCTAGCCTATTGTTTGCTACTATGATGTACCATCCTTCCCATCTAGGTTTGAGCTTTTCCTCAACCTGACTCTTAGTGGTCATCTCGACTTCTCTTAGCATGAGGTCTCCAACTTTGCACACCCAATGCTTGACTTTTTCTTTTTTCTTTTTTTTTATGAAAAAGTTAGGGTCACCCGTTCAATAGCAACCATTCCCCAATTTTATTAATAACCTTCACTTGTAGCGGAGGAAAATCGTGGTTACAAATTGAGCATTTGGGGATTACAAAAAATCCCAGCATGTAAAAAAAACCAAACCAATGCAAAAATAAGCACAACAAAACACAAGCACCAACATAAAAGAGAACAAAACTAACTAAAATGAAGCGAAGGTATCCCAGAGTAGTCGATGCAAATAAGCCCTCGTAGCAGTCGGAGAGTCTTCATAGAGTCGGAGAGCCATGCTTTGCCAACCAATCTGCAACTTTATTACCCTCACGAAAAACATGATGAACTGAACAATTCATGGTACTCATAATGTCCAGAATTTCCTCCCAAAAATCTTCCAGGAACCATACCCCAACTCTTTTACTCCTCCACCAAGAAATGAAAGTCATAGAATCAAGTTCAATTTCCTCATAATTGAGAGATAAAGAAATACAAACCTGGAGCCCATGAAGGAGAGCTAAGAGCTTTGCCTGATTATTAGAACATGTACCAATGAAAAAAGAAAATGCATGTATTAAAGTACCATGATCATTTCGAATAATCCCACCCATACCTAAGGCACCTAGGTTGCCCAAACTACTACCATCTGTGTTCAATTTAACCCAACCAGCCGATGGGCGTTGCCAAGTAATAGCTTTGCATCGCCGTACGGGAGGTAGCGTAGGCTAGACATTCAAGTTCTCTAGTACCTAAATCAAAACAAGAAATGTGAGAACTATTCTACTTATCACTAATCCACCGACGAATAGAATGAATAATATCATTTGTAGATTCAAATCGTCCCTCCATGCATGCCAAACAACGCCTCTGCCATAGTCTCCAAGTAAGCATAATCGGAATAATCCCCCACAATTATGCCAACTTAAGAAGATGATTTTGCACGATGAAACCAAGTTAGCACTGTGGTTTTCCAATTGTGGCCAATCGAAATTCAAAAGATAGCCCCAAAATAACGCCACACTGTATTGGCAATATCACCTGCAAACAAAACATGATTATGATCTTCATAGTGACCTTTAGCACAACAATCACAACAAAAAATAATGGGAATGCCAATACGGCGAAGATGATGATCCACACTCAAGGCCATATTCCAAACTGTCCACATATTGATAGGCATTTTGAGAGGAAGTCTTATGCCACATCCAAGAATGCCCTTCAAGAATGCCTCCCCTGATATGAACACAATCTCAAGCCAATTTGGTGGAAAACAGGCCGTTATCATTTTTGGTTCAAATCAGCACATCTTAATCCGATTTATTTTTACAAATATCCTTTAAGATACTGTTAAGATTGTTCGGGCCCACTAACTGGAGAAGAAGATCCACATCCCAGCTGTTTGATAATTTAGAATCCTTAACTTTAAGAAAATGATTACCCATAATTTGCATATCATTAAATAAAAGACCGCTATCCCGCCATTTGTCATACCAGAAGAAAACATTTCCATCCTTAAGGCGCCATTTAGAATTATTCAAAACCATGGGAAGGGTTTTAGCAGTCATTTTCCAAAATCTTGTACCCTATTTGGATCAATCAAGGACCAAGGCTTAGCACCCACATATTGGCCCATAAAGAATTACCTTGAATGAGATTCCAAGCAAGTCTAGCATGTAGGGCTTGTTGCATATTGTCAAGATGTCTTAGACCCAAGCCACCTTCCTCAACAAGACGGCAAATAGAATTCTAGGCCACCCATTTTTTCTTACCTTTACCATTCGCCTCCCCCTAGAAAAATGTGCTCATCTTGGATGGAGGGTTTTGATAATGGATTGTGGGACCTGTAAAAGACCAAAGAGACTAAGGGCCATACTAAAGAGAACATGACGTAATAAAATAAGTCTGGCACCCACTGAAAGAAGTTTCATTTTCCACCCCGATATTTTCTTCTGGACTTTGGACACCATATCTTCCAAATGCACCTGTTTGAGATGACCCAAGATAATAGGCACTCCAAGATATTTAAAGGGGAAAGATCCTTCTAAAAATCCTGTCTTCCATAATAACGAGCTATTATGAGCTAAAGAATTTTAAGCACAGCTAAGAGTTCCCTGATGGCTTCCGAGTTTCCATTAGAAAAAAGCACCACATCATCAGCATATTTAGATTATTTTCACATCATGTCAAGTTTCAAGTTCAGTTTATGTTTCAGTTCAAGTCATGTCAGATTATGCTATGTTATATATCAAGTTATTTTATGTCTGCTTATGACTTTGATTATGCATTTATGCTTTTTCTACCATGCATGCATCGCTAATTTGTGTGAAAGTTCTTCGTTAACTTGCTGAGATTTGTACTCAAATCTCATTATGGTAATCACAACTACCATTCCCCTCAAATGGTAGAAAATGTGTCAGGACTAGTAGAAGGAACGAAGCTTGGCCGATTATAGGAGGTTGATTAGGCGGTGCTAGAGCAACGCAAAGCTTGTGGCCTCTATAGTTAGATTTATAGACAGTATTATAGCATTGTTAGTCAAGTTACGCAAGTTGCTCATTGAACTAGCCCAATAATTATGTTTTGGTGACATAACTATAAAGCTCAGTCTTCCATACTTTTGAGATTACGATCCTTTTGAGACTCGTACTGTAATCATGGATGTTTAGCATTTCTATATGTATGAATCATGTAGTAAGTATTTGGGATATCTTTAGTTTGGTGCATAATATTGTAGCATTTCCTAGTTGTAGATCCCTTTTCATCTGTCCAGATCCACACCTATCACTGTGCACCCTCATTGTCGCCGCCACCGTGCTCTGCCCCTCTAGATGCCACATCAGTAAGCCTATTTGCCACTTACCTCGTATATTTTTTTTGGCCACATACAATTCTAACTAGCCATTTTCCCCGTCTGTGCAACGATCTGTGTGCGTGCGCACTTGCAGATTTCTCTTGATCCAAGAGGGATACCTTAAGTTAGCACATTTGATCATCCAAATTTACCCTTCCACATTGTAAGTAAAAATCTAGATTGACCTAGGATTTCTAATGCTGGGAAATTGTGTTTTAGTGTAGTTTGGTTGGGTTGGATTTGTTAGTCAAGGGCCCTTTGAACTGTTGGGAACTATTATCGTAGTTGGTGATGGATTTGTGGGCCGAGGGCTAGATGAAGCGTTGGAAATCACGTGTAGTTGGAAACTATAAATTTGTTGGATTTGTGACAACTATAATGTTTGTATGATGAGTTGTATGCTATTGTTCGTAATATACCATGCCATCCAATATTTTCCCGGCATGCATCTGCATTTTTATAGTCGATACTTGTTCGGCATGATATTAAAATTATGCTTTGTATTGGTTGTGTTGTGAAACTGCGTTTTGGGTAAAAAAGCATTAAGAAATTATTTTTAAAGGTGCGTGCATATCACGACCCCAAGCCGAGATGGGGTATTATCTTGGTGGAGCTTCTCTGGTCACTCAAGAGCATATAAAATTGAGAGACGTCCCATGGGCTATCGCCAGGGGACAATAGGCTCGTGCAAAATGGTAACGCTCTGGTGGTGTGGGCTAGACTATATCTGGTTACGTACGTGCCGAGCATAGAGCTGATCATCTCTTATTACGAAGTCACACGCACGGTTGTTACTCGTGGTGTGATGGAGGGAGCGAGAGTGTTTAGATGGTCCCTTAGTGAGGTCATGGTGCATACCATAATTAGCGATTACTGTCTAAATGGAAATGTGATTTTTTATGTGAGTGATTTAACTGATGTCATTTTTGTGTAAAAGTATAAGGAATGGGTATTTTGGTCTTTTCTCACTATTATTGTCCTTGTTTGCTATATGCTGCCTGTTTGAAATTCTTGGTTGTGGAATATGGTTTACTTACTGGGATTGCGAAATCTCATATGGTGTTTCCGGTTATATTTCATGGAACTGTAGATTTCGATGCAGACGATTGTTTGAGTACGATGAACCGACTCCACCAAAGGAGTGACGACTTGGGATATTTTAGTTGTGATTGAGAGATTTTCTTTTATTTTTAACTTGGATCAGCTGGATGACTATATTAACTTTATGGATGATTTTCTTTTTTATTGGGTTGTAAATTTTAATTTTTCTAACACTTAGTTTGAGAATGCCTTTTATTTTTTCGCTGCACATATTTAAATGTACACATATTGTAAGTTCGCGCACACCTACACTTGGCGATGGGGTGTGTGACCCATAGGGGCCCTCACCCTATTGTCGTGATTCCTACCAAATCATACGCGGGGGTCAAGGGTGCTACAGGTGGTATAAAAGTAGTTTGACTCTAGGTAAAACCACAAGTTACCTAGGTGCAGCACTAGAAATTTAGACTTTAATCTCCGAAGATTCTTGGTTGAGTTATAGGAGTGGAGCAATGAGTTGGAATAATGGGTTACATTTTGGCAGGTGAAAATGGTACGACCCAGGTTTCCACTTGACAAAGCATTTGGTCAAGCTCTAGAGGATGAACTACTACAAAGTGATAGAAATTATGCCTTGGCTAGGGCATTGAACCACATGACAGAATTCCTCCAATAGAAGTTCCAGCCCCAAACTCGGGAGGAGTAGAGAGGCTGCCCCTATGAGTGTTTCTTTGAATTTACGGGTGAGGAAGACCCACTCAAAGTTGGGAGGTGGATCAAGAATTTGAAGTGCATGTTTGAGATTTACGGGTGCACTGAGTCCCAAAAAGTGCTTTATACAAGCTACATGCTGCAAGGAGAGGTAGCCACCTAGTGAGAGACTAAGCGGGAACTCCTTGCGATGGAACTGAGATCTCTTGCAGCGGTGACCTGGCAACGATTTAAGTAGGATTTCGATGTCGCTTCTTCTCTAGCACTGTGAGGCATCAGAAGGCTAGAGAGTTCAACAACCTTGTGCAAGGAGATATCATGGTGGAGCATTATGCTCAGAAATTCATGGAGCTTGGTAGATTTGTGACTCATCTCATTGCCACTGAAGAGATGCGAGCCGAGCAATTTCAAGACGTGTTGTGTTAGCAAATCTGCTGACAAGTCACCTATTTGCAAATCTAGAATTTTTAGAGGTTAGTTAAGGTGGTCTCTATAGTTGACCTAGAGTAAGGTAGCATGGTAGGCTCCCCACTAGGCCATAAGAGTTGCAAGAGAGGGAAACAGTTTTGGGTCACCCCAGAAATTTGTGTCAAGGACCGGGGCGAGACCACATGCATATACTGGTGTGCATATGGGGGGCCGAGCCCTAGTATGTGGTAGATGAAACGGATCTCATGAAGATGATTGTCATCACGGTGGGACTCAGTGTTTCAAGTGTGGTCAGACATGCCACTATGCTCATGAGTGCCCCAATGCTGCACAAGGAGATCGAGTAGGAAAGCACAAAGGTAGCCCAAATAAGAGGCAGATAGTGTAGGCAAGGGTGCATGCTCTAACACCTGGCGAGGTTGATGATGAGGCACCAGAGACTCAAGATGTGAGGGTCATCATAGGTATAAGCTTGATTCAATCTATTTAAATTGATGTATGGTGTGTTTTAATTCATAAATCACATTGATCTCTTTAGGGAGAGTTCACTTGTATGAATTTTATGCTTACACCTTTTTTGATTCAAGGGCATCCCAATCCTTTGGGTCTGCTACTTTTGTGCGTATATGTAACTTAATCAAGGAGCCTTAAAAGCAGTCCATGGCTGTTGTGTTACAAAACGGAGAGAGGGTTTTATCTTTGAAAGTCACCCTAAGTTGCCCATTAGATTTTGGAGAAAGGATACTTGATGTCAACTTGATAGTATTCAAAATGTTCAGATTTGACATCATTCTGGGAATGGATTGGCTATTTTGACATTTTGCAAGTATCAATTGTCAGAGCCGGGTGGTCAATTTTCATCTAACTGGGGAAGATTATATGGAATTCGCGGGTAGCAAGCTGAAGTCAAGACCTACAGTCATATCAATGATCCAAGCAAAGAAGGATTTATCAAGTGGGGCAAACGCCAATTTGGTTCAAGTGGTGTCTAAGCCAATGGAAAGGAAGTCAATAGAGGGGATTCTAGTGGTTAAAGAGTTTCTAGATGTTTTTGCTAATGACCTCCTCAGGTTGAGGCTCCCTACAGAATGGACCCAACTGAATTGAAAGAATGGAGGACTCAGTTGCAAGAATCGGTAGACAAGAGGTTTATCCGGCCCAATTCTTCCCCTTGGGGAGCTCCCGTGTTGTTTGTGAAGAAGAAAGATGACACATTTAGGATGTGCATTGATTATTTGGTACTTAACAAAGTGACCGTAAAGAATAAATATCCTCTGCCCAGGATTGATGATAAATTTGAACTACAAAGCACGACTACTTTCTCGAAGATCGACTTGAGATCAGGTTACTATCAACTAAGATTAAAGAACAAGGATGTACCGAAGACTACTTTCAGATCGAGGTACAGGCGTTATGAATTCAAAGTAATGCCTTTTAGACTGGCCAATGCCCCTACAACTTTCATGGACATGATGAATCGAGTGTTTTAATCTTATCTGGATTCCTTTGTAGTTGTCTTCATCGATGATATTCTAGTATTGTCCCGAGATTTGGAGGATTTTGCTAATCAGCTATGGTTGGTGCTGGGTAAACTGAGGGAACATTAATTATATGCTAAGCTCAGCAAATGTGAGTTTTAGCTTGATGAAGTCAAGTTCCTTGGGCAAGTCATCTCTCAAGTGGGGATGATTGTAGATTCCAGTAAGGTTGAAGCTGTGTTGGTCTGGCCGCGTCCCACGACAATGCATGAGATCTGAAGCTTCTTGGGACTAGTAGGTTACTATCGAAGATTTGTAGAGGGATTTTCTAAACTGTCTGGACCACTCACCGCTTTAACCAAGAAGGATACCAAGTTCGTCTGGACTGAGAAGTGTGAAAGAAGCTTCCAAGAGTTGACAAAAAGATTGACCTCGACCTGTATTCGCACTTCTAGACCTGCATATGCCATTTGTTGTCTTCAAAAATGCTTCTAAATTTGGTTTGGGATGTGTTCTGATGCAAGAAGACGAGTCATAGCTTATGCATCCCGCCAACTAAAGGATCATAAAAAGAACTATCCCACTCATGACTTGGAGCTGGCAGTAGTGGTTTTCGCTTTCAAGATTTGGTGACATTATTTGTATGTCGAGACCTGTGAAGTTTACACGATCATAAAAGCCTGAAGCATCATTTCACACAGAAAAATCTCAACATGAGGCAGAGGAGGTGGTTAGAGTTAATCAATGATTATCAGTGCGAGATTAAGTACCATCCGAGAAAGGCAAACCAGGTTGCTAATGTGCTAAGTCAGAAATCACACCTAGTGGATGTGGTGGAATCATCAGGGGTAGACTCTTTACTCTTCGAAATGAGGAGGCTTTTAGTGGAGAGTGTGCAACAAGAGGAGATCTTAGCATCCATGCATGAAGTCATGGACTTTGAGGAATTGAAGGTTCTTCAAAGGCAGGACCTAAAGTTGTTAGATATTTGGCAGAAGGTTGGGAAGTCAAGAGGACCTGCACATTACAGTCTGAGCAGAGATGGGATTTTTTTATTCAGAAACCGTAGGGTGATCCCTACCAATTCAGAGGTTAAGGAGAAAATTTTAATTGAGGCGCATGCGGCCCCTTACTCAGTTCACCCGGGAAGTACGAAAATGTATTGGGACTTAAAGAGAAAGTTTTGGTGGGAAGCGATGAAAAGGGACATAGCCATGTTCTTTGAGAGGTGTACCACCTATCGCCAAGTTAAGGCAGAACATCATAGACCTACCAGTAACCTTCAACCCATCTCGATACCAGAATAGAAATGGGATGATATTTCGATGGATTTTGTAGTGGGTTTGCTGAGGACTCCTAGTGGGAAGAACTTTATTTGGGTGATTGTTGACCATTTGACCAAAAGTGCCCATTTTTTGCCAGTCACGAATACGGACACCTTAGGAAAGTTGACCCAATTGTATGTGAAAGAGATTGTCCGGTTGCATGGGATACCCAAGACCATTGTATTGGATTGGGACCCTGAGGATTACATCCCATTTCTGGAAGAGTTTCCAAGCTGCAATAGGCACTAAGTTGAAGTTCAGAAGAGTATATAACCATCAATCAGATGGCCAATCTGAGCATCGTATTCAGACTCTTGAAGATATGTTGAGGGCCCGTGCCTTGGAATTTAAAGGTAGTTGAGAAAATCACTTGTCACTCATAGAGTTTGCATACACCAATTTTCAAGCTTCAATTTAGATGGCACCCATGAGGCTTTGTACATGAGGAAATGCAGATCGTCATTGTACTAGGATAAGGTCGATGAGAGCAAACTTATTGGGCTAGAAATAATTCAAGAGATGAAGGATCAGGTCAGAATCATAAAAGACAGGATGACAGCAGCTCAGAGTCTTTAGAAGAGTTATGCTGACACGAGGAAAAGGGACCTGTCTTTCGAAGGAAAAGACTGGGTATATCTAAAAGTCTCACCCATGAAGGGCATTAAGAGGTTTGGAAAGAAAAGAAAACTTAGCCCCAGATATGCCGCCTCGGGAGCATCCAATTGTAGCCTAACCTTTCATATGATGAAGAACCAACGTAGATTATGGATTGGAAGAAGAAAATGCTGAGGTGCAAGACGAAACCTTTGGTGAAGGTTTCATTGGGAGATTCGACGGCTCAGGACTTCACTTGTGAGAGAGAAAAGGACATGAGGGAGCAATACCCATATCTATTTAGGTATTATTGATTGTTTTTCATGTTCCAAGCAAATTTTGAGTTGTAGTATCTATTTCATAAGCTTCCCAAATTTTGAGGATGAAATTTCTTTTAAAGAGGGGGAGGATTGTGAAGCCCAAATATTTCTCTTGGGCTTTTGTTCTTTTTATTGTAGTTCTTTGTTTTTCCCTGGTAAGAATGGGGCCCAAGTAAGTGGGTTAGTGGACTTGTTTAATTTTTTTCTGATGACTTTAAGCCCAATCGGATGAAATTGGTGTGAAAGTATGTGATTTTCGGGCCCAGCCAATGTGGAAGCCTAGCCTCTTTATCCCAATGGAATGCTGCTGAAGGTGAGTCTTCAAAATCACCTAAACAATTACCTCTTCTCCTCTCAATTGCTGCACCATTGTGTTCCTCACCCTTGAATCTACCTTCTCGTAGCCTTAGGAAGCATTTCCACCCAGCACCACCTTGCACCACCATGAGCTGTTGCAATTAGCAGCATCCCAATGGTCGTACAACCACTCCCTAGCCATCCCTTCCAACTCCTGTCATCTTTTCCCATCGAAACAGCCCAACTAGTGAGCTAAGGCCCACGTTTGGCCACTACCCTGCCGTGCTTTACATTCATCCACGGTGAGAATCCCTTCCTCCACCCTCTGTCACATCAAATTTGCGACCCATTAATATTTTCCTAGTCGTAGATCCCTTCAATCTATCCAGATTCGCCCCTATCACCATGCATCGCCACTGAGCTTCGCCCCTCTAGATGCCACAATAGTAAACCCATTTGCCACTTACCTCATACACTTTTGACTAACCCTTTTGCTCGTCTACACAACGATCTATGCGAGTGCACACTCACAGATTTCTCTCGATACGAGAGGGATACTTTAAGTCAACATGCTTGATGGTCCAAAATTACCCTTTCACATTGTAAGTAAAACTCTAGACTAACACTTGGATTCCTAATGCTGGGAAATTGTGTTTTATTATAATCTGGTTGTGTTGGATTTTTGGGCCGAGGGCTCTATGAGCTGTTGGGAATTATTATCATAGTTGGTGATGGATTTGTGGGCCGAGGGCCATAAGAAGCGTTGGGAATCGCGTGTTGTTGGAAACTGTGAATTTTTCAGACTTGTGACAACTGTGATGTTTTAATAATGAGCTGTATGCTATTGTTTGTAATATACCTTGCCATCCAATATCTACCTGCCATGCATATGCATTTTTGTAATTAATATTTGTTTGGCATTGATGAGTGTGCGAAAGTGCACTCTAAATACCCTATTATTGGACTAAAATGCTAAAATGTGAATAGAAATCATAGGAATTAATGTGTATTCTTAAATTCTATTTCTATTTATGTTGGGATACTCCTAGGCAGTTTTTTTATATTTAATTTCAGAGTTTATAAAAGAGCAAGTCAAGCTCAGTCAAATTCAAAGGAGGACATTCATGGGGATTGAGAGCAATTTGGAAGAAAAGAAAAAGAAAAAAAAATCACAAAATGAAACCACAAGAAGTCCAAGTCTGAAATTTGCAGGGAGACAGTCTGGATATATTTTAGTCTTTTGATTGTATCTTTTTACTCACATATCGGATTGATGTAATTCTTTATGCATTAGAAAGCTATCTTAAAGGGCTATAACTTTGTCTCTAATAAGGATTTCCAAATTCGAACTCCTAAAGGGCATAAGTGGCTGCCAAGATAAGTCCTAAAATTTAGGCGATTTTTTTATGAAATTAAGAGGACATTAGGGTTTCTTTCCTACCCTATATAAGCATATCATTAGCACGAAATTGAGAGGAGGCACAAGAGGCAAATCTGAAGAGAGGAGAAAATCACTTCCATGGCCACCACTTACTTCAGTTTTCTCTGGAGATTTTTGTTGTCCAGTATATTTATGGGTAACTAAATTCTCAAGTAGGGTTAGGGATGAACTTGCACATTAGATAGTATTTCTAATTTATTTTTAATTCATGTATTTGACTTTCAATTGTTAAGCCTCTTTTGTTTTATCATTTTCAAGTCATCATTGATGTTTTCTTCTCTGAATAATTATGGAATTTATTTTGTTTATGGATTCAGTCATGCTTTTTCTATTAAATGGATTAGTTCTTTGATTATGTTTGGATCAATTATTTATCTATATTGATTTAGTTTTTTGCTGCAATATCGCTCCTTAAGTATATTGTCGTCATTGGATTTTCTCAATAGGGGTAGTAATTTACATTTTTTAAAAGTGGTGAATGATTTTTCAAAGGGTTACATTTGATTTAATTTTGGTTTATAAATCTATACCTTCCGATTGTGAATTTCGGAAATTGAGTTTCTAATTGAGTTATCCAATGAATTAAGAATAATTAAAATACCAAATTTGTGCAAGGGATTCTCGACGCTCTACTGTTCGTCAAATTTGAGTACTTTTTCTGTTAATCACTTTGCTTCACTTTAATTTACATTTAAAATTAATCTTTGTTCTCCATTACTTATTTAATATTTTTCTTTAATTTCTTTGTTCCTCTTGTTATTCTTTTAATTTGTCTCCCTATGGAATCGGCACCCCAAAGTTGTGTGACAACTACCACGTTATTCTTTGGGCGTAATCAAATTTTGGCGCTGTTGCCGGGGAGACGATAGAAGAATTGTGAGATAGTTTTTCTTTTCAACAGTTTGTAAAGGCGGTAACTTCGTTCCCTCTTTTAGCTTGCTGCATCTTTATTTTATTTTCTATTTCTTTTTGTAGTTTTTTTTAGTGTTGCGTTTTTTTCTACCTTGCATGCACAGGTATAGAGACGCCTTGGGTCGATTTGCTTGTAGACCTGTGTTAGAGTCAAAGTTTAATTTTTCTGATAATTTGTTTGATAATTCTTCTAATTATGAAAAAATGAGTGAACACGAAGATCAACCCAATAGGACCCTTCAGGATTACCTCCATCCTACATGCACAGCCACACTATCATGCATCATGTTTCCAGCTAATATTCACCAATTGGATTTTAAAACAGGGATGATACAGTTACTCCCTACTTTTCATGGCTTGGAAAATGAAAATCCATATGTGCATATTAGGGAGTTTGAGGAAGTAGTTGTGACTTTTCATAGTCAAAATATAACTGATGACATTGTGAGACTTAAGTTATTTCCTTTCTCTTTGAAAGATAGAGCTAAGAGTTGGCTATACTCATTGAGACCACGATCTATTGGGTCATGGAATGAGATGACTCAGGTCTTCTTTAATAAATACTTTCCCCAACATAAAACCAATGCTTTAAAAAGGCAAATCTCCACCTTTGCACAAAATGATAGTGAGACTTTGTATCAGTCTTGGGAGAGATTTAAGGAGCTATTGAGTATGTGTCCTTACCATGGGCATAAGAATTGACGCTTAGTGAGCTATTTTTATGAAGGACTTACACCTAGAGAGCGTCAATTTGTGGAGATGATGTGTAATGGTGAGTTCTTACAGAAAGATCCTGATGAGGCCATAGAATACCTCAATGAGCTTGTTGAAAAAGCTCACACTTGGACTGAACCTAGTGCCACTGAGAGCACAAATAGACCACGACCTATAGGAAACCTAAATGGTGATAGAATTTACCATCTTAGGGAAGAAGATAACCTAAAGGCTAAGGTTGAGATGCTCACTAGGGAGCTAGAGGTGTTGAAGAATAAAGACTTAAAGTCAGCACACATGGCTAATCATGCAGAGTCTTTTGGACCATGTTTCGTGTGTGGCGAGGTAGATCACCTTACCCAAGAGTGTCCCACATTTGTTGAGATGAGAGGGATGTATGAGGAATAATGTAATACCTTAGGTATGTACATGAAGTCTGTTGCACCTTTCTCTGATACCTACAATCCTAGGTGGCGTAATCACCAAAGTTTTAAAAATTGTTCCAGAACGGCCGGAATGGCCGGAATTTTTTGTGCCGGAACAGTGATCGGAATCGGATAGATATCTATTCCGTTTCGAGTCAAATTCCAGCCGTTCCAATCAAATTCCGGCCTTTCCGGTCAATTCCGGCAGAATTCCGGTATTTCGATTGGAATAGTAATTCCGGTCTGAAATTAAAATTCAAATTAAAAAAAATAAAAAATAGCTCTCTTGTAAAGAAGTTGAAAATTAATGGATAAAATTGTACTTTTAGAATTCAAATACCCCTTTCCGTGCACTAGAAGTATTGTTACTTTTAATAATCTGTCTATTCTTTAATTTTTGTCCTTTATTTTTATGTCTTAACTCAAGTTTGTGATTTTTTTCAATATATATTCATTTTATAAATCTTTAATTCTTCTATATATATACACATATTCATGATACACACTTACATATATATATATATGTATTTATTTTATTAATTGTTAGTTTATGTATACATATAAATATTTATATATAATATATAATTAATCCCGAAACGGTACACCGAAACGTACCGGTACCGAAATATTCCGTTCCAGTGCCTCAACCGGAATGGTCTCCAGAACGGATTTCAAAACTTTGGTAATCACCCCAATTTTAGTTGGAAATCTGAAAACCAGCCACCTGCACAGCCCCCTAGATCATATCCTACACCATATCATGCACCCTCATCTTCTAGGAGCCCCTTAGAAGCTACTTTACATGCTTTTATTAAGGCACAGAGTAAAACTGATCAAAAGTTTAAATTTTTGATTATGCAGGTTGTTGAAGAAAACAAATAGATAAAGAGTTATATATCCAAGATAATGAGCTCCTTAAGTGTGAATGAGCGTGACAAGTTTCCTTCTCAAGCTCAATTTGCACCCCAAGGTCATCATATGGCAAAAAAAAATTTGAAAGAGGTCAATGCCATTGTGACAAGAAGTGGTAAGTCCTTACACATTCAAACAACTGATAAACCAAAGGATGTTGAAGAGGAACAAAACAATGATAGTACTGAGTTCCCCAAGGATGCCGAGGTAATCAAGAGTTCAGTTAAGGTACCATTTCCTCAAGTTTTAAAATCTGGTACGCGAACTTTGGATTCTAGTAATGAAATCTTGGAGAACCTCAGGCAGGTAAAGATTAACCTTCCTCTTTTGCATGTTATTAAACAAGTTCTCACTTATGCAAAAGTTCTTAAAGATTTGTGTACAGTTAAGAGGAAGCACCATGTTAAGAAGATATCATTTCTGACAGAGCAAGTCAGTGCTCTAATTGAACAGCGAATTCCTCCTAAGTACAAGGATTCTGGTTGTCCAACCATTGCATGTAATATTGAGAATCATGAGTTTGGGCAAGCCTTGCTAGATCTAGGAGCTAGTGTTAATTTGATGCCTTACTCCATTTATTTGCAGCTTGGTTTGGGTGAAATTAAGCCTACTTTTCTTGTGCTTCAGTTGGCTGATCGTTCAGTTAAGAAACCGAGAGGGATAGTTGAGGATGTTTTGATCCAAATTGACAAATTTTATTATCCTGTTGATTTCTTAATTTTGGACACTCAATCAGTTGTTGAGTCTAACTCTAATGTTCCTCTCATATTAGGTAGACCTTTCCTTGCTACGGCTAATGTACTTATAAATTGCAGGAATGGGTTGATGAAACTATCTTTTGGAAACATGACCATGGAGGTCAACATTTTCCATATTGAGAAACAGCCAACAGATGACGAGTCCAACCAAACGTACATGATTGAAATACTCATAGACAAGGGAGTTCACACAACTCATGATTTTGATCCCCTTGAATATTCCCTTGTGAATTCTGAGTTTGATACATCTGTTAGTGATTCATCTGATGTTATTGATATTTGTGCTATTTTTTATGAAACTTAGAATTATGGCACACAAGCTTGGCAACAAAAATTTGAAAAGTTGCCTAAGAAATGTGGAAAACAGATTCCTGTAAGTATGAAAGCACCAAGAATTAAATTGAAACTTTGCCTAAGTCTAAAGTCTATAAGGTTAAAATGAAAATGTTTCATGATAAAAATATTCTTAGGAAGAGGTTTAAACCTAATGATCAAATATACTTATATGATTTTGGATTTCACAAGCACCAAGGAAAACTTCGGTTTAGGTGGACTGACCCTTTTGTAGTAAAGAATGTTTTTATAAATGGGGCAGTAGAAATAAAAGATCCTAAGGATGGTCGGATCTTTAAAATAAATGGTCAACGCCTTAAAATATTAATTGATAGGCAAGTTCCAAAAGTGGAAGACATTCCACTTGTGGATCTAGTCTATCAACCTTGACCACACCACCAAGGTATGTTTTTCTTTATTTATTTTGTTTTTCTTTGTTTATTTTTGTTTTCTCTTATTTTCTTTCATTTCATTTTTGTTTGCTGTTGTTTTCTTTGTTTTTGATTGCAGGATAATTTCATTTCGTCATTTTAAGTTACCATCTTTGGTGTTTAACGAGCTACCATCGTCACTCATCAGGTGTATTCTACCATTTTTAATTACTCCTCATTCAATTTTGATTCTTAAATATTGAGGACAATGTTTCATTTAAGTTGGGGGGTGTGGTGCAAATTTAGTATTTAAAATGCTTATTGGAGTTAAAATGCTTATTGGAACTCTGTGGCATATTTTCATGTGTCAATTTTTTTAAATTTGCATCACACGTGCATCATTTTCACATGTGTACTCATTCTCATTCATAGCTATCTTCATGAATTCACCAAACCCACCATAATTATTTTTGCTAAAGCATTCACAGAACCCTTAATGCATTTATCCAAGTTTTGTGGTAAGATGGTGGTTTGACACATGCAGCTAGAGAACTCTTTTGCTTAAGTATTCATGTGAGTTTGGAGAGGATTGAGAGCATACAAATGTAGTAAATTGTGAAAAGCGTTTATTGATCTATTGAATTGGGCACTTCTTTCGAGAATATCATTACATGGTTTGTGGTACAATGGTGGATATACTTGGGATACGACGAAGGTCAACTTAGGATTAACGTTTGAGCCTTTCAAGCTATGCTTTTCCATCATAGACCCCTAGTAGCCAACTTTGAGCCAATAAACACATGTAGCTTTTTTCTTTTCATATGCCCATATCATCCCTGTCTCTCCACATTGGAGTATAACCTATACACTGATTTTCTTACCCTTTTTACTTCCAAGTATATACTAGGTGTGGAATTTGTATTTTCTTTCTTTTATTTTATCATTTTCAATTAAAGAAGAAGAAGAAGAAGAAGAAGACAGAAAAAAGAGAAGAGTACAAGTTGCAAAGTGTTCAATTTAGTGAGCTAAAAAAAAAAATTGGTAGAAATGGAAAGAATACAAAAGTGGCATATATTTGTCCATCAAATTGTTGAAAAAAAAGAAGAGGAAGAAGAAGGAAAAGCATTATTATTTGATGATCTGAAAAGTTAGAGAGTACATCAAGTGAGAAGTGTGGTCTATTGAGATATTTAATAAAATTCCCTTTGTATGTACTTGGAAGTTTTTAAATCCCTTTCATCCTTTTTTTTCATATAACCCCGAAACCAAGCCACGTTACAACTTTTTGTGTTGACCATTCTGATCCTAAGTAAGCTGTTGGAAAGATTGATGGAAGTCTCATTTGTTAGTGTTCCTATCATAAGATCAATATTTGCTTGTTGCTTGTACATAATTGCCTAATTTTCTATGAGAGTGTGTATACACCCATTGTCAACTCCATAGAGAGAGCCCTTACACGAAACACTATTATACCCATGAGTTATGGAGTTGAACCTTTTGCTTGAAATGTTCTTGATGTTGCATGTGTCAAGGTTAGTGGTACGATGGTTATGGCTTGGAGAATACACACACACTCTGTGGATTGCTATAGGTGGATTGATCTTGATGGGTTATTGGATTCTTTAGATTGTTTTGATATGTGAATCTGGAAAGTGTAACTTGATGGCCTTTATGTATGATTTTCCTTGATCTCTTTTGTTGTTTTGACATGAAAATTACTAGGGACAAGCAATGAGTAAGTTGGGGGGTGTGATGAGTGTGCGAAAGTGCACTCTAAATACCCTATTATTGGACTAAAATGCTAAAATGTGAATAGAAATCATAAGAATTAATGTGTATTCTTAAATTGAAGTTCTATTTACGTTGGGATACTCCTAAGCAGTTTTTTTATGTTTAATTTCAAAATTTATAAAAGAGTAAGTCAAGTCCAGTCAAATTCAAAGGAGGACATTCATGGGGTTTGAGAGAAATTTGGAAGAAAAGAAAAAGAAAAAAAAATCACAAAATGAAACCACAAGAAGTCCAAGTCCGAAATTCGCTAGGAGATAGTCTGGATATACTTTAGTCTTTTGATTGTATCTTTTTACTCACATATCGGATTGATGCAATTCTTGATACATTAGAAACCTATCTTAAAGGGATATAACTTTGTCTCTAATAAGGATTTCCAAATTCAAATTTCTGAAGGGCATACGTGGCTGCCAAGATAAGTCCTAAAATTTAGGCGATTTTTTTATGCAGAAATTAAGAGGACATTAGGGTTTCTTTCCTACCCTATATAAGCATATCATTAGCATGAAATTGAGAGGAGGCACAAGAGGCAAATATGAAGATAGGAGAAAATCACTTCCATGGCCACCGTTCACTTCAGTTTTCTCTGGAGATTTTTGTTGTCCAGTATATATATGGGTAACTAAATTCTCAAGTAGGGTTAGAGATGAACTTACACATTAGATGGTATTTATAATTTATTTTTAATTCATGTATTTGACTTTCAATTGCTAAAACTCTTTTGTTTTATCATTCTCAATTCATCATTGATGTTTTCTTCTCTGAATAATCATAGAATTTATTTTGTTTATGGATTCAGTCATACTTTTTCTATTAAATGGATTAGTTCTTTGATTATGTTTGGATCAATTATTTATCTATATTGGTTTAGTTTTTTGCTGCAATATTGCTCCTTGAGTATATTGTCGTCATTGGATTTTCTCAATAGGGATATTAATTTACGTTTTTTAAAAGTGGTGAATGATTTTTCAAAGGGTTACATTTGATTTAATTTTGGTTTATAAATCTATACATTTTGATTGGGAATTTCAGAAATTGAGTTCCTAGTTGAGTTATCCAACGAATTAAGAATAATTAAAATACCGGATTCGTGCAAGGGATTCCTGACGCTCTACTCTTCGTCAAATTTGAGTACTTTTTCTGTTAATCACTTTGCTTCACTTTAATTTACATTTAAAATTAATCTTTGTTCTCCATTACTTATTTAATATTTTTCTTTAGTTTCTTTATTCCTCTTGCTATTTTTTTAATTCGTCTCCCTGTGGAATTGACACGCCAAAACTGTGCTACAACTACCGCGTTATTCTTTGGGCGTAATTAGGCATGATATTAAAATTATACTCTATATTGGTTGTGCTGTGAAACTATGTTTTGGGTAAAAAGGATTAAGAAATTATTTTTATGGTGCATGTGTATCACAACCCCGAGCCATAGGGTATTGTCTCGGTAGAGAGGAGCTCTGGTCACTTGAGAGCATATAAAATTGAGTGATGTCTCATAGATTGTCGCCGGATGATAGTAGGCTCGCCCAAGACGATAATGCTCTTGGTACAACTCCGTGACCCCCTTGCTAGTGAGCATTAGAGGATGTCCGGTTACGTATATGCCGAGTGCGGAGCCAGAGTGTACCAAGAGTGTGCAGATGGTTTCTAGGAGAAACCATTTTGCACACTGTAGTTAATGATTGCTGTCTAAATGGAAATGTGATTTTGGTGTGAGCAATTTAACTAATGTTGTTTTTGTGTAAAATTAGAAGAAAAGGGGTAGTTTGGTCTTTTCTCACTATTTATGTCCTTGTTTACTATATGCCTTGTGTTTGAAATTCTTGATTGTGAATCACAGTTTTCTTGCTAAGATTGCGAATTCTCATGTGGTGTTTCCACCTGCGGTTCTGTTTCATGAAATCGTAGATTTCGATATAGAGGACGTGTTTGTGCACGATAGACCGACTCTACCAGAGGAGTGATGACTTGGGATAGTTTAGTTATGATTGAGGGATTTGCTTTTATTTTTAATTTGGATCGATTGGATGATTGTATTAACTTTATGGAGGATTTTCTTTTCTATTGGGTTTTAAGCTTTAAATTTTCTACTACGTTTGTGACTGCCTTTTATTTTTCTGCTTGGCATATTTAACTTTACACATATTGCAAGTTTGTACACACTTACACTTGGTGATGGGGTGTGTGACCTGAAGGGGCCCTCATCCTGGTGTCGTGATTCCTACCAAATCACAAGTGGGAGTCGAGGGTGCCACATTTTATATGGTCAATGTTAATAAATTAGATAAAAATTATATCATTAACCTATATAATTATTATATAAAAATAATATATTAAATTTTTAAAAGTATTTATAATATATATAGGAGTTCGGTCTGGTCCGATCTAAAATTTATAAACCTTGGGACCAAACTAAATTTTCTCAGTACTCAATTTGTGGGACTGAGACCGACTGGTCTCAACTTCTATCTGATCCAATCCAAACTAAATCATTTGGTCCAATCAATTTTTTCGGTTCAGACCAAACTCCTTACACCCCTATTAACTACTCACTATTTTATAATTTTTTCTTATGTTTTGAATTATTGCTCTCTGACGAATATTTTAAACAAAACTTTAAAAAAAATTTGTAGGTAGGATAATATTTTTAAATTTTTGTTTTTTTACCTTTTCATAATTATTTAAATTATTTTTAAATTATTACTTAAAACTATAAGAGAACGTGTAGATGATTGAAAGAAAATTTTGTTTTATTTATTAGAATAAGATATTTATATAAAAAAAAATGATTTAGGGATGAATAGTTGCACTCCATATTTAAGGAGCCATTGTTTACATCCCAAAACCTTTTCCTAAAGTTAAACTTTTTTAATAAAATTTAGGGAATTAGGAGCTTTAGGCATCCGGATGAGGATGGTCTTAGTAGGCTATTTATATGGGTTAAGGTATCTTGCTATGACAAAACCTCGCTGTAAGCATGATTCTCAGTACCTATTTTGTTATGTTACCTTTTGTAGCAAGATTCGGTCATTCATAGCACCCTTTTGTCGCGGATGTCTTGCTTGGATTTATTTTTCTAGATCTCATCGAGGTATGGTTAGTTGGTTTTCAGGTTGGTGACATCTTTCAAAGATTTATCTCTATATATTGATCCTAATATTAGAGGGATACAAGTAGTTTACTTTACCTTTGATCCCATCAGGTGCGTTTAATATAGCTTTTATCTTTCGATTCCTTCTATCACAAGAATCACACGTACATCAACCCTTAATTGCTTACTGATTGAGCTGAATTATTGCATTTTTTAATGCTTTTGGAACCAATATATATTAATTCTTTCATTACTTTATCATTGGTTTTATATGGAAAAATGAATAAATCAAAGTTGTGATTTTAATTGATTAAAAGCATGAATTTCTGCTCTAATTTTATCAACTGTTGATTAATATGGATTATGGTACAATTCGTTCGAGCGGCGGCTTCTGGCCGCTCGAGCGAAGTCAGGCAGATTCAAACGCTCAATCTCCGCTCGACAGTGGGCTCGAGCGAGTTGCGGGAAAAGAGATCGCTCGAGCGGAGGCATTTGGCCGCTCGAGCGAATTCAGGCAGAGTCGAACGCTCGATGTTCGCTCGACAGGCCGCTCGAGCAAACTTAGCCAGAATCGAACGCTTGATGTTCGCTCGACACTCCGCTCGAGCGAATATCGTATTTTATAGATCAGGGTTTATTCCGCCGTTAGAGTATATAAATGATTTTTTACATCTTATGGCCGGCTGTTGGGCTGGAAAACTCAGTTTTGAGTAGAGAAACACTTAGAATTCATTTTTCCTTTGATTTTCGTTCAGATTCGGAGAGGACGATTCATTCAATCGATCATTCTCGCAGCTATACAATTTTCACTAGATCATTCACTCACACTATAGCAGATTGAAGAACTCCTTGAGGGGTCCAATTGCCACTGCAGCTCAGCCTCCTCCACCGCTTTGAATTTTCATCTCCATTCAACTGGCTTGATCTTTTCAATTCCCTACTTGCTATTTCATTCAGTTTTGAGTTTCTGAATTATTTTGGAGAATTTTGATTTAGACGTTTGAGTAATTTATTTGTTATTCATTTAATTCATGTTATTTATTTTTATCGTTTCGTTAAGCTTTCATTTTAGTAGTGATTACAATTACGGTGGTTTAATTTGAGAATTTGTGATTTGAATATAATGATGAACCCTAGAACATTGATTTTGGGGCTTTTCAATTTTCAGTGCACGTTTTGTCAATTACTTCCTAATTTAGTTTAATTCTTAATTTAGTTTTATTAATTTCTGAGTTTAATCTATTAGTCCTTTACATTCCAATCCGACAATCAAAATCTACAAACATGAATCTAGTCCATGACTAGTACCCTTTTCCATCCATTGTACATACCATCATTTTATTTTCTCTTTGTGAAGTTTTTCATCCTTTTCAACGAGTTTGATTTTTAAGCAACTTTCCCTAAGGAGACGATCTAGGAATTTATTCCTAATTATTACACGACATCCTCCTGCACTTGGAATAGCTTTAGTGCTACTCATTTTTGAGTGAGTCAAGTTTTTGGCGCCGTTGCCGGGGAAAGTATTTTAGCTTAAATTTAAACTCGTTATTTTTGTTATGATCTTTAAACTGATGTTTCATGTCATGGGTGAGGGACAGTTCAAATAGGTTGCATAGAGTCACATCGAGTGTTGAGAGTAGTATACACAGTTTGGAGATAGATAGCTCTTCCGTCTTTTCTATTGGTGAGTCAGGTGAGGAAATTGAAATTGAACCAGAAAACATGACTGCACCTGCACCACGCACTCTTAAGGATTATTTACAACCCACTCGCACCACTACACCTTCATGCATTGTTTTACCTGAAAATGCATCTAATTTCTCTATTAAGCATGGCATGATGTCAGTGATACCTCAGTTCCACGGGATGGATTCTGAGAGTCCTTACCAGCTCTTGACAGATTTTGAGTTGGCTTGCACTACTTTTATCACTAGGGCTGTTACTGATGAATTCATTAGACTTCGTTTATTTCCTTTCTCTTTAAAGGATAAAATGAAGATTTCGTTTAATTCTTTGAGGCCTAATTCTATTTCTAGTTGGTCTGATATGCAGCGTGAATTCTTACAAAAATTTTTTCCTTTTCAGAGAACTCAGTTTTTGCAAGAGCAAATCAGCCAGTTCAATCACAGACCTGATGAGACCTTTCAGGCCAGTTGGAAAAAATTTAAAGATTAGGTGAACATTTGTCCACATCATGGTTTTGAATCTTGGAGGTTGGTGAGCTATTTTTACACTGGTCTCACTCCAGAATGCAAGCAGTTTGTTCAAACAATGTGCAATGGGGAGTTCTTTAGCAAGGAACCTGATGAAGCACTATCATTTTTTGACTACCTTGCTGAGAGTGCACAACAGTGGAACACTCGTACTGATCAAGTTCCATTAGCAGCACAGCCACTGAGGGCTATTTCTGGAGGGGGTAGATATGAGCTTAAAGAAGACACTGATGTTCAAGCCCAAATAGCTGCATTGACTAGAAGACTGGAGGTCATGGAAATGGAAAAAGTGAAGGCTGTGAATGTAGTAGAGGCATGTTCTATATGTGCTGATTCAAACCATAAGACCCAAGACTGCCCGATTATGCCAGTATTTCAAGAAGGTGGCTCTGAGCAGATGCAATAAGCTAACTGGGTTAATAGAGCACAGAATTAGCCTTTCTCCAACACATATAATCCGGGGTGGAGGAATCACCGAAATTTTTCATGGAGAAATGATCAGCCTGGTCGGTCCCCACCACCTCAGCAGCAGTCATTTAATCAGGGTGCTCCTCAGCACCAGTATTCGCCATATCAGAATCCTCAGAGCTATCCTTATGTAGCTCCTCCTGGATTTCAGCCTCATGTAGCTGCACAGAGTTCTCAGCCTTCATCATCTGCAAAGAAGACTCTAGATGACAATATGGCTCAGATGGTCAATACACTTCAGCAATTCATGCAGATTCAGGCCACCACAAATAATCAGAACACTCAGGCGATAAATGAGTTGCGAGATAAAATGAGCACAACCTTGAGCACCCTAGAGAAAGGGAAATTTCCAGCACAGCCTCAGCTTCATCCTCAAGTATACAGGTAGCAACAACAGCAAGTGCATAATGTCTCAGGGGATGTTATTGAGACAGCGAAGGCAGTTCTTACTTTGAGAAGTGGGAAGGAAGTTTCCCAACCAGAGATGCCTATAGACACACAGGTAGTTGGTCCTACACCTGAAGATGTAACAGAGACTGATGAAGTTGAGAAAGAATCAGAGGTAGTGAGACCATAGCTGAAGAAGCCTGTGAGTGCAGATGTTGAGACTAGTAAGGGATACCAACCTGTGGTTCCCTATCCTCAGAGATTGGCAGCTGGCCAAAAGAACAAGTATCACATGGAGATTCAAGAGATTTTCAAGCAAGTGAAGATCAATATTCCACTCTTGGATGCCATACAACAAGTGCCTTCATATGCAAAATTTTTGAAGGACTTGTGCACAGTGAAGAGGAAGCTGAATGTGAAGAAGAAAGCTTTCCTAACAGACCAAGTTAGTGCATTGATATTGAGCGAGACTCCTCAGAAGTTTGGAGATCCCGGCTCTCCCAACATTTCCATTATGATTGGTGAATCACGCATTGGGAGAGCTTTACTTGATTTGGGGAGTAGTGTGAACTTGCTACCGTTCTCAGTATATGAGCAGTTGGGATTGGGTGAGCTGAAAAAGACCTCCATCATGCTACAGTTGGCTGACATATTAGTTAAGGTACCGAGGGGTATTGTTGAGGACGCGTTGGTCCAGGTGGACAAATTCTACTACCCAGTGGATTTTGTGGTTCTTGACATGCAGCAGCCGGTCTCCACTATTTACCAAGCTCCTGTCATCCTAGGAAGACCATTTCTAGCTACATCAAATGCATTGATCAATTGTAGAAGTGGAGTTTTGAAGCTTACCTTTGGGAACATGGCACTTGAGTTGAACGTTTTCAACGCTTGCAAGATGCCAGCACATTTTGATGACACAAGTGATTTGAATGCTGTGGAGAGTTTGACACCAACAGATTTTATTTGCTCAACTTCTCTCTTATCTGATGATGATTATATTTTTCAGACACCTAAATTTTTATTTGATGAGAAAATTGATCATATCAATGAAGATGACTTTGATATTTTTGGTTGTTTTGTAGATTCTTCGTTACCACTTGAAGTACAATTTGTGGGAGCAAGATGGAAACCCCAATTTAAAGCTCTACCACCACCAAACATGCTTAAATCTTCAGAGGAAGAAGTTCCCCAGTTGGAACTGAAACCACTTCCTCAAGATTTAAAGTATGTGTTCCTTGGTCTTGAAGAAGGCACTTTTCCGGTGGTGATTTCCTCAAAGCTAAATCAGAAGGATGAAGCCCAGTTGATTGAAGTATTAAGGAAGCATCGAGGCGCAATTGGTTGGACAATAGCTGACATCAAAGGCATTGATGCCGCTGTATGTACCCACAGAATCCATCTTGAAGACGATGTTGGACCAGTTCGTGATGCTCAACGTAGGCTCAATCCTACCATGAAGGAAGTTGTGAAAGAGGAAGTGCTTTAGCTACTCGCAGTAGGTATCATTTACCCTATCTCAGACAGTAAGTGGGTAAGTCCAACTCAAGTGGTACCAAAACAATCTGGTTTGACTGTCATAAACAATGATAAAAATGAGTTGATTCCAACTAGAATTGTTACTGGCTGGAGAATGTGCATTGACTATAGAAAACTTAACTCAGCCAGTAGGAAGGATCATTTTCCTTTACCATTCTTGGATCAAATTTTGGAAAGAGTAGCTGGTAATGCATATTATTGTTTCTTGGATGGCTATTCTGGTTATTATCAAATTGCTGTAGCGCCTGAGGATCAGGAGAAAACCACTTTCACCTGTCCTTTTGGCACTTTTGCTTTTACTAGAATGCCTTTTGGTTTGTGTAATGCTCCAGCTACTTTTCAGAGATGCATGATGAGTATTTTTTCTGATATGATTGATGATATTTGTGAAATATTCATGGATGATTTCTCTGTTTTTGGAAAATCCTTTGAGAGTTGTTTGCATAATTTGGCACGTATTCTCCAGAGATGTGAGGAAAAAAAATCTTTTACTTAATTGGGATAAATGCCAATTTATGGTCACTCAGGGCATTGTATTGGGGCATATTGTTTCTTCTGAGGGTATAAAGGTTGACAAGGCAAAGATTGAATTAATATCTAAACTTCCTATTCCTAGGACGGTTAGGGATATTCGTTCTTTTCTTGGTCATGCTGGCTTTTATAGGCGGTTTATTCAAGGGTTTAGTTCTATTGCAAAACCTTTGTGCACTCTTTTACAAAATGATATTGAATTTGTTTGGACTGATGAGTGCCAAAAAGCTTTTGATACCCTGAAAAAGTCGCTTACCACTGCCCCTATTGTGCAACCTCCGCAGTGGGACCTTCCCTTTGAGATTATGACAGATGCTAGTGACTATGTGTAACAGCCCGCTAGAAATTCAATTGTGGAATTTCTTTTGACCTTAAGAACCTCGTGAAAATTCCGTAAGTTTACACAAATCGACTAATCGCATAGGTTTTAGCCTGTCAACATAGTTAGTGTTATCACTCACTATGGTGCCAGAAATGCGATTTTAATTATTTGAGATAGTTAGAAGTGTCAAAATGTATTATGGTTTGTGTCATTAGACTCGGAGGGTTATTTAAAGTCTTATGACGCAATAACATTTTTTCATATTTTCGGACAAAACGTCTGTTCAAAACTGTAGATATTATTAGATAAAAAGAAATATCTTGAGGTAATTTTCGTGAATATTATTGGGTAAAAATATTTTGAGTTGATAGATATTATTAGATAAAAATATCTTAAGTTGATTTTTTTTAGATATTATTGGATAGAATATTATAAGATAATCATTTATAGATTTTTTTTGGGTAGGAGAAAACTACACTTAACTCTCACTCCAGCCTCATCTCTTCCATATCTTATCCACAAGTATCTCCAGCCACCCCTCCCCACGAAATTATCTTCATTTATGCTTTCCATTGAAAGAATATCAAACACTCTCTCTCGGACAGCTTTTAGGAGTTCTTTTGCACACCCATTTCGAAGCTTTTGTAAGTGTTTTATCATAAAGTCTCCTTCATATAAGTTGTTCCTCTTTGAGTCTAGTTTCCGTAGATGTATTTTTCGTATCATTCCATGGTCATTTGGTCGGTCAAAAGTATTTTTAACCATGAAAAGGTCATTCTGGGCGTGAATCTGGAGAGTATGTTATAGTTTGGAGTTTTTGACCAAACTAATGAATAGATATTGGTCCGAAATTTTTATGGAGTATTTTTAACATGTATATATGACTATTGGTTGAGGATTTTTGCATGATTAAAGGTTTTGATGAAAGATTTTCTTAGATTTAGAAACTTAGAAACTGGAAGAGGAAAAAACAGTTTCTGTTTTGAGAAAGTTTAACTCTTTGGTGGTCTAAACCTATTCTAATGACTTTAATAATTTTATTGGAGGATACTAAGTATCTTATATACATGTTATATTATTATTTTGAAGATATTTGATGTTAGTTTCAAAGATATGAAATTTTATGCAAAGAGATATTCAAATAAGCCAAAGTGTGGATATTCTTGGCTAAATTTATGTTTTGGTTAATTTCTAACCATGTGATCTTGAATTAGAAGCTTATATATGTTTTAGGACATCTTTTTAAACCATGTGATGGTTTGGTTTGAAGATCATATAATTATAAGTCATAGATCAAGAGATTTATCAAAACTAGTTGAGGAAAAAGTTTATGTTTTTGGACTAAGTGTAAAACCAAAAACTCCAAATGTTATTTTGTGATTTTGGTGACTTTAGTTCGATGATTTAAAGCATGGTTGATGTTAGGATGATATTATTAATATGTTAGAAGTAAGATTTGATTTTTGAAATTCTTGGAGATGTTTTGATTTAAGGTCAAAACTTGTGATTCAAGTGCTTGGATCTTTTTACAAAAAAGTTTGGTGTTAATTATTAGCTTTTTCTAAATGGATGTTTTAAGTATGGTTTTGAACTTAGGATTGGAAGATGTTTGTTGCAAAATTTTGGTTTAAGCATGAGTTTTGAAGTTGGAAGGAATTGCAACAAAAATAAAGGGAAATGGCCTATGGATGTTTCGACCATAGTGTGTTCTTCATAGTTGTGTTTTGTTTTAAATTTTTCTGAGTTGATATTTAAGTTTAGGACAAGATTTACATGAGGAATGTAAATTTTGGAAACTTTTGGAGTTAGTATGCAAAATCCTTAAGTTATGGGTAAAACGGTCATTTTCCCACATGTAGAGAGTAAAATGAAAATTTTACTCTTTAAGTTAGTATTTTCCATATTTCAAATTATTAGTGATTTAGTTCTAACTTTTAGAATCACTAATTACAGTTCCTCGTGATCGCACTTGAAGTTTTATAAGAAACGCGGAGATCGAGGTAAGTTAGCTTTTAACTTACTAGCAGTCTACTGTGTATGTGTGCTAAGTAAAGGAACTACAGTATATGTATATGTGTTATTATATATGTCATGCCATGCTAAGTTATCACGTAATTGTCTGTTATACAGAATTTATTCAGTCATCAGTTTTTATCTGTTACATAATATATTCTGTCATGTATTATTGTACGTTACAAGTACGTCATGCTAAGTATGCCATCTATTACATGTATGTCAAGTCATGTAATATTCATTGTTGCAAGTATGTCATGTTAAATATGTTGTTTATTATATGTTATGCCATGTTACGAAATGTTTCTCTCTCAAGTTGGTCATGTATTTCAAGTTATGTTCAAGTCAACTTTATGTAGAATACATGGGGCCACAACAACTGTGGAGTATGTATTTAACTGCATTGAGTTTGTGTAGAATACATGGGGCCACAACAACTGTGGAGTATGTATTTACACGTAGAATACATGGGGCCACAACAACTGTGGAGTATGTATTTTTCATGTTAAGTCAAGTTTGTGTAGAATACATGGGGCCACAACAACTGTGGAGTATGTATTTTTAATGTTAAGTCAAGTTTGTGTAGAATACATGGGGCTACAACAACTGTGGAGTATGTATTTACACGTAGAATACATGGGGCCACAACAACTGTGGAGTATGTATTTTTCATGTTAATTCAAGTTTCAGAGCAAGTTCATGCTAAGTCAAGTTTCAGATCAAGTTTATGTCAAGTCAAGTTCAGTTTATGATTCATTTTAAGCTATGTCAATTATGCTATGTTGTACGTTAAGTTATGCTTTAATTACTTATAAATTTGATTATGCATTTATGCTTTTACTGTCATACATGCATCATTAGTCTGTATGGAAGTTTTTTGTTAACTTGCTGAGATTTGTAATCAAATCTCACTGTGGTAGTCCCAACTACCATTCCCCCCGAATGGTAGATCTTATTACAGGACCTGAAGGAGGATCAGGAGCTGACCAACTAGACACAGTCGACTGAACGACGGTGCGTCGTTAATGTTAATATAGTAGTTAAATTACTACTTGTACGATGGAGTTGCATCTCCAGTACTTTTGGATCATAACTATTTTGGAATAGTGCTGTGATCTTAGTTATTCAATGGATCTTTATGTATGAAGTATGTTTTAAGTATTGGGATATTTTCAGTTTGGTGCATAGTATTGCTAAAGAAAAAAATTATCCGCTGCGAATATTGCATAATGTTAGATGCATGTTAGGATTATTGCATCTTATATGTCATGAACGGGGGCAGGTAACCTTGTGTTGCATGTCTCGACGCTTCAAATGTCCGTCCGATCCCAAACGGAATTTGGGGGCGTCACAGGGTGGTATCAGAGCAATACGTCTCTGGGCAGTAAATCCACATGTCCTTAGGAAATGCACCAAACATTAGGCTTGAAATTTTAGTCGTCAGTAGGCTTGAATTTTTTAAGATATGAAAAGTAGTATGTGGTTTTAATACATATACTCGTGTGTTTCAAGAAGGGACACATGACTCATGGTAGAATACTTCGGAATCCTAAGGGAGATAACAATCAAGAGGATCAAAATTTCCCAATGAATGAAGGATTAGCTGAGGTGGTAAGTTTGCTGACCAACGTGTTTAGACATCCACAACTACGGCAAGTGCACATACCCATTAGAGTATATGCTGTCACTCAGAGAGACGTAGATGCTGGCGCTCCAAGAACTGCAGGAGCTGGTATCGTCACTGGTATTTTACTAGGACCTATGTGTGGTTAAACATAGTTAACGTTGATCTGATTGCAATTGATGGTAGTATTGCATTATTGTTATTTTGGAGTAGGTCAAGTCATTGGGGTTGATAAATTGTACATTGTTTGATTCAAACGAGTCATTGTTTCTATTAATTGTGGTGCTTGAGAATTCAACTTGGAAGCTAAATTGTTACCCTAGTGGTAAGAGTAACAATTTTCATTAGAAGTATTATTGTTCATACCAATGTAGATATAGAATACCTTTTAGTAATATGAGAAAGGATATGTAGGATTGATAAATGGTATTCCACATATTTGGAGAATTGTTTTGATTATGAGAATACGATAAAAATTGTGTTTGGAAGAGTAATTTGATTAGGAGAAACTTTAGCCTTAGCAGAATTTATTTATGATAATAGTATTACCACGCTGCCAGTAAATGATTTCTGGCAAAGTACTATCTTTATGGATACATAGATCGATCTTCTTTTGATAACTATTATATGGAGAGTAAAATATTGGTCTTGAGGATTTATGTGAACATTAGGAACAAATCATTTAGAGTTAGAATAATTGATAATTTATGATGGATAGAAGAGTTATGACAATCATAAGAGAGAAAGTCTCAAGTTTAAGTTATTAACTGGTCAGTTATCGAAGTACCACCTAGGAAGATGACTGATTGTTGCGATTATAAAGAAGTAAGTTAGTCCTAGACCAGTAGAACTCCTTGAGGTTTTTATTAACTTGAAGATTACTGAGAGTTTGGATATGCATGATTAAATGCATATTTATATGAGTCATTGGATCATGTCATATATATGAAAATCCCTGAAAAAAATAAAATGGAGTACATAAAACATATACCAGAAGATAGAAACACAAATATGAATATTTGTGAAGTATTATTTTATTATCATAAAGCAAAATTACAGAAATTTGAGGCTCTTTGCCTCAATCTTTAAACGTTCTTGCTCTTCAAAAATCTGCATGCCTCTCCTATCTAAAGGAGTAGCCACTCGAAAAGAAGAGTTAAGCAAAGATTTTAAATCTCTGTTCTCTCGCTTTACTGCTTCTATCTTCATGTTGGATTCCATAAGAAGCCTCTGAAAGATAGAAATACTCTCGTGGAGTTTGTCAACCCCACCAGTCCTGGATTGCAGTCGCTGAGAATATGCGACAATGGCTGATGAGTATCGAGTACCGAGACTCACAAGCTCGTAGATAAGTTCATTTTCTGACTTATTAGTCAGATCATTATTTGATTGCATAATAACACCTACGGAAGAAGCAGAAACAACTGGTGAACGAGGTGCAGAATACCTCATGTTTTGGCAATGAGAAGATTGCTGAGCCATTGCAAAGTGAGTAAGCAGAAAGAGATTGCAGAGTAAGAATGCAGACTAATTTCAGAAAAGTGAAGAAGATGAGATGAGAAAGAAGATAAACTGAATAATTCTTTTATAGAGAAAATTATGACGAATCATCTCTCATGAATCATTTCTCTACAAGAGACAAGAGCAATGTAGTATCATAGCTGCGGTGCCTGACAATTACAGAAGAACAAAGTAGTGTCGTAGCTATGCGGCGCCTGACAACTACAGAAAACCTATAAAAATCACGCGGATCAGAGTTGTCTGGTCTAAAACAGAGTGCCACCGATTTTGTTTAAAAGAGAGAGGTTAACGGTTTAATTTTGATGAATTCTCTACTAACTATAGTATTTACAAGAACACTTAAAGTATATCGCTTATGTCTTTCTAAAGAAGAGTTTCGGAAGATTGTTTACTTGAAGTTTTAAGTTTGGAGAGTATATCGTTACAACTTAGCCAACCTCGTGAAAAGAAGTATAATCTAATTGTTGATTAAAGTAAAAGAGTTAAGGAATGACATAATCTCAAAGGCAAATATATACGGGATAGACAGTAAGTTGGTAAGCAACACCTCCTCATTAAATTGCTATTTCTTACTTACTTCGATTTCGAGGACGAAATCTTTTTTTTAGGAGGGGAGATTGTAACAGCCCGCTAGAAATTCAATTGTGGAATTTCTTTTGACCTTAAGAACCTCGTGAAAATTCCGTAAGTTTACACAAATCGACTAATCGCATAGGTTTTAGCCTGTCAACATAGTTAGTGTTATCACTCACTATGGTGCCAGAAATGCGATTTTAATTATTTGAGATAGTTAGAAGTGTCAAAATGTATTATGGTTTGTGTCATTAGACTCGGAGGGTTATTTAAAGTCTTATGACGCAATAACATTTTTTCATATTTTCGGACAAAACGTCTGTTCAAAACTGTAGATATTATTAGATAAAAAGAAATATCTTGAGGTAATTTTCGTGAATATTATTGGGTAAAAATATTTTGAGTTGATAGATATTATTAGATAAAAATATCTTAAGTTGATTTTTTTTAGATATTATTGGATAGAATATTATAAGATAATCATTTATAGATTTTTTTTGGGTAGGAGAAAACTACACTTAACTCTCACTCCAGCCTCATCTCTTCCATATCTTATCCACAAGTATCTCCAGCCACCCCTCCCCACGAAATTATCTTCATTTATGCTTTCCATTGAAAGAATATCAAACACTCTCTCTCGGACAGCTTTTAGGAGTTCTTTTGCACACCCATTTCGAAGCTTTTGTAAGTGTTTTATCATAAAGTCTCCTTCATATAAGTTGTTCCTCTTTGAGTCTAGTTTCCGTAGATGTATTTTTCGTATCATTCCATGGTCATTTGGTCGGTCAAAAGTATTTTTAACCATGAAAAGGTCATTCTGGGCGTGAATCTGGAGAGTATGTTATAGTTTGGAGTTTTTGACCAAACTAATGAATAGATATTGGTCCGAAATTTTTATGGAGTATTTTTAACATGTATATATGACTATTGGTTGAGGATTTTTGCATGATTAAAGGTTTTGATGAAAGATTTTCTTAGATTTAGAAACTTAGAAACTGGAAGAGGAAAAAACAGTTTCTGTTTTGAGAAAGTTTAACTCTTTGGTGGTCTAAACCTATTCTAATGACTTTAATAATTTTATTGGAGGATACTAAGTATCTTATATACATGTTATATTATTATTTTGAAGATATTTGATGTTAGTTTCAAAGATATGAAATTTTATGCAAAGAGATATTCAAATAAGCCAAAGTGTGGATATTCTTGGCTAAATTTATGTTTTGGTTAATTTCTAACCATGTGATCTTGAATTAGAAGCTTATATATGTTTTAGGACATCTTTTTAAACCATGTGATGGTTTGGTTTGAAGATCATATAATTATAAGTCATAGATCAAGAGATTTATCAAAACTAGTTGAGGAAAAAGTTTATGTTTTTGGACTAAGTGTAAAACCAAAAACTCCAAATGTTATTTTGTGATTTTGGTGACTTTAGTTCGATGATTTAAAGCATGGTTGATGTTAGGATGATATTATTAATATGTTAGAAGTAAGATTTGATTTTTGAAATTCTTGGAGATGTTTTGATTTAAGGTCAAAACTTGTGATTCAAGTGCTTGGATCTTTTTACAAAAAAGTTTGGTGTTAATTATTAGCTTTTTCTAAATGGATGTTTTAAGTATGGTTTTGAACTTAGGATTGGAAGATGTTTGTTGCAAAATTTTGGTTTAAGCATGAGTTTTGAAGTTGGAAGGAATTGCAACAAAAATAAAGGGAAATGGCCTATGGATGTTTCGACCATAGTGTGTTCTTCATAGTTGTGTTTTGTTTTAAATTTTTCTGAGTTGATATTTAAGTTTAGGACAAGATTTACATGAGGAATGTAAATTTTGGAAACTTTTGGAGTTAGTATGCAAAATCCTTAAGTTATGGGTAAAACGGTCATTTTCCCACATGTAGAGAGTAAAATGAAAATTTTACTCTTTAAGTTAGTATTTTCCATATTTCAAATTATTAGTGATTTAGTTCTAACTTTTAGAATCACTAATTACAGTTCCTCGTGATCGCACTTGAAGTTTTATAAGAAACGCGGAGATCGAGGTAAGTTAGCTTTTAACTTACTAGCAGTCTACTGTGTATGTGTGCTAAGTAAAGGAACTACAGTATATGTATATGTGTTATTATATATGTCATGCCATGCTAAGTTATCACGTAATTGTCTGTTATACAGAATTTATTCAGTCATCAGTTTTTATCTGTTACATAATATATTCTGTCATGTATTATTGTACGTTACAAGTACGTCATGCTAAGTATGCCATCTATTACATGTATGTCAAGTCATGTAATATTCATTGTTGCAAGTATGTCATGTTAAATATGTTGTTTATTATATGTTATGCCATGTTACGAAATGTTTCTCTCTCAAGTTGGTCATGTATTTCAAGTTATGTTCAAGTCAACTTTATGTAGAATACATGGGGCCACAACAACTGTGGAGTATGTATTTAACTGCATTGAGTTTGTGTAGAATACATGGGGCCACAACAACTGTGGAGTATGTATTTACACGTAGAATACATGGGGCCACAACAACTGTGGAGTATGTATTTTTCATGTTAAGTCAAGTTTGTGTAGAATACATGGGGCCACAACAACTGTGGAGTATGTATTTTTAATGTTAAGTCAAGTTTGTGTAGAATACATGGGGCTACAACAACTGTGGAGTATGTATTTACACGTAGAATACATGGGGCCACAACAACTGTGGAGTATGTATTTTTCATGTTAATTCAAGTTTCAGAGCAAGTTCATGCTAAGTCAAGTTTCAGATCAAGTTTATGTCAAGTCAAGTTCAGTTTATGATTCATTTTAAGCTATGTCAATTATGCTATGTTGTACGTTAAGTTATGCTTTAATTACTTATAAATTTGATTATGCATTTATGCTTTTACTGTCATACATGCATCATTAGTCTGTATGGAAGTTTTTTGTTAACTTGCTGAGATTTGTAATCAAATCTCACTGTGGTAGTCCCAACTACCATTCCCCCCGAATGGTAGATCTTATTACAGGACCTGAAGGAGGATCAGGAGCTGACCAACTAGACACAGTCGACTGAACGACGGTGCGTCGTTAATGTTAATATAGTAGTTAAATTACTACTTGTACGATGGAGTTGCATCTCCAGTACTTTTGGATCATAACTATTTTGGAATAGTGCTGTGATCTTAGTTATTCAATGGATCTTTATGTATGAAGTATGTTTTAAGTATTGGGATATTTTCAGTTTGGTGCATAGTATTGCTAAAGAAAAAAATTATCCGCTGCGAATATTGCATAATGTTAGATGCATGTTAGGATTATTGCATCTTATATGTCATGAACGGGGGCAGGTAACCTTGTGTTGCATGTCTCGACGCTTCAAATGTCCGTCCGATCCCAAACGGAATTTGGGGGCGTCACACTATGCCTTAGGAGCTGTTTTGGGGCAGCGGGTGGATAATAGGACATTTGTGATTTATTATGCTAGTAAAACCTTGAATGATGTCTAGAAAAATTATACCACTACTGAAAAAGAATTGCTTGCAGTGGTTTTTGCACTTGATAAATTTCGGACTTATATTCTTGGTTCTCCTGTTACTATTTTCACTGACCACTCTGCTCTTAAGTATTTGTTGGCTAAGAAAGATGCAAAACCACGCTTGATTCGCTGGATTCTATTACTTCAAGAGTTCAACATCAACATTAAGGACAAGAAATGAGTTGAGAACGTGGTAGCTGACCACCTCTCTAGATTGTCATCATCTCTTTCTTCAAATGTCAACCTTCCTCTTGATGATAGTTTCCCAGATGAGCAGCTGTTTGTGGTTGATAGAGCTCCCTGGTATGCTGACATAGTAAATTATCTGGTGACTGAACGAATGCCTTCTGAATGGTCCACCCAAGATAAGCGTCGGTTTCTCTCTAAGGTACGACACTTTTATTTTGATGATCCATATCTTTTTAAATATTGTTCGGACCAATTGATTCGAAGATGCATTCCTGATGATGAGTTTTCTTCGGTTTTGAGATTTTGTGATGGTGGTCATTTTTCAGCAAAGAAAACAGTTTCAAAAATTTTGCATAGCGGTTTTTACTGGCCTTCCATGTTTAAAGATGCTTATAATTCTTGCTAGGCTTATGAGCCTTGTCAAAAATTGGGATCCATTAGCAAAAGAGACATGATGCCTCTTTCCCCTATTCTGACTTTAGAAATTTTTGATTGTTGGGGAATAGACTTCATGGGACCTTTTCCGGTTTCTTTTGGAAACACATATATTCTTTTAGCTGTGGATTATGTTTCAAAATGGGTGGAGGCCATTGCTTGCAAAATAAATGACCATCATGTTGTCCTGAAATTTTTGCAAACTTTGTTTGCTCGTTTTAGCATGCCAAAAGTTATTATAAGAGGTGGGGGTTCTCATTTTTGCAACAAACCATTTTCTACACTTGTGAAGAAATATGGTATTACACACAGAGTTTCTACCCCTTATCACCCTCAAACAAATGGGCAAGTTGAATTGGCAAACAGAGAGATAAAAATTATTTTAGAGAAAACCATCAAGCCTAATAGGAAATATTGGTCAGTTAAACTTCTTGATTGTGACGCCCCCAATCCCCACGCACGGACACGGGGAAATCGAGACGTCCGGATGATGACAACCCGGGTCACCACCCTAAGACGAGTGCCAAGTGTGTGTAAGAGCAACAAATATGCAAAAGGAAATGCAGCGGATAACGAAAGTCATATAACTAAGTACCAGAATTTTTCTTAATATAATACAAGCTGTTTAAAACATACATAAATAAAATATTACATAACACAAATATATTTTTAAAAACAGCTACACAGCACAACTTCAACTCAAAATTCCGGCAGAGCTGCATCCTCGGGCTCAGCCTCCTCCTCAAACCCTGCACCAAAATCTACAGAACTAAAAAATGGCGCCGCAAGTAAGTAAAATCCAAACACCAACAGATAAACACATATAAAACTCAAACAGTATGCATGAAGTATGCCCAATGCACATGTCTCATAAACCACATCTCAAAACCCATAAAAACATATTTTTTTCCACGCACGCCAAAAATCCCATTTGGCCCAAAAACATATCCTTTCCAAATATCACGCCAAAAGTCACATTTGGCCCATATCCATCTCAACCCATTATCCAATTAATCTGTATGCACCATGACCTCATCTAGCGGTCATCCGCACACCCTGGCTCCAGTACCACACCGCAGGTTATGACCATGCATATGACACCTAACGAGCGATGCCTAGTTCCGCGCCCCACGCGTTCGTAGCCAAGCATCCTCTAGCCCTCACCAGTGAAGGGCCACGGAGTCGGTGTGTAGAGCGATGCCCGGTTCCGCGCCCAGAGCGTTCGTAGCCAAGCATGCCCTAGCCCCCGCTCCCGTCGTCGCCCAGTGACAACTCAGGGGACGTCACTCAGTTTATTCCACTCCCAAGTGACCAGAGGAGCTCCACCGAGATAATACCCCATCCTGGCTTGGGGTCGTGATACACACGCACCCGAAAATCCACTTACGCCAATAAAACAGGCTTTTCTCAATTAAATAACAATGCATGTGCATGCACCATGTAAATGCGATATCAATGCACAAAAAATAAACAACCATCCATAAATCAATAAAACAAGCAACTCCGTCCTCCATCCATCCGACCCCCGAACTTCTCGGACTCAGTCCGGAATCAGCCAACCAACAGATAAATAATTATTGAATGAGCAAAATATATTTAAATCTGAAAGTAGGGTTTGGAAAATACTTACAGCGCTATATGGTATTTTTAGAAAACACTCGGCATTGCAAACGGTGGAAGGAAAGCAATGTAACAGTGCAAATTCACTGTGGCCATGGGTTGTAAAATACCCACTTTTGAACGGGGACAGACCAAGGCTCGGGATTGATAGGGAATGGCCTTGAGATATTTATGAAGTTAAGGAAAATGAGTTTTGGCCGTGGGTGGTGGTCGAAATGGCGGTCGAAGGCCAAAAAGGGGCTGAATGGAGTTGAGCTCGTGGGAGCTGCTTCGGCAACGGATCGAGGCTGGAAATGAGTGGTTTAGGTCGGCAAGAGGTAGGGGAAGAAGCTGTGAAAAGATGGTGGCCGGAGGTGCTGCGACGACGCTGGAAACGGTGAAAAACCATATGGCTTGGAGGAGCTCGTGGCGGCTAACGGTGGCTCGGATGGAGGTGAAACTTGGTGGGGATGTTCACCGGTGGGTGGTGTAGGCCACGCCGCCGGCGAGCGGCAGTTCTGGGCTGCGAAAGCAACCGGCGACAGAGGCAAAAATAGAGCAGGTGCAGCAACTTTCGGCGGCTGTCGAAGGCTAACGGCTGGTACGATGGCTCTGAAAATTGGTGGGGATGATCTCTGGTGGAAAGGGAAGATAATGGTGGTGGCGGTGCACTAAACGGTTGCCGGACGGCGGAGAACTGGGCGGTCAAAGGGGCGGCGACAGGAAGGAGAAAAGAGAGAAGTGCTGCGCGGGGAGAGAGAAACTGGGAAGGAAAAGAGGAAGAAAAAAGGAAGAAAAGAAGAAAAGAAGAAAAAGAAAAAGGGAAAGGGAAAAAGAAAAAGAGAAAAGAAAAGAAATGAGGTCCAATCCTCACTCCGGAAACCAAAAACAGATTTGCCGAAAACGATATTAAAAACCGTAAAACGACTAAAATAAATTAAACACCACCTCAAATAAATTAAAACCTAATTAAAACACATTAATTTAAAATAAATAAACTAATATATTAATTAAATTAAAAACAACCCTTCAGTGAAAATACACGTAAAAGTGGGTCATCACATTGATGCTTTGTGGGCTTATAGGACAGCTTTTAAAACAAATCTCGGGATGTCTCCTTATCGATTAGTTTATGGTAAAACTTGTCATTTACCTGTTGATATTCAGCATCGAGCTCTTTGGGCCATAAAACATGTTAACATGTCACTTGATGAAGCTTCAGGGTTGAGAAAATTGCAGATCAATGAATTGGATGAAGCTCGTCGGAATGCTTATGACAACGCTCAGATTGCAAAGGAACTCATGAAAATTCTGCACGATCAGAAAATTCATCCAAAGCATTTCACACTTGGCCAAGAAGTTCTTCTTTACAACTCTCGCTTGCACATTTTTCCTGGAAAGTTGAAATCCCGATGAGTGGGCCGTACATTGTAAAGACCGTTCATTCTCATGGTACGGTAGATATTGTCAATCTGAAAAATGGTAATAGCTTCACTGTCAACGGACAACGTCTAAAGTCATTTCTGAAGGCCTTTGATCCACATAAAGAGATCTTGCTTGTGCAAGACCCCAGGGAAGTGTTTTGATTTGTTTATCTTTCTTTACAGTTTTCTTTACTTGCTTTGTTTTTATTTGTTCTTTTGCTTTGATTTTATATTTCATGTTGATTGTTTGTTTTGCTTGCTTAGTTCTGTGCACTTTCTTTTCTTTCCTTCGACTCATTGAGGACTATGTCTCTCACTAGTTGGGGGGTAGCATGTGTGCACAGTTTCAAATAAATAAATAAATAAATAAATAAGATTTGTGAAATTTGAGCATCTTGGTGGAGTAGTTGAGCGGGATCATTTGTGAAGATTTATTTTCAAGCTTAAACATAGAGCATGATTTTTGATGCATCATATTTTGTTGATATGTGGCTTGAAACACCGGGATGTTATGCTTATTGAGATGAAACTTGATAAAATTTTTGTAGAACGAAAGGTAAATTTTGAAGGACATTCTGCACATGCTTACGCTTGTAGTGTTCCTTATTTACCATTCATTGATTTAACACTGGAAAGTAAACTGCAGGACTACCGAGCCATGCCAAAAAGAAAAAAAAAGAAAAAAAAAAGAAAAAGGAAAAGGATTTGAAAAGATTAGAATGAAAAGAAAAAAAAAAAAGAGAAAATGAATAAAGGCAACTTAGTGAACTTTCCTAAGTAAAAAGGGCTAGAAACAGTTACCTAAGACTTTGGGGGTTGAGTGTCCAACCTTTAAAAACAGAGCTGGCGTGAAAACTGCTAAACCCTTGGGCTTTGAGGTAGTTAGAATCAGCAATGATTAATCTTAAGGTTGAAAAATCCTATGGCAAATCATGGCTAGTAATGAGGAACACACAACTGATCTAGCTCCACACACACATTTGAGTTCTGAGACATCTGCCTTAATTCTATGTGAAAGATTGTTGAGATAGTCTTGGTGGGAATAACCCTTGGGGGTTGAGTAGTAACGTGTCACTTTTTTGAGAATTCAGAATTGTGTTTGATTGTTTTTATTTGAATTTCGATCTTTATGCAATATTCATCTCAATTAATTTTCACTATTTTGCTCAAGGATTAGCAAAATGCTAGTTGGGGGGTGTGATTGAGCTGAATTATTGCATTTTTTAATGCTTTTGGAACCAATATATATTAATTCTTTCATTACTTTATCATTGGTTTTATATGAAAAATGAATAAATCAAAGTTATGATTTTAATTTATTAAAAGCATGAATTTCTGCTCTAATTTTATCAACTGTTGATTAATATGGATTATGGTACAATTCGCTCGAGCGGTGGCTTCTGGCCGCTCAAGCGAAGTCAGGCAGATTCAAACGCTCAATTTCCACTTGACAGTGGGCTCAAGCGAGTTGCGGGAAAAGAGATTGCTCGAGCGGAGGCATTTGGCCGCTCGAGCGAATTCAGGCAGAGTCGAACGCTCGATGTTCGCTCGACAGGCCGCTCGAGCGAACTTAGGCAGAATCGAACGCTCGATGTTCGCTCGACACTCCGCTCGAGCGAATATTGTATTTTACAAATCAGAGTTTATTCCGCTGTCAGAGTATATAAATGATTTTTTACATCTTATGGCCGGCTGTGGGCTGGAAAACTTGGTTTTGAGTAGAGAAACACTTAGAATTCATTTTTCCTTTGATTTTCGTTCAGATTCAGAGATGAGGATTCATTCAATCGATCATTCACGCAACTATACAATTTGCACTGGATCATTCACTCACACTGCAGCAGATTGAAGAAGTCCTTGAGGGGTCCAATTGCCACTGCAGCTCAGCCTCCTCCACCGCTTCGAATTTTCATCTCCATTCAACTGGCTTGATCTTTTCAATTCCCTACTTGCTATTTCATTCAGTTTTGAGTTTCTGAATTATTTTGGAGAATTTTGATTTAGACGTTTGAGTAATTTATTTGTTATTCATTTAATTCATGTTATTTATTTTTATCGTTTCGTTAAACTTTCATTTTAGTAGTGATTACAATTACGGTAGTTTAATTTGAGAATTTGTGATTTGAATATAATGATCAACCCTAGAACATTGATTTTGGGGCTTTTCAATTTTCAATGCACGTTTTGTCAATTACTTCCTAATTTAGTTTAATTCTTAATTTAGTTTTATTAATTTCTGAGTTTAATCTATCAGTCCTTTACATTCTGATTCGACAATCAAAATCTACAAACATGAATCTAGTCCATGACTAGTACCCTTTTCCATCCATTGCACATACCATCATTTTATTTTCTCTTTGTGAAGTTCTTCACCCTTTTCAACGAGTTTGATTTTTAAGCAACTTTCCCTGAGGAGACGATCTAGGAATTTATTCCTAATTATTACACGACATCCTCCTGCACTTGGGATAGCTTTAGTGCTACTCATTTTTGAGTGAGTCACTTACTAATCTTTCTTTCACCCATAAAGTATATTTATATCCAACAGAGGTATTTTTCTTTTTCTTTTTAAGTTATGCATGTGGTTTATTATTCATCTTATTTAGAGGTGTAACAGGTACAGTTCGGTCAAGTTTTGGACGTATTTTAAAATAGAATCGGTATATACCAGTTTTGAAATTTGAAGAACCGATACCATACCGATTACACCCCTAAATTGGTACTTCTGATTTTTGACGGTTCCGATTTGGTTCGGTTCAATTTTTCTGGTATATTATATAGTATAGATAATATTGTATAATATAGTATATTATAGTATATAATAATATAGTGATAATATATTGTAGTATATCACTATATAGTATCACTACTATTAATACAATAGACTATAGTGATATAAGATTTTAAAATTTAATATTATATTAATTAGTAATTTATCATATAATATAAAATTATTTTATATATAATTATATATTATATATAATATAAAAAATTAATATATATATATATATATGAACCGGTCTAGTCCGTTATTAGAAAAAGGAAAATCAGAACCAAATCGATTCTGATTGATTTTTAGAAAAATAAAACCATACCATGCCGAACGAAACCCAATACTAGACCAAACTTATCGGTTCGATCCAATTTATCGGTTATCGATTTTTTTTTCCAACCCTAATCTTATTTTATAAAAGAGGTCAAAAAGCTCAAAATATCTCCAAAAATATCATTGGATAAAGTATGTTGGAATTTGTGCCATTAAAATATAACAGGATTAGACCTTGTTAAGAATTGGTTGTTTGGTTTAGCCCATCAAGTATAGGTGTAAATCAGTCTGATTTGGTCAGAGGTGTGATAAATTATTTTTTCCAGACCGAACATTCATAAGGACCAGTCCAGTTCCCTATTGGTCCAGTTTGGTGCATTTGTTTTTCATTTTGTTTCCAAATAAATTAGAAACAAAATTTATTTAAATTGATAAATCAAAATTGAGTGAATTATTAATATTGATTATGTAATTAACTCATTAAAAAAATTTTTATATAGTCAACGATAATAAATTAGATAAAAATTATATCATTAACTTATATAATTACTATATAAAAATAATATATTAAATTATTAAAAATATTTTTAAAATATATATAGGAGTTTAGTCCATTCGGTCTAATCCAATCCAAAATTTATAAACCCCAGGACTGGACCAAATATCATTTGGTCTACACTTTTTAGGATTAAGACCAACTTGTCTAGAGTTCGGTCTAGTCTAATCCGGTCTGAATGGATCGGTCCGGTCGGTTTGATCGATCCAAATCAACCTGCTTACACTCCTACCATCAAGCACGTAAGCCCTAATGGCCGAAAGGCGAGCAATGCAAAGCACATAGAGGAAGTTTTTTTATGTCTTTTTGTTTATGTTAAAGGTATGCAACTTATAATTTAAGTTGTTGATTAGATGTGACCTAAATAATGGGTGAACAATGTAGCCTAAATTTTTTCTCATTTGTTATTTCAATTTCCAAACTAGTATAGAAGTGTAGGTAACATCTTGAAGACCACCTCAATTTTTTCTAAGGGACAGAGAGATGTCCTATTCCTATTCTAGGTTTTCGATGTCTTTTAGTTTTTCTTAAAGTTATACACCTCATTTCTCATATAGTTGTTTAGGATGTGACCCAAACAATTATCGGTAAGGATAGCTTGTAGTTTCTTTCACATTTTCTATTTAAATTTCAAAAAGGGAATTAAGAAGTGTCGAAGACATCCCATAATAGGAAAATAGTAATGCTACATGTATTTACAGTTTTACTTCCATTTTTACTTATAAGATTCATTTTGTTAGTTTTCATTTCAAATTTCATGATTTTCAACGTGTTAATAACTAATACTTGGAGAAGTAAGTTTTTTACAAGATTTCTTTAAAATATATTTAGCATTTTTCATAAGAAAATGAAAAAAGAAAACCATTGCCTAAAGGGTGTTTTAATTAATTATGTCGTTAAGATATAGAAGGATTAGACCTTGTTAGAAATTGGGTTAGACCACCCGGGATGTAAGCCTAAATGGGCCGAAGACAGAGCTCCACAGAGTGCCTTCTCTCTCGAGTGAGTTTGAGTGAGGCTCCAGTGCCTTAGTTTGCTAAGGCTTTCGGTCTCACTTCTGTGAGGTTGGTGTAAGGTTCGTCAGTAGAAATTGATAGAGCGATGGAGGCAGAGGATTTAGTTAAGCGATGGGAAAGACTGCAGTTAACAATAGAAGAAAGTGTTCCTTTCCATGTGAAACCAGAAGGCACACAGAAGGAAGACAGGAAGGGAGAGCACTGTATTGTGGGCAGAGCAATGGTGGAAAGGACAGTTAACAATGAGGCATTCAGGACCACCATGTCTCAGGTGTAGAGGTTAGATGGCTGGGTGAGATTCATTAAGATAGGTGACCAAAGATTTATCATAGAGTTTCAAAAATTGGAAGACAAAGACAAGGTCCTTGGTCGCAGACCATGGTTTTTCGTCAAAAGCCTGCTATCACTGCAGGAGGTATATGACACAGTCTCCATTAACAAAACACAGTTTCGATACGAGCCATTTTGGATCCAACTACACAGCTTGCCTCTGGCCACCATGAATGAGGAAGTAGGAACACAATTCGCAGCCTCTATAGGCCATGTCATCCGAGTTGAAACAGAATTAGATGGAAGTGCGTGGGGGAGGTGCTTAAGGGTGAGGGTGGCAGTGGACACTCATAAACCTCTGCTTAGGGGAAAGTGGATGCTATTCGAAGAGAAAGAACACTGGATCTCTTTTAAGTATGAAAGACTCCAGAACTTCTGTTTTCATTGTGGAATCCTCAACCACAAAGGGAAAAACTGCAACAAATTACGGTATGAAAATCAAGACAAAGACCAGGTCCAACTACAGTTTGGTGCATGGCTGTGAACTCAACCAGTGCATTCAAATGTATTTAATCTCCGCAAATATGGTGGATCAAAGAGTGATGGAAGTGGTGAAGATAACGGTGGCAAACACAGCAGCAACAAGCACCAGGAAGATCAGGGGGAAGATAGTGTCAGAGATGACAGGAAGCCCATGCCAAGAGGCCATATTGGCCAACAGGAGAAGCTAGCTAATATGCAGGAAGAGACTTCAGCGGGAAAGGTGAATTGTGGCCTCAAAGTAGGAAAAAGTCAAATGGCAGCCGAGATGTCCCCAACTACTCAAAAGGTGTCAGGTAACTATTCAGAAGCCCTTACTCAAGTACAAAACCAAAGTCCTTCAGCTAGGTACTATGAGGTTTCCTTATTGGGGAAGGACAAAGGCTCTAAAAAACCTGTCAGCATTAAAAGTAAGGAGGCTGAACTAGTTAATGGTTCCTTAGCTCAGGAAGTTTCCCTAACTGAACTAGACAAACCTCCAAGATCCCACGTGGGTAATGAAAATAGTGAGTGGCTGAACAAAAGAAGGGAACTAAACACTAAGATAGGCAAACATACCACCACTTTGCATAAGGGCCCGAGGACCAGGACATGGAAAAGACTTGCTCGAGGAGCAGCACCCCAAGAGGACCTCGATGGGGATGTTACACTAGGTGACATAACTAATATCACACAAAAAATAAGTACCAAGAGAGATAGCAAAAGAGAAGGTGACGAAATTGTGCATGATAAAGACACTATCAAAAGGCTAAGAGGCAACAATGGCAATGACAACCAATTGGCAGAGGCTGGCCTCCAGCCTTGCCAATACCAATGAGCATCCTTATATGGAACTACCGAGGGCTTGGGAACCCTCGGTCAATTAGAATCCTTAGAAAACTAAGGAAAAGTGCCCCTCCCTTGTTTTCCTAGTGGAGACTAAAGCTGGGAAACAAAAGCTTGAGAATGTTAGAAGAGTTTTGAAATTTGATGGATGTCTTGCAATAGATAGTGTGGGGTCTAGTGGTGGGATTGCCCTATTGTGGAAGGTGGATTGGAATGTCAATGTTATAAGCTATACTCGATGGCATATTAGTGCTTTAATTAAGGGGGGAGTTAATGAACCTACATGGTAGTTTACAGGTTTCTATGGACACCCAGAAACAGCAAAAAGGAAAACCAGTTGGCAGTTACTAGAAATGTTAAAACCCCCATCATCCATGGCATGGATATGTGCAGGAGACCCTACAAACAAATTGAAGATTTCAAAAAGGTGGTGGAGCTTTGTGGTCTTCATGACATCCATCACTAGGGCCATCACTTTACCTGGTCTAATAATAGAAGGGGTAGAGACTTTACCAAAGAAAGAATAGATAGGGCTTTGGCCAACAAGGAATGGCACGACTTTTCAGTAGTGCCGCCTGCACTGCTCTAGCAGCCATTCTATCAAATCATTCCCCACTCAGTATCAATTTAAAGAATAAAGTCAAAGTGAACAGACAAGAAGCAAGGTGTTTCAGATATGAGGTTGCTTGGGAACTTAAAGAAGACTACAAGAAAGTAGTGGAGTACTCATGGAAGGGAACTAGCACAGGCGTGGAAGGAGCTAAAACAGTGAGACAAAGACTGAATGATTTCCAAAGGAGTCTCTCACAATGGAACCAAACAGAAAAAATGCTGGAACATAAAGACATCAACCAAGTAGTGAGGAGAATCAGGCACCTTCAAGAAACAGGTACAGGGAACCACTTAACAGAAATGCAAGGCCTGCAAAAGGATGTAGAACTTTCAATGGCTACAAAGGAGATGGAATGGAGGCAAAGAGCAAAGCAGCATTGGATGAAAGTGGGCGACAAAAATACTACCTTCTTTCACCTGCAAGCTAGTCATAGAAGGAAGACTAATTCTATAAACAACCTAGAGGATCCACAAGGTAGGGTGCTGACAAAGTAGGAAGACATTGGTGGTGCTTTTACAGGTTACTTCTCATCTCTTTTCACCACCTCTTCCCCTTCTAATTATGAGGCTTGTCTGAATGCTCTAGACTCTAAACTGTCTATTGAGATGGAAACTTGGCTTCTTGTCCCCTTCAATCGGGAAGTGATTCATACATCAGTTTTTCAAATGAACCCATAAAGCTCACCAGGGCCTGATGGGTTTCCAGCTTCCTTCTACCAAAAACATTGGGAGATAGTAGGTGAGGAGGTATCCCAATATGCTCTTCAAGTCCTAAACCAAGGTGGCTCCTTAACAGATGTCAATGACACTTTAATCTCTCTAATTCCCAAAGTCAAGAGCCCTAAAAGAATCTCAGAATTCATACCCATCAGCTTATGCAATGAGTTGTATAAAATCATCTTAAAAACCCCTTACAAATAGGCTTAAAACTATCCTCCCCAATCTCACCTCCCTCAATCAAAATGCATTTGTCCCGGGCAGGCTAATAACAAACAATGTGTTGGTGGCTTATGAAGCTCTCCACTCCATGAGTACTAGAATGAAAGGTTAAAAAGGGTGCATGGCTCTTAAACTAGACATGAGCAAAAGCGCATGATAGGATAGAATGGGGCTTTGTTGAGGCTGTCATGTCTAAGATGGGGTTCCCTCTCTAATGGGTTAACTTGATTCAAAGGTGCCCCACCTCAATTTCTTACTCTATTCTTGTAAATGGGAAGTCTCAACAGAAATTCCTTCCCTCAAGGGGCCTTAGGCAAGGTGACCCTTTATCCCCCTACATCTTCATCATGTGTGCTGAGGCCCTCTCTTCCTTGCTTAATCGAGCTTAGCACAACAAGATCATTACTTCAGTCCATATTGGGAGAGGCCCCATCACTGTCAATCACCTCTTTTTTATAGATGATAGCTTACTCTTTTGCCAAGCAAACCCAAAGGAAGTCTCTAATCTGCTGGATATCTTATCTATTTATGAAAAGGCCTCGGGACAGGTCCTCAACAGAGACAAATCTTCAGTGTTCTTCAGCAAAAACACAAAGAAGGACACTAAGGTCCAAATATAGCAGTTGGCAGGTGTCAAGTCAACAGGCTCTTTTGAGAAGTACCTGGGGCTTCCTGCTTGTGTGGGGAGGAAAAAAATTGCTGCCTTTCACTCACTCATAGACAGAACCTGGGCCAGAATGGAGAATTGGAAGACTAAGCATCTCTCTAGTGCTGGGAAAGAAGTGCTTCTCAAAGCTGTTCTACAAGCCATTCCCACATACACTATGGGAATCTTCCAACTACCAGAATCAATCATGGGTAGGCTGAATTAGTTACTTAGAAAGTATTGGTGGGGCTATAATGAAGACACCTCAAAGATACAGTGGATTAACTAGAAACAGCTCAGCAGTAGCAAAGATCATGAAGGTCTGGGCTTTAGAGATTTCAGAAGTTTCAACATTGCATTACTGTCCAAACAGGGATCAAGAATTCAACATAATCCAAGCTCTCTGGTGGCTAGGATATTTAAACAGAAGTACTTTAGGCAAGGGGAACTACTAGAAGCAAAACTGGGCTTAAGGCCCCCTTTAGCTTGAAGAGGTATTTATGCAGGTTTGGAGGTCCTTAAGGAAGGTATGATGTGGAGAATAGGAAGCGATAGTAGGGTCAACATCTGGATAGATAAGTGGATACCCTCCTTGCCTACCCATAAGGTCCTAACCCCACGAGATCATGACTGCTGGTGTGAACTAGTTAGTGACCTCATTGACCCAAACCTCAGAACATGGAAGGATTCTCTCTTGGAGGAGTTGTTCTCTCCTCAAGAGAGGGAGGCAATTAAAGCAATACCAGTTTGCCTAGTAGATAAAGAAGACAGAATGGTGTGGCTATACACAAACAATGGACAGTTCTCTGTTAAAAGTGGGTATCACCTGCACAGGACAATGGAAGTGGAACTTGAAGGGGAACCCTCATGTAGATCTCGAAACCAACAAGCTTGGAAGGCAGTTTGGAAACTAAGAACAACTCCAGCAATTAAGATGTTCATATGGAGGGCATGCAGTGAAGCTCTCCCCACACTAGCTAATCTAAAAAGCATGAAAGTGGTAGATGACAACTCATGCATTATCTGTAAGCAGGTTCCTGAGACACCGGGTCATGCTTTATGGGGCTGTATAATAGGTCAGGATGTTTTGAACCAGAGTTGTAAGAAAGTACAGAAAATTACATACCAAAGCAATCTAGTCTTTGACATATGGTCCCATTTAGTGAAGGCTCTAGACACCAAAGAACTCGAGGAAATGGCTATCATACTAAGGGGAATTTGGAGCAAGAGAAATGACATACTCCATGGTAAAGCCTTCAAGCATCCCACCAGAGTCTTTCAACAGGCATTAGCAGACCACACCCTCTATAAGGATTGTCCCCGAGATACAAGAAAAGGCAATATCAAGCCTCAAACAGAACCTCAAAAGTGGACAAAGCCAGGTGAGAACCATTTCAAAGTAAATTGGGATGCAGCTATCAAATCAGAGGAAGGAAAGATTGGAATAGGAATCTTAATTCGAGACCATACAGGCCAAGTTGTAGGTGCCCTTCGTGCCCATAGACCATTTCGAGAAAGACCTTTTGATGCAGAGGCATATGGAGTGCTATTGGCAGCTATATTCATCAAGGAGTTAGGCCTAAACAAGGTAAGCCTAGAAGGTGACTCTAAATAGGTGGTGGACTTGCTTCAAAAACATGGCCTTGACTGGAGTATGGGAGGGTGTCTTATTCAAGATGCAAGAGAGGTTCTGAACTCATGTACCAACTGGAGCAGTTCACATGTCCTTCGAGGTTCCAATAAGGCTGCCCACCAATTGGCACAAGCTGCACTAGAGTGCATAGAGGATGTTTATGATATTGAACTTTGTCCAACTTGTATCCTGTCTGTAGTAACTAAAGAAATGAAGTAATCGTGGTACTCTATGTTGGTCTGTAGTCATAGAGTCGTCTGTTACAAATGTTTCTGTTTTAATGAGAAGTTGTCTCTTTATTCAAAAACAAAAAAATGGGCTGAAGACGAGCAATGCAAGACAGATAAAGGAACGACAAACAAGCTGGCATTTAGGTGGAGCCAAGCAGGATCTTGGCGACCAAAGCAAAATGGTGGACGGAAAATAAGAGGAAGGTGACCAATTCGTGCATAATTGAGATGAGCTGAAAAATTAGTAAATAGTAATGAGATAGTTTGTGAACAGTCATAAAATAATATGAATTAAAATATTTTATAGGATTTTGAAAAAATATAGAAAGGAGGAATAAAAATATTATAAATTTAAAATATTATTAGAATATGATATTTTAATATTATTTTTATTTTTAAATTTTAATTTTTTAATTATTTTTTATGTTTTTTTAGAAATTTAAGAAAGTTGTAATGATTAAATAAAAAAATTAAAATTTAAAATTTTGAAATTAAAAAGTGATTGTATTTTAATGTTAAGATGAGATGAGTTAATACCATTTGTCAAACTAAACAATCCTAGGTATTTGACTAGGATTCAAAAAGTATTTCATCTCATTTTATATTATCTCATCTCATCATTATAACTTTTCTAAATTTTTGCACAAAATATAATAAACAATTCAACTTTTTCAAATCTCAAAATAATAATAATATTAAAAAATGATATCCTAATAATATTTTATTTAACTTTTATTTAAATCTATTTCATCTTATCTTACTATCCAAACGGGCCCTAAGGTGATGGACTTGTGAAGCTGAGCGGTTGATACGTGAGGCGAGGTCATCAATAGCTAAGGAGAGGCGATTAATAGAAAGGCAATGAATCAGGTGTAACCGATCCAGTCCAGTCTAGTATGATTTTTGACAAAATTTAGGACTAAACCAATATGTAGTGGTTTTACATTTTTTTAAACCGATTACACACCGGTTATCCTCCTAAACCAATATTCCGATTTTACAGGTTTACAGTCCGGTTTTTCGATTTTAATGTACTATATTATATATTATATAATATTGTATCTTATAGTATATAATAATATAGTGATAAAATATTATAATATATTATAATTGCATTATAGACTATAGTGATATATTATAGTATATTATGATATATAGTGATATAGTATTAGTATAACTATTAATACAATAAACAAAATGATATAAGATTTTAAAATTTAATATTATATTAATTAGTAATTTATCATATAATACAAAAATATTTTATATATAATTATATATTATATATAAAAATTAAAATACATATATAAACTAGTCCGATCTGGTTTTAGAAAAAGAAAAATTGAAACCAGATCGATTTTGACTAGTTTTAATAAAAATAAAACAGGTACCAGACCAAACCAAATTCGAAACCAGACCCGGTTCGGTTTACGAGTTCACTAATTTGTTTTACACCCGCAATGATCAACAACATGGAGACATAGAGGAGTTGACACAATTACAGTAAATATGAAATATATAGGAAGAGAAGAGTGCTGCCCGCTCGAGGATGCTTTCAATAAGGACATTTGGCCTTTTTTAAATTTAATTAATTAATTATTTATTTATTTTTTATATCCTTACATATATTTTTTTTTTATAAAAAAAATTATAACATCTTTCAAAAATATTTCTTTGAGCACTAAGAAAAATAAATTGTCCAGACCCATTTGTAACGACAAGTAGCATTTTTTTTTTTTTTTGAAAGGAAAGTTGCTTGTATATTCAACTTAAAGACAAAGAAGAGTACATATTACATAGAGGCTGACCGGCCCTTGTAGATACTCCGCAGAAACTTCTAAAGCTTCTTTAGCTAAACAATGAGCTTTTTGATTGTCACTTCTTCTAACAAAAGAAACACTGCAGTGAATAAAATTAGAGAGAAAGGCTCTAGTGTCTGAAAAAACCAAGCCCACACTATCCCACCTCTCCCTGTGAAGGCTAAGACCCTGGACCACCTGCAGAGAATCACCCTCCAATACCACTGAGGACAGGTTGAGCTCGGATGCAAACATAGCTGCATGAAGTCCTCCCATAGCCTCTGCCAGCAAAGGAGCAACACAGCCTTCCCTTGCTACCCTCTTTACAGCAACCACATTACCCCTATGATCCCGAGCTATCAGACCAAACCCCATCCTGTCACGTGCTTCACTCACTGCTGCATCCCAATTTACCTTTACAGTTCCCTCTGGAGGAGGAGACCATATGGATGCCTGGTTGGTGTGTAAGCGGGAGTCAGGCATTGGAACCACCTGAGCCAGTTTAAAGTCCTCCAATTGATGGGCAGCCCTCTGTGCTAGAAGTCTAGGATGTAGAAAGGATCCCTCAAAAACCAGCTTGTTTCTTCTTTGCCAGATATCCCTTGCTGTCATAGCAAAAGCCCCCAATGTTTGTATGTCACATAGGTCCCTTAGCTCCTCAATGATCTTGAAAAAGCTCCCTGCCCCCACAGAGCTTTTTTGGATTCTCTTTGGTCCATAACTCCACACGTCCATGGCTGAGGGACAGTTCCACAGAATGTGACCTGCTGTCTCATCAGAACTGCAGCAAACTGGGCAGAGAGGAGAGCTCACAATCTTCTTTTTGAAGAGGTTCGACATTGTAGGCAATGATTCTAAGCATGCTCTCCATAGAAAAACCTTGACTGCATTGGGAATCTTTAATTTCCAAAAACAAGTCCAGTTTTTGAAATCAAGAGATCCACTTGATGACTAACCCTTCTGACCTGTTGTGAGTTCCTTTCGCAAATGATATGCACTCCTTACTGTGAAACCACCATCCTTAGTGCCTAACCAGACAAGCCTATCCCTTTCTCCACTCGTGCTCACATGAATCTTCTGGATCACTACAGCATTTGAAGGTCCAAGCAATCTTAGGATCTCTTCCCTGTCCCACTGTTTGGTGTTTTCATTTATAAGTTCAGCTACCATAGCTTCCTCATCATTGATTAGCCCGTGTCCTTGAACCATGAAAGATGAAGGTTGAGGTAACCATCTATCCTTCCATATTTTAGTCTCCTTTCCATTACCAATTCTCCATATTGAACCTTTCTCAATTAGAGCCCTTGAGGAATAAATACTCCTCCAAATAAGACCAACTTGGCCTGAAGAAAACTAGAGTTCCTGAAATATTTTGCCTTGAGGACTTGGGAGGCCAGAGATGCAGGGAACTGGATGATGCACCATGCTTGCTTAGCCAGGAGTGCCGTGTTGAAACACTCAAAGTCTCGGAACCCCATCCCTCCTGACTCCTTTGATTTTCCCATTTGACTCCAGGAGACCCAATGCACTTTATTACCCTTATCCTGTTTGCCCCACCAGAACTGGTTCATCACCTTGTTGATTTCCATCAATAACACTTTAGGGAGCTTGAAAACTCCCATACTATATGTTGGAAGAGCCTGGATGACTGCTTTGAGGAGAACCTCTTTCCCTGCCTGTGAGAGGAGCTTTGTCTTCCAGTTGGTCACTTTACTTTTAACTCTGTCAATAATGTTTTTGAAAGCTTTGTACCTTGATCTACCTACCAGAGAAGGCAGACCAAGATACCTCTCATAGCACTTGGTAGCTCTAGTGCCAACTAACCCCAATATGTAGTCTTTAGCTTCTGGTTTAGTATTGGCACTGAAGTAGATTGAGGTTTTATCCTTGTTGATCTTCTGACCCGAGGCCCCTTCGTAAATACTGAGTAGATAGTTAATAGTGGCCCATTCCTCAGCTTTTGCTCTACAAAACAGCAAGCAATCATCTGCAAAGAGCAAGTGGTTGATGTTAATCTGCCCCCTACCTATAGGAAAGCCATGAATTCTTTTATTCCTTTCAGCATGATTAAGGAGACTGCTAAGCACCTCAGACACTAGCAGGAAAAGGTATGGGGAGAGGGGATCCCCCTGCCTAATGCCCCTTGATGGTTTAAAGAAACCCTCTGAGGACCCATTAAGGAACAGAGAGTAAGACACACTTGTTACACAGCCTATAACCAATCTGATCCACTTCTCTGAAAATCCCAGCTTGACCATAACAGCTTGTAAGAAGACCCACTCAACCCTGTCATATGCTTTGCTCATATCAAGCTTAATGGCCATATGACCTTGTTGTCTCCCCCCTCGAATTGACATAGAGTGCATGGTTTCAAAAGCAACAATTACATTATCAAGGATCATTCTCCCGGGGACAAAAGCACTTTGTCCAGCCAATTAATGGACAGTGGGCAATTAATATTGCATGACAGAGGATTGACGTTGGTCCAGCCAAATGCAAATACAAATACATATTTAGCTAACAATTCCATTTTTTTTACTGCATTGAATTAGTCATATGCAAATTTTTTGCTTACTATATGATAAGTGTTTTTACATATTTCCAGATCTCCTATTTACCTTTTATCCTTTATTTTACTATTTTTTTCTCTCTCATCCTGCTTTCTCTCTCTAACCCAAAAACTTTATTTTTCTCTCTTCCCACTTATCCTTTTTCTTTTTCTTTTTTCTCTACTATATTGGTGTATATTTGTTGATGTAGCACAATTAATGTATATTTGTAGATGTTATATAGTGAGTTTTTATTGCAAAATATAATAATAATAATAATAATAATTATAATAATTTTAGGAAAAAAACTAATAATAATAATAAAATTATTCGTAAGTCTGGCTCTGGCATCATAGCCTTTATTATGTAATAAAAAGATAACCTCTAAAATATGTAATTTTACATTTACATTTGGCAACACCATTTACATTTTGCATTTGCACCACGCCAAATCATTATGATAGCGTGGCAAACAAGAGCAATAACTTGAGTTGCGTTAAATTCAGGCACCTAAAGGCAATGTGTCAGCCCCACAAGCAGGAGTATCCCTTCCTAAAATCCACCAAAAACTGTTCTAGCTGGGGGGAAAACCGACCATCTCGGTGCTGTCGACCCAAATTTGAAACTGTGCTGTCGGCGATTTGAATTTGATTCAAACTGGAATCAAATCGAATAACATCGGTTACAACCTATTTTTACCACTGGCCGACCAGTACTCTGCTGGTTTTGGGCCAGTTCCATACTCTGGCAGCCGATCTGTGTTGTTCTAACCCATTTTATCAGTTTTTATCCCTCCTACTTCTAGCCTTAGGAAATTGTACCGACAAACATAATGGTGAAACTTAAATATTATTCAATTCTTTGGTAGTATGATCTTGGTACGGATTAGAAGTTTTTTCCTAGATGACTAACACAAGAGGAGGGGTGAATTGAGTTGTATTTAAAAAAATTAATAATTATAAATCAAATACACAATATAAAATATAAATAAAATACGAAACAACAATAAATATAAAGAGTAAGGATAAGGAAAAAGCAAACTCAGTATGTTAATGCGGTTAGGCCCCACTGCTTATGTTTTCGCATCAAGCTACTCCTTGAGAATATCCAAATTTACTATTCAACCTCCTTCAAGCAGAGATAGAAACCTATTACACATTTGAAAAACACCACGACAAAGGATCCCTGTAGAACACCCTCTACACCTGCAATCACCTTACACCTGGTGATTCAACTATTTCCTGTGATGACCCGCTTTTGAGTGTATTTTCGTTGAAATAGTTGTTTTTATTTTAATTAATATATTAGTTATTTATTTTAATTTATTTGCATTTTAAAGTTGGTTTTTAATTTAATTGATGTTGTGTTTTATTTCTTTTAGTTGTTTTGTGGGTTTTAATCTCTTTTTGGCGGTTTAGTTTCGTTTCCCGGAATGAAGATTAGACCTCATCTTTTCCCTACATCTCTTTTCCTTTTTCTCTTCTTTTTCCTTTTTCTTTTTTTCTTTTTCCTTTCTTTTCTTTTTTTTCTTTCTTTTCCTTTTTTTTCCTCTCCCCCGCGTCGACCCCCCCAGTCTCTCTCTTTCTCTTCTCTCTCCCTCACGGTCGAACGCTTCCTCAGCCCAGACCCACCGCCGCCGGCCACCGTGCGGCACACCACCCCCACCAAAACCTTCCCCTCCCTCCGGCGCACCACCCCACCGATTTCCACCCCCATCCGGCCGGCCGTTTGGCCGGAAAAGCTCTCCAAAGGCTGCACGGATTTTGCTCCGATCCGCCGCCGTCGCTCCACCTCCGGCCACCATTTCTTCACCACTTCATCACCGGTCCCTTGCCGTCCTAACCCACCTATTTCCGGCCTCCAACGACCACCGTAACAGCTCCTACGAGCTAGCTTTCCTTTTTGAGAAATCCGGTCTCTTTCCGACGATTCCGCCGCCACCCACGGCCAGCCATCACTTCCAATAGCTTCACAACCATCCCTAGACCATTCCCTATCAATCCCAAGCCCTAGTTTGTCCCCGTTCAAAAGTGGGTTTTTCACAACCCACGGCCACAGTGAATTTTCACTGTGACGTTGCTTTTTCGCCGCCGTTTGCAATGCCTCGTGTTTTCTAAAATTGCCATATAGCGCTGTAAGTATTTTCCAAACCCTATTTTCAGATTTAAATGTATATTGCTCTTTCAATTATTTAATCTGCTGGTTGGTTGATTCCGGACTGAGTCCGAGGAGTTCGGGAGTCGGATGGATGGAGGACGGAGTTACTTGTTCTATTGATTTATGTTGTTGGATTATTTTCTTGTGCATTATTACGTCATTGCATGGTGCATGCACGTGTGTTTTTGTTTATGTGTGAAAAGCCTGTGTATTGGCGTAAGTGGTCTTACGGGTGCGTGTGTATCACGACCCCAAGTCGGGATGAGGTATTATCCCGGTGGAGCTCCTCTGGTCACTCGGGAGCGGAATAAACTGAGTGATGTCCCCTGAGTTGTCGCTAGACGACGGGAGCGGGGGCTAGGGGATGCTTGGCTACGAACGCGCCGGGCGCGGAACCGGGCATCGCTCTACTCACCGACTCCGTGGCCCTTCGCTGGCGAGGGCTAGAGGATGTTTGGCTGCGAACGTGGGGGGCACGGAACTGGGCATCGCTCGTTAGGTGTCACATGCGTGGTGGTACTCTGCGGTGTGGCACTGGAGCCAGGGTGTGCGGATGACCCCTAGGGGAGGTCATAGTGCATACGGTTAATATGGATAATGGTTTGAGTCGGGCAAAGGCCAAATGTGACTTTTGGCTTGTTTTTCGGAAAGGATGTGTTTTTGGGCCAAATGGGTTTTTGGCGTGTGTGGAAAAATCGTGTTTTATGGGCTTTGTGCATTGGGCATGTTTCATGCATATTGTTTGAGTTCTATGTATTTTTATTTGGTAGCGTTTGGGCTTTACTTACCTGCGGTACCATTTTTGGTTCCGTAGCTTTTGGTGCAGAGTTTGAGGACGAAGAGGAGGAGGCTGAGCCCGAGGATGCGGCTCCGCCGGGTTGCTGATGCTATGCTTTATATTTGGTTTAAAACTGTATTTGTGTTTTTGTAATATTTTATTTATGTATGCTTTAAACAGCTTGTATTACGTTAAGAAAAATTCTGGTACTTAGTTATGACTTTCGTTATCCGCTGCGTGTTTCTTTGTACACTTATGTTGCCTTGCACAAACTTGGCACCCGTCGATAGGATGGTGACCTGGGTTGTCACCATCCGGACGTCTCGATTTCCCCGTGTTCGGGCGTGGGGATTTGGGGGTGTCACAGGTGGTATCAGAGCGGTCTGGCTCTGGGTAAAACCACATGTCCCGTAGGCAGTACCAGAATGCTTTTTAAAGTTGTGTTTTAAAAATTATGTTAAGTACAATTGTTTTATTTGTTTGAGCTTGTTTGTTTGTTTGTATTTATTTGGTTATGTTTTTGCAAGCTGGTTTCTTTTGTTTCTTGCTGTGTGGTGTTGGTTTTGTTTTTGTTGGTTTTATGATGGTTTTATTTGTTTTCTTAAAGGAGGGTCAAGAGTGGTGTTGTGGCAGGAAAATGGGGAGACCAAGGAAATCTACCCAGGAACCACGGGACAATACCTCCCGGGATGACTCCATAGCCGAAGCAATACGGCAGATGACGGAATTTATGCAGCAGAGTGCGAGGTCTCAACAGACAGGACCTTGGCCACAACAAGGGGGTCCTTGGCCACCATCAGGAGGGCCTTGTCCACCGTCAGGAGAGCCTTGTCCACAACAAGGAGGGTTTTGGCCACAACTAGGAGGTCCTTGGCCATATCAGGGAGGGCCTTGGATGTATCCAAGAGGGTCCAGTAGCATGGTGGAAGCCGGATGCACCTATGAGCGCTTCCTAGCGCATAGGACTCCACACTTCACTGGAAATGAGGATCCACTTCAGGCTGGAAGATGGATCAAAGATCTGGAGAAAACCTTTGAGGTGTGTGGATGCACTGAGGCACAGCAAGTACTCTACGCCAGCTATCTCTTGCAAGGTACCGCTTCTGATTGGTGGGATACCAAGAGGGTGTTGTTGGAATCTGAACTGGGATCTTTTGCTGCGGTGACCTGGCAGCGTTTCAAGAAGGAGTTCAATGACCGCTTCTTTCCCGCATCGGTACGAAAGCAAAAGGCAAGAGAGTTCTCCAATCTGGTCCAAGGGGGCGCGACAGTGGAACAATACGCTTGGAGGTTCATCGAACTTGAGCGATTTGCTCCTCACCTTGTCGCCACTGAGGAGATGCGAGCAGATCGTTTCCAGGAAGGGCTACGTCATGATATACGCCGTATGGTGGTCAGCCATCGGATATCCACTTTTCAGGAATTAGTGGATGTGGCCACCCTTGTGGAGCGGGAAAATAATCTGAGTGTGGGCTCCCCTCCAGGGCATAAGAGGCGGAGTTTTTCTAGTGAAGGAAGCAGCTCGGGATCACCCCAGAAGTTTGCTCAGCGGACTGGAACTCGACCTCAAACGTCCTCAGGTGTTCGTATGGGAGGACGGGTGCCTATTTGTGGAGCTTGTAATAGAGCTCATGAGGGCGAGTGCCGGATGAGTAGCGGACCCCAGTGTTACCGGTGCGGCCAAGTGGGACATATCGCTCGGGATTGCTCCGTCAGAGTTCAAGGAAGCCGTGGAGGTAGACACGGTGGAAGAACCAACCCGAGACAAGCAGTGCAAGCCCGGGTTTACGCTGTCACACCCGGAGAGGTGGATGATGAAGCACCAGTGACCCATGATGCTGGAGTAATTACAGGTATGGTTTAATTTAATCTTAAGTTGGATTTAATTTTTGGTGTTTGTGGTTTATTCTTTGCTTTTTGGATTTCATGGGTTGATGTGTTTGGTTCAGGAAGAGTCCGTTTGTATGAGTTTTATGCTTGTACTTTGTATGATTCCGGTGCTTCACAGTCGTTTGTATCTTCCACGTTTGCTCGGGTGTGTAATTTGGTCACGGAACCGTTGCCGAAGTCTATGGTAGTGGCTCTACCCGATGGTGAGATGGTGTGGTGTTCCAAGGTTGCTTTGGGATGCCCGTTAAATTTTGAGGGAAGGTTCTTGGATGCTCATTTGGTGGTGTTCAAGCTGTTGGGTTTTGATATCATCCTCGGGATGGATTGGCTATACCGATATTCCGCGAGTATTAATTGCAGAAGTCGGATAATTAGCTTTCAGCTTCCAGATGGTGATTGTCTGGAATTTGCTTGGAGTAGATTAAAAGAAAAACCGATAATTATATCGGCGATTCAGGCAAGAAGAGAGATTGCATGGGGAGCGGATGCATTTTTGGTGCAGATGGTGTCCACGCCGTCTGAGAAGAAGTCTTTGGCAGACATTCCAGTTGTGGAAGAATTCCCTGATGTGTTTGTGGATGACTTGCCCGGACTACCCCCTGTTCGGGAGATGGAGTTTGTTATAGACTTGGAACCTGGAGCGGCTCCTGTGCATAAAGCTCCTTATCGCATGGCACCGGCTGAATTGAAAGAGTTGAAGACACAGTTGCAAGAACTGGTAGAGAAGGGATTTATTCAGCCTAGTACGTCGCCGTGGGGTGCACCAGTTTTATTTGTTAAAAAGAAAGATGGAACCCTCCGTATGTGCATTGATTATCGGGAATTGAACAAGGTTACCATCAAAAATAAATATCCTCTTCCGCGGATTGATGATTTGTTTGATCAGCTTCAAGGAGCAGCCGTGTTCTCTAAGATTGATCTGAGGTCGGGATACTACTAGCTGAGAATCAGAGACCAGGATGTGCCTAAAACTGCTTTCAGGTCGAGGTATGGGCATTATGAATTTAAGGTGATGCCGTTTGGGTTAGCTAATGCCCCTGCAGCTTTCATGGATTTGATGAATCGAGTGTTTCGACCTTATCTGGATTCCTTTGTGGTAGTATTTATTGATGATATACTGATTTATTCCCGAGACGTGGAAGAGCATGTGTATCATCTTAGTCTGGTACTTGAGAGATTGAGAGAACACCAGCTATACGCCAAGCTCAGCAAGTGTGAATTCTGGTTGGAAGAAGTTAAATTTCTTGGGCATGTAATTTCCCGGGGCGGAGTGGCTGTTGATCCTAGTAAGGTAGAAGCCATTTTGTCATGGCAGCGCCTGACTACAGTGCGCGAGGTCAGGAGTTTCTTGGGGCTCGCCGGATACTACCGAAGATTTGTAGAGAGTTTTGCTCGCCTATCCGGACCTCTCACAGCTTTGACTTGGAAGAATACGGAATTTGTTTGGTCAGAGAAATGTGAGAGGAGCTTCCAGGAATTAAAGAACAGGTTAACGACGGCACCAGTGTTAGCACTCCCAGAACCGCATAAGCCATTCGTAGTCTACAGTGATGCGTCTAGGTTTGGTTTGGGTTGTGTCCTTATGCAGGAAGGACGGGTTGTAGCCTATGCATCTCGTCAGCTAAAGGACCATGAGAAGAATTATCCGACGCACGATCTAGAATTGGCTGCGATTGTTTTTGCCCTCAAAATCTGGCGGCACTTCTTGTATGGGGAAGCTTGCGAGGTTTTTACCGATCACAAGGGTTTGAAGCATTTGTTTTCCCAGAAAAATCTGAATATGAGGCAGAGGCAATGGCTGGAGCTAATCAGTGACTATCAGTGTGAGATCAAGTACCATCCGGGGAAGGCTAATATAGTTGCTGATGCTTTGAGCCGGAAGTCACACTTGGAAGATGAAGCCGAGCCGTCAGAATTGGATTCGTTGCTTTGTGGGATGAGAAGGCTCCTTGTAGAGAGTTCGCAGCAAGTGGAGATTTTGTCTTCAGTTCTTGATATTCGGGTAACTGATTTTGAAGAATTGAAAACTCTCTAAAGAAAGGATCCGAAGTTGCTGAACATCAGGAAAAGAGTCAGAAAATCTCGAGGGTCGTTGCATTATAGCATGGATAATGATGGGATACTTCGGTTCCGAGATCGTAGAGTGGTTCCGAAGGACTCAGATTTCAAAGAACGGATCATGGCGGAAGCTCATGCGGCCCCGTATTCAGTTCATCCCGGCAGTACAAAGATGTATCGAGACTTGAAGAAAAATTACTGGTGGGATGGAATGAAGAAGGACGTTGCCTTATATGTGGAGAAATGCCACACATGCCGTCAGGTGAAGGCCGAGCATCAGAGACCTGCAGGTATGCTCCAACCCCTCCCTATTCCTGAGTGGAAGTGGGATGACATCACGATGGACTTCGTAGTGGGTTTGCCGAGAACGCCTAGTGGGAAGAATTCTGTTTGGGTGATTGTGGACTGGTTAACGAAGAGTGCTCATTTTCTGCCTGTTAATAACACCGACTCTTTGGGTAAGTTGACCCGTTTGTATGTCAAAGAGATAGTGCGGCTACACGGCGTACCAAAGAGTATAGTGTCGGATCGAGACCCGAGGTTTACGTCGCAGTTCTGGAAGCGTTTGTAGGCAGCTTTGGGTACTAAGTTGAAGTTCAGTACTGCTTATCACCCGCAGACAGACAGCCAGTCAGAGCGCACTATTCAGACCCTGGAAGACATGTTGCGAGCATGTGTCATGGAATTCCAAGGAAGTTGGGAAAACCATTTGCCGCTCATCGAGTTTGCATACAATAACAGCTTCCATGCGACCATTCAGATGGCTCCCTATGAAGCTCTTTATGGGAGAAAGTGCAGGTCGCCCTTGTGTTGGGATGAAGTTGGGGAGAGTAGGATAATTGGACCCGAAATAATTCAAGAGATGCAAAGCCAAGTCCGGATCATCAGAGATAAAATGGCGGCAGCTCAGAGTCGCCAGAAGAGTTACGCTGATACTAGGAGGAGAGAGTTGTCGTTTGAAGTTGGTGATTGGGTTTACCTTAAAGTCTCTCCCATGAGAGGTGTTAACCGTTTTGGTAAGAAGAGGAAGCTAGATCCAAGGTACGTCGGCCCTTTTCAGATTCTGGAGAGAGTAGGGTCCGTCGCCTATAGAGTTGCTTTGCCAGATTATTTTGGGGATGTTCATGATGTCTTCCACGTATCATCCCTGAAGAAGAGCTTTGGACAGCAAGAACCACGCTTCGTCGACCCAGCGGGTATTCAGTTGCAACCGGATCTCACTTATGAAGTTGTTCCGTCGCAGATTTTGGATTGGAAGGAGCAACAGTTGAGGTCCAAGACGATACCTTTGGTTAAAGTGGCTTGGGGAGATCCGTTAGCTCAAGACTTCTCTTGGGAGCGAGCAACGGACATGAGGGAGCAGTACCCGTATTTGTTCGAATAGAGAAGGTATGTGTCTTAATCTTGATCACAGATGGTTTATGTGCTTTCTTGTGGCTTGCTTTAAGTTGGTGGTTGATCTGCAAATTTCGAGGACGAAATTATTTTTAAGGAGGGGAGGATGTGATGACCCGCTTTTAAGTGTATTTTCGCTGAAATAGTTGTTTTTATTTTAATTAATATATTAGTTATTTATTTTAATTTATTTGCGTTTTAAAGTTGGTTTTTAATTTAATTGATGTTGTGTTTTATTTCTTTTAGTTGTTTTGTGGGTTTTAATCCCTTTTTGGCGGTTTAGTTTCGTTTCCCGGAATGAGGATTAGACCTCATCTTTTCCCTACATCTCTTTTCCTTTTTCTCTTCTTTTTCCTTTTTCTTTTTCCATCTTTCTTTTTCCTTTCTTTTCTTTTTTTTCTTTCTTTTCTTTTTTTTTCCTCTCCCCCGCGTCGACCCCCCCGGTCTCTCTCTCTCTCTTCTCTCTTCCTCACGGCCGAACGCTTCCTCAGCCCAGACCCACCGCCGCCGGCCACCGTGCGGCACACCACCCCCACCAAAACCTTCCCCTCCCTCCGGCGCCCCACCCCACCGATTTCCACCCCCATCCGGACGGCCGTTTGGCCAGAAAAGCTCTCCAAAGGCTGCACAGATTTTGCTCCGATCAGCCGCCGTCGCTCCACCTCCGGCCACCATTTCTTCACCACTTCATCACCGGTCCCTTGCCGTCCTAACCCACCTATTTCCGGCCTCCAACGACCACCGGAACAGCTCCTACGAGCTAGCTTTCCTTTTTGGGAAATCCGGTCTCTTTCCGGCGATTCCACCGCCACCCACGGCCAACCACCACTTCCAATAGCTTCACAACCATCCCTAGACCATTCCCTATCAATCCCAAGCCCTAGTTTGTCCCCGTTCAAAAGTGGGTTTTTCACAACCCACGGCCACAGTGAATTTTCACTGTGACGTTGCTTTTTCGCCGCCGTTTGCAACGCCTCGTGTTTTCTAAAATTGCCATATAGCGCTGTAAGTATTTTCCAAACCCTATTTTCAGATTTAAATGTATATTGCTCTTTCAATTATTTAATCTGCTAGTTGGTTGATTCCGGACTGAGTCTGAGGAGTTCGGGGGTCGGATGGATGGAGGACGAAGTTACTTATTTTATTCATTTATGTTGTTGGATTATTTTATTGTGCATTATTATGGCATTGCATGGTGCATGCACGTGTGTTTTTGTTTATGTGTGAAAAGCCTGTGTATTGGCGTAAGTGGTCTTACGGGTGCGTGTGTATCACGACCCCAAGCCGGGATGGGGTATTATCCCGGTGGAGCTCCTCTGGTCACTCGGGAGCAGAATAAACTGAGTGATGTCCCCTGTGTTGTAGCTAGACGACGGGAGCGGGGGCTAGGGGATGCTTCGCTACGAACGCGCCGGGCGCAGAACCGGGCATCGCTCTACTCACCGACTCCATGGCCCTTCGCTGGCGAGGGCTAGAGGATGTTTGGCTACGAACGTGCGGGGCACTGGAGCCAGGGTGTGCGGATGACCCCTAGGGGAGGTCATGGTGCATACGGTTAATATGGATAATGGTTTGAGTCGGGCAAAGGCCAAATGTGACTTTTGGCGTGTTTTTCGGAAAGGATGTGTTTTTGGGCCAAATGGGTTTTTGGCGTGTGTGGAAAAATCGTGTTTTATGGGCTTTGTGCATTGGGCATGTTTCATGCATATTGTTTGAGTTCTATGTGTTTTTATCTGGTAGCGTTTGGGTTTTACTTACCTGCGGTACCATTTTTGGTTCCGTAGCTTTTGGTGCAGAGTTTGAGGACGAAGAGGAGGAGGCTGAGCCCGAGGATGCGGCTCCGCCGGGTTGCTGATGCTATGCTTTATATTTGGTTTAAAACTGTATTTGTGTTTTTGTAATATTTTATTTATGTATACTTTAAACAGCTTGTATTACGTTAAGAAAAATTCTGGTACTTAGTTATGACTTTCGTTATCCGCTGCGTGTTTCTTTGTACACTTATGTTGCCTTGCACACACTTGGCACCCGTCGATAGGATGGTGACCCGGGTTGTCACCATCCGGACGTCTCGATTTCCCCGTTTTCGGGCGTGGGGATTTGGGGGCGTCACATTTCCTATATAGAATATTTTCTACACGCATAGGGATTATATACACCATTTTAATGATACAAGGGCTAATAGTAAGTAAGTTATTATAAAATACTCATCAATGAGTTAAATAAGAACAATACAGCACAAACTATATCTCTTTCAAAATGAACAAGGTTTAAGGCTCAATGTTTAGAGAAGAAAGAATGAAACTTTGAATGAATATTGTATGCTCTTAATGTTGTGAATTTGGAACTCTCAAATAATCTATTTATAGGCATATAAGACTTCATATTCAAATTTAAAAAAATTCACATGTCAAAGACAACATCATTCACTTTTTAAAAATTTTAAACCTAATTTTTTTACTTTTGGCACATGACAAAAGGAGTACACTTTACTTTTCAAATTTTTGAAACAAAATCATCTACCTTTTACATAAGTCAAATAGAGCATCAATCACTTTTGAAAATATTCAAATAAAGCATGCACATATGAAAGATAACAACCAATCATTTTTAATATTTTTAAAATTTTCAAATAAAATCATCTACTTTTTGCATAAGTCAAAAAAAGCATCAATCACTTTTGAAAATATTCAAATAAAGCATGCACATGTGAAAAATGACAATTAATCATCTTTAATATTTTCAAAATTCAAACATTTAATAATGTTATATACATGTGAAAGATGACAATCAATCATCTTTCAAATGTTTCAAATTTAATTTTCAAAATATTAATGTACACGTGGAAAATATATTTTAATATTTTATGATAAAATATTAATTTTGAACCTTAATCATAATTTCAAAATTTTAAGAGATTTACAACATTACTCTATTATTTTAATGTGAACTTATTCCCTTCTTACTTATGCTTGGTTCTTTGATATGCTTAACTCCATTGTATAGATAATTTGATCTTGAGACTCCTTTATTCTTTGAATTAATCTATTATCATCAAAATCTATGTGCAAATATGTAATTACACAAAACTTGAAACCTTTGGTTCAACAATCTCCCCCTTTTTGATGATAACAAATACTTGATAGAATTTGAAACCTGTATTAATACTTAAGCTCCCCCTGAGAATCTGCGTTGATTTTTCAAGCAAAAGTATAAATATAATTTCAAACATATATAACAAGTTTAACAATTCAAACAATGTTAATGTTCTAGTCTAAAATATCTCTCACTTTTGGAATCATTAAAAAGGATCCGCAGTAAGTATATGGACTGAAGAAAAAAACGGTGTGTTAATAGATACTGCAGATAGTTAAAAAATTGGAGCTGCCCGTGACTTGATAAGTGTGGTTGGAGATTTTAAAAAATCGTCTGATGTTGTTGAAAAAATGATTATTTTCATCCATTAGATACCAAAAAGAAATCACATTGCTCCTTGACTTTGATGATAGCTTGTCTTATTCTTTATGCTATATCTATAAAATCAGTTTTAAAGTTCATCTAATCCGCATCAAATTTTCTTCTGATCTCTATAACTCATCTGCATTCCTTTAACATTCTAGCTTTAAACTTACAATTCTTTCCTCAATGGCTCATTCTTCTAACATTCCTCTGCATTCATCCACGAGGTATTCTACACCTCAATCTCCTATCATTTCTGCAGCTACCATTGGTGTAATGTTGCAGCAAGAAAATAATAATTTGGCTAATTAGTCAGATTTCGATGCTATCTACGACTTGGTGAGTCTCGGGACTCGCTACTCCTCCTCTATAGTTGACTTTTCCTAGCAACTACAAGTCAGAAATCATGGGGTTGAAAAGTTTAAAAAAAAATTGTTGTACTTGAACAAATTGTTCAAGAGTCTCACACAAGGGAATGAATTCTTCGGCAAAAGAATAAACAGTTGAAATCCCTATTGGATTCTTCATTCCACTTGCCACCCATGGATAGGGATGGTATGAAGTTGTGTGAAGAGAATGAGCGTCTCAAACATGAGACTAAGAATCTCAAGTTTATGTAAAAATATCTATATTTTTATTGACTTTGGTATATCTTTTAAGAGATATTCATAGCATGCATTATACCTATTCTTCTTCTAATCATGCATAGCTAAAGGTTTTGTAAAAATATCTGCTAACTGATCGTGTTTGTTTGTGAACTCTAGTCCTATATCGCCTTTTTACACATGATTTCAAAAAAAATGATATCTTATTTCAATATGCTTAGTTTTAGAATGTTGTATTGAGTTCTTTGAAACATTTATAGCACTTGTATTATCACATTTGATTGGAATGTGATTATACATGAGTTTAAAATCTTCAAGTTGTTGCTTCATGTAAAGAACTTGGGCACAACAACTACCCAACAACATATTCTACCTCAAAACTAGATAATACAACAGAATTTTACTTTTTACTAAATCAGGAGACTAGTGCATGACCTAAGAAATAACATGCTCCACTAGTGTTTTTTTGATCAATTTTGCAACTAGCATAATCTGCATCTGTGTAGCTGATTAGATTGAAAGATGTGTACTTAAGGTATCATAACCCTAAGTCAATTGTACCACTAAGATATCTAAAAATGCACTTAATTGCAATTAAATGAGATTCTTTTGGAGATGATGGAAAGCATGCACATAAGCACACACTAAACATAATATCTGATCTACTGGCTATCAAATATAATAAGCTACCAATCATACCTCGATATACCTTTGAGTCAACTGGTTTACCAGTTTCATCTTTATCAAGTTTAGTGGATGGGCTCATAGGTGTTCCAATTTCCTTAACATCCCAAACTTCTTAAGTAATTCCTTAATATATTTTGATTGATTGATCAATATTCCATTTTTTGCTTGCTTAATTTGCAATCCGAGAAAGAATATAAGTTCTCTCATTATGCTCATTTCAGATTCTTCATGCATAGTTTTAGCAAAAACTTGGTATATATTTTCATTAGTAGTACCGAATATTATATCATCAACATAAATTTGAATAAAAAAATCATCATTTTCATGTTTAATAAAAAGAGTTGTGTCGATTTTTTTTCTTAAAAAATATTTTTCAATCAAGAAACCACTGAGTCTCTCGTACCAAGTTCTAAGAGCTTGTTTGAATCCATATAATATTTTTGTGAGTTTGAAAACATGATTTGGAGAAATATGATTTTCAAAACCTGGAGGTTACTCAACATATACCTTTTGATTTATAAAACCATTTAACAAATTACTTTTAACATTCATTTGAAAAAGTTTGAAATCTTTATAACAAGTATATGCACGTAGCATTCGAATAGTTTCTAATTTGCGACTGGTGCATATATCTCATTATAATCGATTCATTCTTCTTGATTGAAACATTAGACTACAAGTCGAGCCTTATTTTTAGTAATGACTCCGGACTCATCTTTCTTGTTTCTAAAAATCCATTTTGTTCCAATAATAGTATGATTTTTAAGTTTAAGAACAAGTGTCCAAACATCATTTTTTTCAAATTGATTCAGCTCTTCTTCCATAACTAGAATCCAAGATTCATCAAGAAGTACTTCATTAGTATTTTTGGGTTCAATATGAGATAGAAAATCAGTATGATTGCAAATATTTCTAAAAGATGACCGAGTACTTACATCTCGTGAAGGTTCTCCCAGAATTTGTTCCATTAGATGATCTTTTACAAATTTTCATTGTTTAGTTGCATTTTGTATTAAATTTTGATAATCTTTCCTGATATCTCTATGTTGGACTTCCTCTATTGTGTTCTCCTTATTAAGATTGAGAGTTTTCATTTTATTTATATCTCTTGTTTTTTCATCAATGGATTTCTATTCCCACAATATTCCCTTTTGAGTTGTCTCCAAATGTCACATGTCCTTCTTCTTTAGATTTAAGATCAAATAACTTAGTCTTGTCTCCCGTCATGTATCTTGAACATCCACTATTTAAAAACTATTTGTTTTTACTTGTGGATGACTTCATGCATACCTATAAAAACAATTAAAATGATTTTTCTTGGTACCCAAGTTCTTTGGGTCCTTCATTTATTAGTATTAGAATAAACAAGATTTTTAGGTACCCATATGACCCTAATTGTCATTGTATGCTTTTTTCTAATAGGATAAGTATGATAATTATGACCATTTCCATTTCAAAAATTACAAATACCATGTTGCGTATATGAATAACTTGAGTGATTATAATAATATCTTTCTTTGATAAAATTATTTTTATAAAAAAAATTTTGAATACGAAACTTTGATGTAGAAGGATTACCAAAAAAAGTTTTTATAAGATTTGTATTTTGGTTTTGGCATTTATCCCAAGCCTGTCTTGTTAAAAACACATCTTTGACTACCAATAATTTTTTCAAAATTTCTTTTTCCATTCGTAGAGTTTTCAACATTATTTTCTAAATCAGTTTTCTTCTTCTTCAACTCAAAGTTTTCATATTTCAAAATGATGCTTTCTTTTCTTAAAACATCAATTTTGTTTGTTAAAGAAGAATTTTTCTTTTTCAAAGCAATATATTTGATACCCAATTTTTCAAATTCCTTATATACCTCGTCTAAAACATTTTATAATTCTTCATATGAAAGATCTTCAATATTATCAAGATTTGTTACCTCAATGTCACTTTAATCATAAGGCAAAAATTTGCTGATTCTTCATTACTTGCTTTACTATCTGAGCTACTTGAATCATCATCTCATATAACTTTCATTGTTTTCTTGCCCTTGTTTCGATCTTTTTTTAGCAGAGGACAATCTGTCTTGATATGACCAAGTTTATTACATTTATAGCAAATTAAAGTGTCATTTTTACCTGAATCTTTCTTAGAAAACTTTTTGAAAGATTTCTTCGAAAGAGTTTTATTTTTCTTTAAGAACCTCTTAATTCTTCTTGTTATCATTGCAACTTCTTCATCTTTGTCGTTATTTTTTTCATCTTCATTACTTTCACTTTCATGAGGAACAGCTTTAAATGCAAATCTCTTCTTTGGCTTTCCTTCTTCTTCTACTATTTTCAATGTGTACTCATGAATGGTAAGTAACCCGATGAGTTCATTTACTTCGAGCTTCTTGATGCCTCTAGCTTCAAGAATTGCTGTCACTTTTGATTCCCAACGTTTTGGTTAAGATTTGAGAATTTTTCTTACTATCTCTACCTTGGAATAAACTTTGCCAAGAGCTGTCAACCTGTTTATGATGTTAGTAAAATGAGTGTACATACTAGAAATAGATTCATCATCATGCATCTTAAACATTTCATATTCATGAGTAAGAATATAAATTTTTGATTCCTTAACTTGCGAGATTCCTTCATAAGTAAATTCCAAGTTATTCTAAATTTCATTTGCCATAGCGCAAGTCATTATTTTATTAAACTTATTTCCACTGAAAGCATTGTGATGACCCGCTTTTACGTGTATTTTCACTGAAGGGTTGTTTTTAATTTAATTAATATATTAGTTTATTTATTTTGAATTAATGTGTTTTAAATTGGTTTTTTATTTATTTGATATGTTTATTTTATTTAGTCGTTTTACGGTTTTTAAAATCGTTTTCGGCGGATCAGTTTTGGTTTCCGGAGTGAGGACTGGACCTCATTTCTTTTCCCTCATCTTTTATTTTTCTTTTCTCTTTTTCCTTTTTCTTTTTCCTTTTCCTTCTTTTTCTTTTTTTTTCTTTTTTTTTCTTCTTCTTTCTTCTTCCTCCTCTCCCGCGTACGCAGCAGCCCCTTTTTCTCTCCATCCCGTCGCTGCCCCTTTGACCGGCCGGTTCTCCGCCGTCCGGCCACCGTTTGATGCACCGTCACCACCATTCTCTTCCCCTTCCACCATAGATCATCCCCACCAATTTTCAGAGCCATCGGACCAGCCGTTTGCTTTCGAGAGCCGCCGGAAGTGGCTGCACCTGCTCTGTTTTTGCCCCTGTCGCCGGAACTGTTTTCTGCCCAGACCGCCGCCGTCCGGCCACCGTTTGGCTCGCCGCCGGTCTCGTTCGAACCCCCTCCCTCCGGCGCACCTTCCCACCAAATATCTCCCCCATCCGGCCGGCCGTTTGGCCGGAAGAGCCATTTCTTTCCCCACGGATTTTACTCCGATCCGCCGCCGTCTCTCCACCTCCGGCCACCATTTCTTCACCACTTCATCACCGACTCCTTGCCGTCCTAACCCACCTATTTCCGGCCTCCAACGACCACCGGAACAGCTCCTACGAGCTTGCTTTCCGATTTGAGTTTTCCGGCCTATTTCCGGCGTTTTCGCCGCCACCCACGGCCAACCACCACTTCCAATAGCTTCACAATCATCCCTAAACCATTCCCTATCAATCCTAAGCCCTGGTTTGTCCCCGTTCAAAAATGGGTAATTTATTACCCACGGACACAGTGTAAATTACACTGTTACGTTGCTTTTCCTCCGCCGTTTGCAACGCCGCAAGCTTTCTAAAAATACCGTATAGCGCTGTAAGTATTTTCCAAACCCTATTTACAGATTTAAATATATATTGCTCATTCAATAAATATTTGTTGTTGGTTGTTGATTCCGGACTGAGTCCGAGGAGTTTCGGGGGTCGGATGGATGGAGGACGGAGTTGTCTGTTTTATTGATTTATGTTGTTGGATTATTTTATTATGCATTGATATGGCATTTCATGGTGCATGCACATGTGTTTGTGGGATTTGTGTGAAAAGCCTGTGTATTGGCGTGAGTGGTTTTACGGGTGCGTGTGTATCACGAGCCCAAGCCGGGATGGGTTATTATCTCGGTGGAGCTCCTCTGGTCACTCGGGAGCGGAATAAACTGAGTGATGTCCCCTGAGTTGTCGAGAGAGATGACGGGAGCGGGGCTAGGGGATGCTTGGCTACGAACGCGCCGGGCGCGGAACCGGGCATCACCCTACTCACCGACTCCGTGGCCCTTTGCTGGCGAGGGCTAGAGGATGCTTGGCTACGCACGCGCGGGGCGCGGAACTGGGCATCGCTTGTTAGGTGTCACATGCGTGGTGGTACTCTGCGGTGTGACACTGGAGCCAGGGTGTGCGGATGACCCCTAGGGGAGGTCATGGTGCATACGGTTAAAAATTGGATAATGGTTTGTGAGGCCAAATGGGACTTTTGGCGTGGGCCAGATGGACTTCTGGCGAGATATTGGGCCGGATGGACTTCCGGCGAGATATTGGGCCAAATGTGACCTTTGGCGTGTTTTTCGGAAAGGATGTGTTTTTGGGCCAAATGGGTTTTTTTTGGAGTGTGTGGAAAACTGTGTTTTATGGGCTTTGTGCATTGGGCATGATTCATGCATCTTGTTTGAGTTATATGTGTTTTTATCTGGTAGTGTTTGGATTTTACTTACCTGCGGTACCATTCGTGGTTCCGTAGCTTTTGGTGCAGAGTTAGAGGATGAAGAGGAGGAGGCTGAGCCCGAGGATGCGGCTCCGCCGGGTTGCAGATGTTATCTTTTTATTTGTTTAAAACTGTATTTGTGTTTTGTAATATTTTATCTATGTACGTTTTAAATAGCTTGTATTATGTTAAGAAAAATTCTGGTACTTAGTTATATGACTTTCGTTATCCGCTGCGTTTTTCTTGTGCACATTTGTTGCCTTTGCACACACTTGGCACCCGTCGATAGGATGGTGATCCGGGTTGTCACCATCCGGACGTCTCGAATTCCCCATGTTCGGGCGTGGGGATTTTGGGGGCGTCACAGGTGGTATCAGAGCGGTTTGGCTCTGGGTAAAACCACATGTCCCGTAGGTAGTACCAGAATGTTTTTAAAGGTTGTGTTTCAAAAATTATGTTAAGTAAAGTTGTTATTTGATTTGTTTTATTTGTTTGAACTTGTTTGCTTGTTTTTATTTATTTGGTTATGTTTTTGCATGCTGGTTTCTTTTGTTTCTTGCTGTGTGATGTTGGTTTTGGTTTTTGGTTTTACGATGGTTTTATTTGTTTTTCTTTAACTTGATTTGATTTTATTTAAATTGCAAGTATGTTGTTTATTTGTTTTGTTTATTTTGTTTTAAGTTGTTTTGTTTTGTTTTGTCCGGTGTTAAAGTGGGATTGAGGATTGTGCTATGACAGGAGGACGGTACTATTGAGAATGTTGTTGAAAAAAAAAAAAAAAAACTTAGTGAAGTAGGGTTGAATTTTTATAAAGGTGGGTTACTTTCATAATATTGTGGCTAGAAGGGAACGACATGGATTAGGCAATTTCTTGGGAGTAGGAATGTAAGTTGCAACTAAGGAGGGGAGTTAGCTTTAAGTCGCTTAAGACGGTTGAGGTCTTAGGTTTTGTAGAAATTATGTAATGAAGCTATAGAATAGGAGAGTGTAGGTTCAACGAACTTTAAGGATTGGTTTAAGAAAATTTTATCTAAGGTTTGAGGCCTTATAGATTTTAGGAAATAAGATTTTGGTAATTAAGGTTTTAGGTTCGACAAGCTTTGGGGGAAATAATTAAATTTCAAGTTTTAAATTTCGCTTATTCGGATGAACAATTTGGTGGCAATTGGGGTTTTAAAAATTTACAAGTTTTAAGGTGAATGTTTTGGATTAAAGCTATCAATCTCGAGGATTTCAGAAAATGACTTATTATCCGTTAATGTATTAGATTTTAAAGGTTTTGGGAGCCGATTGTTCTATTATGGGGTGTAAGCTCATTGATCTTAGAAATTTTAGAAATTATTCTTATTTGATTTAAGGTTTTAGAATTGCAGAGTTGAAGGACCAATTTATAATAAGAGTTGAGTTCTTAATTTTACAGACTTGGGGTGCTAGCTTGTTCCACTCTGGAGAGTGATTAGTTTGCAACCATTAAAATGGGGTTGATCAGAGTTTAGTTAATAATATGAAATTTTTCTGGGGTACATTTCTTTGAGAATGGAAGGTAATGATTTAGCTCATATACTTCTTTGAGGATTGTAGATATTGACTTAGTTCAGAAAATGACTATTGTTAACTCGAGGTTGTAGTAATCGATTTTAGGAAATGATTTTTGTCGGTTCGGAAGAAATAGATCCATTGAGGTTTTGGAAGCAATAGTTTAATTGTTGGTATTGAATTCGATTGAAGTTGAGACCTTATGTTCTATAAACTTTTGGGAACGGATTATTAGCAGGTTTAAGGTCATTTTCAGTACAAAGCTTTAAGCGATAACTATTTACTGATATTAAGGGTATAAGTTAAGCAGATATAGGAATGAGTCATGTTGATTTGCGGATATAAGTCGAGATGGTGGAAATAGTGGTAGTAGACTATTTGTGTGTTGGAATGACTATTGGTTTCGGCTAAGGACGTATAAGATTGACACGTGATAGTGGTAAATCGATTGGGGCGTTCAGTCGAAGCGTGTTACTCAATGGAATGTGGGTTGGCAATAATTGTTATAGCTCGAGGTTATAGTGACAAGTTTTAGGATTAATTCATACCGAGTTGAGGATAATAGATGATGCAGTTTTGGGAAATGAAATTTTGTTTATTTTGAGGATAAGGTACGGATGTTGGAAATGGAAGTGATGGATCACTTATACGTTAGAATGATTATTGATCTTAGCTAAGGATACATGAGATCCATTTATAGTGGTGGTGAGGGTGTATGGATTTCGGAGAGTACAAATCCTAGTCTCTTTTTGGGCTTGAGAGAAATGGCTTTGGTGAGTACTGAAAATGGATTAGATGTGATAGTATTAAATTCAATAGATTTTAACTTCGAGTTCTTAGTGAGTTGATCGGAGTGTACAGTTGAAGTGGGTTACCAATTGGAGTGATAGTTGGCATTTATTGTGGAGACTATCTTAGAGAATTAATTGTGACTTGAGGTCACACAGGAATTTAAATTTTGAGACTATACTTTCTTTTGGAGTTTTGAGTGTCCAATTGGGAGAATTATATACATTTTATTTAACTAGAAGAGAGATTGTTGAGTCGCCAGGTGTAGTGGATAATAAAATCTTGAAAGTGGAAGTTTGGGAATCAGCGGTGATTAACCTAAACAGGTACGTAAGGTAATAAGCAGTAGAAGTCAGGAGAGTAGTGCCATAGTTTTGATGGATTGGAGGTTTGAATAGCATGGCCTATCTTGAGATTTAATTTTGTATGCAATTGAAGGAAATAGTCGTGCTAATATTAGGGTTATGAGAATAGAAGTAGGTAAGTGAGTTTATAAGAAGGGTTTATTAAGGTTATGGTGAATTCAATCGTGGTTCGTAGTGTGTTTAGTCATCTCTAAATTTAGACGATATTCAGAATTTAGGGGATGATTTTGATTTGATTAAGGTAGCTAGAGATAATTGAGGGATAGGAGTGATGATTCACGATTTTGGGAGATTTTATTTTCTATCAAAGTGTGGTAAAGGATTTTCTTGCTTCCAGGTGTTAGAGTTAGCTTGTACTCAAGGGTGTTATTTTATGAGGATATAGTCTTTTTACATTTTGGCGAGTTATCAGAGTGTGCACGGAAGCGTGATATTTTGGAGATAATTAGGTATTTAAATTTTGTGCTGAATTTGGGTAATTAGTGACGACTCGAAATTTCAAGCAGGTACTTGTAATTGGAGAGTAATATTTTAGTTGTGCATATGATGATTATTGATGGTTTATTTTGGAAGTGACTATTAGATTACCAAGATATGGTATACAATGAAAGTTTTGATAATATAGCATAAGAGTTGATTGAGATTAATACAGTTCATTCTAATAAGAAGTACTAATTGTTGAAATTTGCTTGGGTGCGGTTTTGAAGTTCTTGTGGATATGGTGATTTCGGTTTACGTGGCCGCTTTAAGAGTTCTAGACGTGATGCATTTCTGGGAGATTAGTGCGAATATGATGGAGTTGCTTATAGGAGTATTTTTGGGAAGCGCGTTCTTCATTCTTGTGTGGAAATGGATGATGGTATGATTTTCTCAAGTATAATCGGAGTTGTTTATGGTATCCTGCTTGGTGCTGAGGTTTGATCTCGCAAATTTCGAGGACGAAATTTGTTTTAAGGGGGGGAGGATGTGATGACCCGCTTTTACGTGTATTTTCACTGAAGGATTGTTTTTAATTTAATTAATATATTAGTTTATTTATTTTGAATTAATGTGTTTTAAATTGGTTTTTTATTTATTTGATGTGTTTATTTTATTTAGTCGTTTTACGGTTTTTAAAATCGTTTTCGGCGGATCAGTTTTGGTTTCCGGAGTGAGGACTGGACCTCATTTCTTTTCCCTCATCTTTTCTTTTTCTTTTCTCTTTTTCCTTTTTCTTTTTCCTTTTCCTTCTTTTTCTTTCTTTTTCTTTTTTTTCTTCTTCTTTCTTCTTCCTCCTCTCCCGCGTACGCAGCAGCCCCTTTTTCTCTCCATCCCGTCGCTGCCCCTTTGACCGGCCGGTTCTCCGCCGTCCGGCCACCGTTTGATGCACCGTCACCACCATTCTCTTCCCCTTCCACCATAGATCATCCCCACCAATTTTCAGAGCCATCGGACCAGCCGTTTGCTTTCGAGAGCCGCCGGAAGTGGCTGCACCTGCTCTGTTTTTGCCCCTGTCGCCGGAACTGTTTTCTGCCCAGACCGCCGCCGTCCGGCCACCGTTTGGCTCGCCGCCGGTCTCGTTCGAACCCCCTCCCTCTGGCGCACCTTCCCACCAAATATCTCCCCCATCCGGCCGGCCGTTTGGCCGGAAGAGCCATTTCTTTCCCCACGGATTTTACTCCGATCCGCCGCCGTCTCTCCACCTCCGGCCACCATTTCTTCACTACTTCATCACCGACTCCTTGCCGTCCTAACCCACCTATTTCCGGCCTCCAACGACCACCGGAACAGCTCCTACGAGCTTGCTTTCCGATTTGAGTTTTCCGGCCTATTTCCGGCGTTTTCGCCGCCACCCACGGCCAACCACCACTTCCAATAGCTTCACAATCATCCCTAAACCATTCCCTATCAATCCTAAGCCCTGGTTTGTCCCCGTTCAAAAATGGGTAATTTATTACCCACGGACACAGTGTAAATTACACTGTTACGTTGCTTTTCCTCCGCCGTTTGCAACGCCGCGAGCTTTCTAAAAATACCGTATAGCGCTGTAAGTATTTTCCAAACCCTATTTACAGATTTAAATATATATTGCTCATTCAATAAATATTTGTTGTTGGTTGTTGATTCCGGACTGAGTCCGAGGAGTTTCGGGGGTCGGATGGATGGAGGACGGAGTTGTCTGTTTTATTGATTTATGTTGTTGGATTATTTTATTATGCATTGATATGGCATTTCATGGTGCATGCACATGTGTTTGTGGGATTTGTGTGAAAAGCCTGTGTATTGGCGTGAGTGGTTTTACGGGTGCGTGTGTATCACGAGCCCAAGCCGGGATGGGTTATTATCTCGGTGGAGCTCCTCTGGTCACTCGGGAGCGGAATAAACTGAGTGATGTCCCCTGAGTTGTCGAGAGAGATGACGGGAGCAGGGCTAGGGGATGCTTGGCTACGAACGCGCCGGGCGCGGAACCGGGCATCGCCCTACTCACCGACTCCGTGGCCCTTTGCTGGCGAGGGCTAGAGGATGCTTGGCTACGCACGCGCGGGGCGCGGAACTGGGCATCGCTTGTTAGGTGTCACATGCGTGGTGGTACTCTGCGGTGTGACACTGGAGCCAGGGTGTGCGGATGACCCCTAGGGGAGGTCATGGTGCATACGGTTAAAAATTGGATAATGGTTTGTGAGGCCAAATGGGACTTTTGGCGTGGGCCAGATGGACTTCTGGCGAGATATTGGGCCGGATGGACTTCCGGCGAGATATTGGGCCAAATGTGACCTTTGGCGTGTTTTTCGGAAAGGATGTGTTTTTGGGCCAAATGGGTTTTTTTTGGAGTGTGTGGAAAACTGTGTTTTATGGGCTTTGTGCATTGGGCATGATTCATGCATCTTGTTTGAGTTATATGTGTTTTTATCTGGTAGTGTTTGGATTTTACTTACCTGCGGTACCATTCGTGGTTCCGTAGCTTTTGGTGCAGAGTTAGAGGATGAAGAGGAGGAGGCTGAGCCCGAGGATGCGGCTCCGCCGGGTTGCAGATGTTATCTTTTTATTTGTTTAAAACTGTATTTGTGTTTTGTAATATTTTATCTATGTACGTTTTAAATAGCTTGTATTATGTTAAGAAAAATTCTGGTACTTAGTTATATGACTTTCGTTATCCGCTGCGTTTTTCTTGTGCACATTTGTTGCCTTTGCACACACTTGGCACCCGTCGATAGGATGGTGATCCGGGTTGTCACCATCCGGACGTCTCGAATTCCCCGTGTTCGGGCGTGGGGATTTTGGGGGCGTCACAAGCATTATATATTCATAATAGTTAAATTCAATGTATAAAGTCTATCGTCTTCACGATCAAACTCTTCTTCTTCCTTTTTGACATTTACTCTATCAGCCACTTTTGTTGGAATGTAAGATTCATTTACAATACATTTCCAGATTTCTAGACGTTGAGCCTAAAGGAATATTCTCATTATAACTTTCCAGAATGAGTAATTGTCTCCACAAAAGAGTGGAGACCGACTGCTAGATTGACTTTTATCAAATAAAACTGCAGTGTTAGCCATAATAACATAAATCAAAAGATAATTAATCTTATAACAAAGTCATTGCTCTGATACCAATTGTTGCCCAGATGACTAATATAAGAGGGGGTGAATTGAGTTGTATTTAAAAAATTAACAATTATAAACCAAATACACAATATAAAATATAAATAAAATACGAATCAGCAATAAATATAAAGAGTACGAGTAAGAGAGAAGCAAACTCAGTATGTTAACGAGATTCAGCCCCACTGCCTACGTCCTCGCCTCAAGCTATCACTTAAGGATCTCCAAACTCACTATTCAACCTCCTTCAGGTAGAGATAGAAACTTATTACACATTTGAACAACACCGCTATAAAGGATCCGTGCAAAATACCCTCTAGACTTACAATCACCTTACATGTGGTGATTCAACTATTCCCTGTGTAGAACACTTTTTACACGCACAAGGGTTATACACACCCTTTTATTGATACAAGAGCTAATAGTGGGTAGGTTATGATAAAACACTTCTCAATAAGTGAAATAAGAACAATATAGTGTAAACTATATCTCTTTCAAAATGAACAAGGTTTAAGACTCAATACTTAGAGAATAGAGAATGAAAGTTTTGAATGAATGTTGTATGCTCTTGGTGTTATGAATTTGAAGCTCTCAAATGATCTATTTATAGGCATATGAGACTTCATATTCAAATTTAAAAAGATTCACATGTCAAAGACAACATTATTCACTTTTTAAAAATTTCAAAACTAATTTTTTACTTTTGGCATATGACAAAAGGAGTACACTTTACTTTTCAAATTTTTCAAATAAAATCATCTACCTTTTGCATAAGTCAAAAAGAGCTCAATCACTTTTGAAAATATTCATATAAAGTATGCACATGTGAAATATGACAATTAATCATCTTTAATATTTTTAAAATTTTCAAACAAAATCATCTACTTTATACATAAGTCAAAAAGAGCATCAAACATTTTTTAAAATATTTAAATAAAACATGCACACATGAAAGATAACAATCAATCATTTTTAATATTTTCAAAATTTAAACATTTAATCATGTCATGCACATGTGAAAGATGACAATTAATCATATTTCAAATTTTTCAAATTTAATTTTCAAAATATTAACGCACATGTGGAAAATATATTTTAATATTTTATGATAAAATATTAATTTTGAGCCTTAATCCTAATTTCGAATTTTTAAGAGATTTACAACATTATTCTATGACTTTAATCTAAACTTGTTCCCTTCTTACTTATGCTTAGTTCCCTGATGTGCTTGACTCCATTGTATAGATAACTTGATTTTGAGACTCCTTTATTTTTTGAATTCATTTGTTATCATCAAAATTCATGTGCATGTATATAATTACATAAAAATTGAAATCTTAGGTTCAACATACAATTATATGGTTAGGGTTTGTGGATTATACAACACTAAAATGTTTTTTCAAACCACGACTATTGGGTTGACCATAAGTTTATGCAATTTGGATCTTATAAAGAAAGCATTAAGTATTGAATTTAAATACTCGATTATCATGTGTGAGAATATACTAATTCAAAAAATATAATAATATATATAGTTTACAAATAATACATAAAAATGACTACATATAAAAATTTTATTTGCTAATACAATACTATGTTCAAAGAGTGTAACATCTGGTCCCAACTTTAACAGGACTAGAATAAAAATAATTTGCTGGGCATACGGACCCAAGAAAATTTGAAAAGCCCTATGAGTTTTATTGGGCCCATGGTACCCAATGTAAACTTAATTTATTATAATAAACAAAATACCCAAGATAAAATTACACCAAAGTATTTTCCCTTGATTTAAAATAAAACCACGCAACCTAATTATATGTCCAGCCTGTTGCCTTTAGCCACTCCATCCGTGACAGTTAAAATTTTCTTTCTTTTATTTGTAGCAACCCGTGACACCATCTATTAGATATCTAAAAGTTGAAGCATCTTTTTTAAAGTTATTTAGGATGAATCGAGAATGTTTTTTTTCTTTCTTTTACTTAGTTGAAGGAGAGGGTGATGCAAATAAAAGGCGCAATTGAAGTTTGGCGTAAAAGGAACAATTCACAAGGAAGTTCAATATTTGATTGATCCGTGGGGATAATAAGTAGGGTTGATTTGTAATGGAACAAGTCTTCAAATCGGATTTGGTGTAAAGTTGATTTTACATCCTACAATAGCTAGCGGATACGTAAGAGATTTATGCAGAACACGGTTGTATCAATTTCAGTCTATGAGGAATCATTCTCCTGTTGTCTCCTGTTACATAGATGAGATGAGATGAGATGAGATGTTTTAAATAGTAATAAATAAAATATTATTATAATATAATTTTTTAATATTAATTTTGTATTGAAATTTGAAAATATTAAACTGTTTATTATATTTTATATTGAAATTTGAAAAAGTTGTAATGATGAGTTGAGATGAGATAAGATGAGTTTTTTTGCAACGGCTCACTAGAATTTTAGTTGATGAATTTTTTTTAAACTTTAGTAACATTGTAAAAATTCTGAAAATGTCTCACAAATCAAGCAATCGCTTAGGATTGAATCTGTTAGCATAGTTAGTTTCTAATCCACTTAGTTATCATAAACACAATTTTATCTATTTGAGGTTCTTAGGAAAGTGAGAATGATAAATGGTCTACGCTATTAGTCTCAAATAAATATTTAGAATTTTATGGCGCAATAAAATAATTGTTTATTTTTCGGACAACATTTGTTTGAAAACACGTTTTGATTTGTTCAAGACACTACCTTAGGAGATGAATTTTTCCAACCCATGTACGCTCCCAGTTTTGTATGATTATTTAGGATTTTATGGTGTAAATTTATTTTCACCATTTTGATAGTGAATAGTAACACCAATGTTAGCATGCAGTCTAGTTGTTTTCAAATCATAGTGTGAAATGTCTAAAACAGTCTAGAGAAGTTTTATTCAGACACTTGGCAAGATCTTAGCTGCACTTGGTGAATAGTATAGGCAATTGGCACCAAGAGGAACTATGAGATAGAAATGTGAAGGAAATGAAGGAAAAATAGGACAAAATCATGCCACCTAACCAAATACTATTCCATCCAACCATTCATTTTTGTGCCAAACCAAAAAGGGTTTCAACACTAGTTAAACCCTAAATACTTGAGATTCAACTGAAACCCCAAAATCTTGATTAAAATCGAAACTCTAAACAGTTTTCCCAAACCCCAAATGATAGCTGCTTTTAGCTTAGTGAAAATCACTTGAGTAAATCACTTTTACATGCTATTAATCATTCAAATTCATGTCATTACACCTGTATCCATTCTTTTATACCATAGCATTTTAATTGGGCCAAGAAAAATTAGATTTGGACTTGTTAGAAACCCAAACCCCAAACCAAACCCTATTGAAACCCTAAATGTTGCCCATTCGGTTAAGACCCACGAAATTGCACCACCAAGGCAGGGCTTGTACAGGAAGTTTCCCCTGCCAAGAGAGTCCTTTCATTGCTCAAGTCAGCCCAAAATAGTGGTTGACGGGAAGGCCAAGTGCCACCTTACCAACTTCCTCTCACACGACAGCAGTAGGCTGAAAAACCATGGGCTGTGGCACCTGGTTTTGCTTTTAGTTTTCCTGACACCACATCACCCAAAATTTAATTTCACATCTCCTCTCAACCCTTCTGTAATATAAGTCTCGTCCATGGTCATTTCATTAGTCTTTTGTCATTTTAAAAACAATTTCTTGGAGAGAAATCCAGAGGAACTCTCAAACAACTTTTTTGGTCATTCTTGATCGAATTGTTTAAAGCTTTTGTAAGTGGATTCTCCCAAAGATCTCTTCACATAAGTTGTTCCTCTTTGAGTTTAGTTTCTGTTGGTATATTATGGGTAAATTCTCATGGATGTTGGTGTGTTAAAATTCTGTTTAAGCATGCAAAAGTCATTATGAACGATAGTCTAGATAGTGCATGAATTATTTATGTTTTTTATTAGGTTCTTGTATTATATTTAACTTGTTGATATACAAATTTTATGAAGACTTGATGCATATGATAAGGTTTTTATAAGAGTTTTGCATAGATCTAAAGAGTTGAAAGCTAGGAGTATGAAAATAGTTTCTAGTTTGGGAAAGCTTACGTATTTTGTTATGAAAGCATGCTCTAATGACTTTGATATTCACATATATTGATTTTAGGACTTTTATCTGTGTTTTAGAATGTCATATTGAAGATTTATGGTGTTGATCATGAAGATATAAATTTTTATGTATGCAAAGGTCTGGTTAGGTCATGTATGTGAGGCTCACGGATTGATCTATGTTTTTATGCAATTTTTGCTTTGTAATCTTAGGTTTGATGCTTTGATCTGTTTTAAGACTTGAAAATTAAGCATATAAGATTATTTCTTGATGATTTACTTCATGGAAGTTTCGGAACTAATCGTTTGATAAAAAAACCAAATCATATAGTTCTCGGTTTAGAGAATATGTGCATACCAATTGTGTTGAGTATGATTTTGTGACTTTTTGTGGTTTAGTTTAATTATTCAAAGCCATATAGTCCTTAGGAATGTTTATGAGCATATTGAGAGTATGTTATTGAACTTTTGGAATTTTTGGAGTTGTTTGAAAAGGAATAGACTATGAACATCAGGGGCTGTTTTTTTGGGTCAAAATTCTTGAAGTTTCGATATGAAAGGAAGTTGTTATTTTTATGATGTAAGTTTTTTATGTTTATTCTAGCATTTTATTAAAGCAAAGGATATGATTTTGAATGTTGTATGTTGTATGTTTCAGTTTTAGCAAAAAAGATATGGCTTCAAAGAATTGTAACAAAAATCAAGAGTTTAGCATGTTTCATATTTCTACCTATGCTTGGTTCACCTATCTATATTATATTTTAAATTTTTCTAATTAGATATTTGGATTTAAGACAAAATTTATATGAGGAATGTAAATTTTGGTTAGTTTTGAAGTTAGGATGTGAAATCCTTAAATTAGGAGTAAAATGACATTTTTTTCACATGTAGAGTAGTAAAATGATTACTTTAAGTTAGTATTTTTATGTTTCTAAGTTTGTTAATGAGAAGCTTACAATGTTTAGAAATACCTTCTTACAGTTTTGTTTATTCGTGTATTAAATTCGTCACACTACGCTCATTGTAAGTTAGTATCTAACTTACTTTCAGGATATTGTGTATGTGTAGTGGTAAGAAAACCATCATTCAAGTTCTTTATGATCTTATACATGTTAGATAATGTTATGTCACAAAATTTTTATCTGTTACACGTTACTTCATGTCATTAAATGTTTATCTATTACACGTTACGTCATGTCACAAAATGTTTATTTGTTTCATATTATGTCATGTTATTCATCACGCATACATGTTACATTACGTTATGTTATGTCATCTATCATTTCATTTCATGTCACGTCATTGTCCCATGCGTACAGTTATTACGAAAAGTAGTATTTTCTCAGTTAGTCATGCGTGAGCTACTCGTGGCGTAATCTCTATGATTGTTCAAATATTCCATTGATAATTCACGTAAAGTACTTCTATTATAATCATTCTGATTGTTAGAGTACCTCTACCAAAATGCTCATGGCGAAATCATTCTGATTATCAGAGAATATTCATTAAATCTATTACTAGGTACTTATGGTGTAATCATTCTGATTATTAGGATATCTCATTTAAAATACTATGGCATAATCAATTTGATTGTCTGAGTATCTCTGAAAAAATACGTTGGGTGGAATCATTATGATTGTTCACTATTCCTGATGAAATAGCTGGCAAAATCACTCTGATTGTCAAAGTTCATGTTTAGTTTCACATTCAGTTCATGTCACATTCATGCCATTTACATTTCATATTTAATTAATCGGTTATTTATGAACAATATTCCAAGTTCATGTTTAGTTCATGTTCAAGTTCAATTTCAAGTTTAGTTTCATGTTTAGTTTCATGTTCAATTTATGTTCAGTTTCACATTTACTTCATATTCAGTTTCACATTCAGTTCATGTTAGTTTCAATTCATGTTCAGTCATATTCAGTTTCAAGTTATGTCAATTGAGTGCAAGTCCATGTTAGTACATGTCATGCTATTTGCTAAGTCATGTCACATTTATTCATGTTCACATTAACATTCATGTCTTTTACGGTCATGGCATGCAACTTTATACTATTAGTTTAAGTTTATTGTTAACTTGCTGAAATTTATAATTAAATCTCACTAGATAGTCACAACTATCATTCCCCCCAAAATGATAGATCAAGTGCCAGGAACAAGCGTATCAACAGATGATCGCTCGGAGTATATCGATCAGGCCGCAATGCAATGACGAGGATTATGACTATCTTGAACCGAGTTGCACAAGCTACTCAATGAGCTAGTTTAGTAGTTATATTAGTGTGTTATGCACTTAAGGAGCGTTGTCTCCAGTACTCATGATGTTACAGGCCTTTTGGACTAATACTGTAACTTTTGATCACTTGATATCTTACGTTATGAAGTATGTTTTTAGTGTTTTGAGATATGTATTATCTGATACATAGTATTGTTCAAAGAAAAACAATTTATCTATTACGAATATTACATATTGTCTAGATTCATGCTAGGTATATTGCATCTTTATTTTCATGAATAATGGCATGTAACCTTGTGTTATATGTCCCAACACTTCAAGCTTTGCCAAATCCCAAGCAGAATCTGGAGGTGTCACATTTCTCCCCCATTATTAGCTCTTGCTCTCTCTACTCAATAGATTGACAGATCTCTGTTGTGAACCAACCCACCCTACTCCTCTTCTTCATATGTGCCTTTCGCGAGACTGATCTTGTTGAGCTACCTAGCTTCTTTGCATTCTTCATTTGTCAAAAGGGAAGGAGCTTCCCATCAAAGAAAAGTTCACATGCAGTTAACATTGTTTGGTTACTTAAATTGCTTGACAAGAACTCAAATTCAGGCTTTCATGCTTTATCTATATCTATCTCCATTTCTCCATCTTTCTCCGTCTGGGGTTTGGGCTAGTGGAGATGAAATTCGTCTCATCCAGGAATTCAATTGAGAAAGAAATCCGGAGACTTGAAGATGGTTCAATGGATTTAGAGGTGGTTCAAACCAACGTTTTTAATTTTATTCTGTATCAGCTAGTATGGTCAAAATTTTCCATTCCGATATAGTGTATGGTACAATATACCTGCACTCCATTCCATTTCGCTCCAAATTCCGGCCATTCTGGTTCGTTGCAGTCATTCTAGTCAAATTCTGGCCATTTTGGTTGGAATTAGCATTTCGGTCCCCATTCTATTTCGGACTATTTTTGTAATTTTTTTATACTTAGATGGCATTTTTGTAAATTTTAAATTCAAATGGTATTTAATTAATTCTAGAATATAAAATATATTTACATAAAGTTCATTTTTTTTGCAACTTTAAATATGTCCCATCATTCTTTCTTTTTTAAATATCATTATTTTTAATAATTTATCTAATTTTTTCTTTTTCCTTTATTTTGTATCTCAACTCAAGTTTGTGATTTTTTCAATATATATTCATTTTATAAATTTTCAATTCTTCCATATATATACATATACATGATACACACTTACATATATATATATATATATTTATTTATTTATTGTATTAGTTGTTAGTTTATATATATATTTATATATATAATTAATCTCGAAACGGGATACTGAAACAGTCACTGGAACGATATTCAAAATTTTGGTTCAAACAGTTTCTTGGGATTCAAGTTTTTTAGCCTTTCGACATTCTTGGATTGGAACTTGGGGCTTTCGACTTAGAAATAAAGAAAACATATAGAAGAATATCAATTCAATACCATCTTGATAAAAAAAGCTAATCCAGGTTTAAAGTTTCCTAGTTCTTCTATTTATATATTTCATTTTTAGGCCTTTGTTTCTTTGAGAAAGATGTGGGTCAGTACAAATTCAGAGAGAGAGAGAGAGAGAGCCCAGCAATGGCTTTATGGGAGAAAGAGGGAGAGCTACTGATAGAGGTGGGCAACGGGGCCCCACACCCATTCACCCCATCCTGCATCTAGATCTAGTCCCCCTAGCTAGGGCGCCAGGGGGGAGGGGGGCAACCCCATCCCGCATTTCCCCCTCCACGCCCATATATATATTATATATATATAAACGTAAATATTTATATATATACAAAAACATAAATATATGTTTATATATATAAACATAAATATATATTTATATTTTATAAATTGTGTATATATAAATATATATATTATAATTTGTTAGACTTGTTTACAAAATATGCATTAGTAAATTTAAAAATTATAAAATTTAAAACTACTACACTACAACTCATACAAAATATGTACTAACAAATTTAAAAACTACATAATTTTTAAATTATAGTCATATTTACAAAATTTAAATTTACAATTTGGATCTAAAAATATATTTTTGATCACTTTTGGATGTAGAAATAATTTTTAAAAATAGTGAAAGGTAGTTTATATTTGAAGTGAAAATGAGGTGATGCAAATTGGGTATCCGCTCGGGTACCCTGCCTTACCCCTACCCCTGGATGCCGGGGCGTGCGGCGGAGGAGAAAATCCCACCCCCGTACAATGCTGGGAGAGGGCTATCCCGCACCATATGGTGCGTGTAGCACCCCTAGCTACTGAGGGGTGAGAAAGGGAGAGTCAGGCTTGAGAGAAAGAGAACTTGGCAATTGCTTCAAGAGAGAGAGAGAGTGACTGAGAGGTGGAGAAAATAAGAGAGCTTTGGCTTGAGGAGAGAGAGAGAGAGAGAGAGAGAGAGAGAGAGAGAGAGAGAGAGAGAGACTGGGGGAGAGAGAGTTTCACTGATTTTTTTTTCCATGTAGTCAGTTGTACCATAATTATACGAGATAGCATGTGTCACATCCCAACTGGAGAGTGTAAATTCTATATACACACTACGTCTAGTCCCAATGCCTCCCTTTGTTATGTTATGTTTATGTATGCAATGGATAATTAATAAATATTTTTTAGGACTTTATATTATCTAAATTAGGAAATTGATTAATATTAGGAGTCTTTTATGAGGTAGTATTTTGTTTATCTAAATACCTTTTGTTAGTCTTTGCAAATTATAAGGCCATCGCTGTTTATAATAATAAAGGCATCTAAGTTTGAATCAATTTTATTAACAAACTTCATTCATTAATTGGGAAGATTAGGATCCATGGAATTGTCCTACAAGAGGAGATTTGAGATTTCTTGAATTACCCATAGATATCCATTAAATGCTCAATTATGTAATTTATTATTTATTACATGTATAAAAGTTGAAAAATTTTACTCATCATCTTTATATTATATATCTATTTTTATTTTGTTTTTATTTTTTTCCTTAACAAGTATTGTAGGGACAATGAGTAGAATAACGTATAAAAGGTGTAGCAACTTTTTTGTTTGATATATTTCCACATAAGCGTTTATGTAGTAAATCTGACCTAATAAACTTTATCCTTCACTTGGTCTTCTTTTGATCCCGTTTTTCATCTCTTTTTGATCTTCTCATCTTTATCCAAATCAATGCAACTTCGAAAAGCCACGGTACAGTGAATTCTTAAGAGCAAGTTAGGTTTCCCTTTTCATGAATTCAAATCAATACTCTACTCCTTGGATTTTGAGGTGTCGATATCGGCCATTACTTCCTCTCCGGTTATTTTCCGTACGATCAAATTAAGTTTGCTGCCTAGATTTCCATAAGATCAATTAAGGAGTTTGGAAAGAAACTATTGCCGCGAATTAAATTCATGTCCAATTAATTCTCATTAGTTACTTCTAAGATTAATTTGAGAAGTCAAGGCTGACAATTAATTTCTATACAATTTATTTTTGTCCTCAATTTAAAATAAGAAAAAAATAATTTGATACCGGATGGACAAACGGGATAATACGTGTCATCTATGTTATTGATGTGTTTCACCACCACCTATGTTCTACCACCTACAACCAAAGAATAATATGGCTTGGCGGTTCGTGGAACGCCTTCAATGTCTAAATCAGTGATCTTAATGAATCCACTCTTTTCAATACCAATAAATTAGATATATCCTTACATACTTGGATCCTCCATATATATAAGGCTTGTAACAAATCTATTGTTCATGTGATAGTTGACTTATCTGTTATTTGGGATTCAAGCTGTGGATAAAGGGCCCATTTGATATTTAAGTCAAATGGTAACCTTTCTTATCCAATATAATCCTTAGATGGTTATCCATCGACATCAGAGATGGACTGGTCCTTTGAAATCAGTCCGAAATCTTATGGGCCAAGGGTCAAACTAACAGCCCAAGCTTATTTGGGCCTCTCAAGATGTTTCATCCTCTCCTATCTATTAACTGAGATTGATAAAAAATGTGCCGGAATGATTTGATCCAAATTATTTAATATCACAAAGAAAATCTTAAATGGACAGAAGCATAGAAAAATTATATCTAAGTTTCCCTATAATAACATAAAAATGTGTACTAAGATTTCACGAAAGTGGATGTCGCATTAGGAATAGACTTTGAGATAAGAGTGTATATCTATCATGTTGATTTTGGTAATATTTTAAAGGGATATGCTACTTTGCCACCTAAGTTTGACCATTGAGTGTCTTCCTTAACATAAATTGTATTTTTTTTCTTTTAAATATTTTTAAATATATTTAAATATTTTTTAAAAATAAAAAATATATATTAATACACTAATATTCATGTTAGGGTTCCTATAGGTTGGAACTAAGTTGAACTGAAGAGAAACTTGAAGGAACTATCGAGTAGGAGAAGTACAAAAGCTGGAAGAAGTTTAAAGACTAAAAGACAAGAGACGACGTCGTAAAAGAGAAATGAAGTGCACTGTTTGGTTATGAAGTTAATACAATAAGGCAAGTCTCGTCCTGCGCACCGTTTTAGTGTTAAGAAGTTTGGGGTGCCACACACCGTGTGAGTGGGTCCTTTTATTGAGTTTGTAAACGCGGCGTTTGGTATTGATACCAAATGGTGCGTTCATCTGTTATTTTGTGTCTGCTCTAGTTTATTCTCAATTCTGTTAGGATGGTCAGTGTCTTAAGGCAAGGGAAGGTGAGTGGGAAGGATCATGATGGGCCCCAAGAGGGACCAAGTCGTAAAGATCATTTGCAAGTTTTAGTTGGGGCAATTATAAGATCAAGAGCTAGGAAAATCAAGGAAACTTATGCAAGGATGGATAAAATCCACTTGAGATGTGTTTAGCAAGAGTCCAACATTTAAGATGGGCTTGAAAGGAGGAGGTCCAATTCTAATCCATATGATACGCTACGGAAGACACGACTTGGGCCTATTGTTATTAAAGGGCTTGGACTTATATATTTCATTAAAATAGCTTATTTTATTATTTTAGAATAAGTGGGCTTGAGGATGTCAGCCCACACATATGTCTTATTTCTAATGAACTATGATTTTTGGGAAGACTTTGTATTTTGGCCAAGGGCTTATTTGGAAAGTTATTATTTTATGTGAACTAGGGTTTTAGAAGTTAATGTAGCACGACACTGTTCACGCTACAGTACCCGCGGCCCACTTAGGGTTTTAGGGGATTGTTTATTTAAACCAATTGTAGCCTTATTTGAGAAGGTTAGACATTATTGAAATTGATGAATTTTATTCATTTGGAGTTGAGTTTATCTCCTCTTGTTCTTGATTGAACTTCTGAACTTATCAAAGGTAAATCATAACCTTCGTGGTGTTTCTCCTCTATAATCTGGGTTCTTGAGACTGGTTCTTCAACGGGTCTAGATTTTAATATAATCTAGGTTCTTGAAATGGGTTCTCAACGGATCTAGATTCTCCATCCATAGACTTGATATTAGCTTTCTTGGGTTTGTTTTTCCAATATTGTTGTTGGGTCTCAAAGCAAGTCGATTGAGGTTTACATCAGATCATCTGAAACATTTGAAATTTTTAGTAGAAGAATTTTGTAAGGAGGTTTGGGAGCCCTCGAAGCACTCCCATAGCTATCCATTTGATTTTTCTTTCCATCATTTCTTCATACATCTGGCATGCACTATGCTCTTTCCATATAGCAAACATCCTTCCACTGTTGCCATCATTTTCTTGATATACAGCAGCACACAAACACCCTATTATCCATAACTATCTAGCACACAATAAACCTAATATCCACAACTATCAAAGTTCTTAACAGTTGTATCAGCATCCAACGATCCTATGGCAGAAAACACAAGGTCCAGGCATCATCAAAACAAGGAATTACAACAACAAATTCTTGAACTTAAACAACAAAATGGCCAGACACAGCAGACTATGCAAGAATTCAAGACTAACATGGACACACTAAATGATATGATGCGCACAATCATCCAGCAACACCAACAACAAAATCAGCAACATCAACACCAGCAAAACAATCAGCACCAGTACCACGAACGGCGCCAGCTGCAGTATGACGACCAAGAACCACTAGAACCAAGAAGAGGCAACTTAAGAGGCATGCGCTTAGACTTTCCACATTTTCAAGGAGACCATCCAGTCTCATGGATTTTCAAAGCACGCCAGTACTTTAAATTTCATCAGACTCCCTTGCCACACTGCATGCTCATGCCATCCTACCACATGGAGGGGGAGGCTCTTGTGTATTATCAAGAGTCTTCAGAGAGAGGCCATTTCCATGACTGGGACGCGTTCACCAGGTCTATGATTCTCTGCTTCGGGCCAACGTCTTACAATAGTCCCATGGGGGCACTAACTCAGTTGAAACAATCCAGCTCTATTGTGGCTTACATTACACAATTTGAAACCGTGGCTAATCGGTTGATGGGCCTTTCAGATGAACACAAGTTGTGTTGTTTCATTAGTTGGCTGAAAGATGAAATCCATCTTCCCATAAAAATGTTTGATCCTATCAATATGAATGCAACATATGGGTTAGCAAGAATACAAGAGGAATACCTCTTAAGTGTAAAAAAATCCAGCAAGCATACACGAGAGAAGTCTAGTGAAACTTTTGGGGTTTTTCCCAAGGGTCTTACTCGGGTAGTAGCAACAATAATAGGTCTGGACCTATGGGTGCCACCAGACCAGTTCTCTCAGCCTAGATGGATAAGAAATGTAAAAAATGGTTGTGTTACCATTGCAATGATAAATGGAACCCTAACCATAAGTGCAGTAAACCGAGGGTTTATTTCATCCAAGCTAAGGATGACAACATAGAGGAAAAGGAGGAGAACATCCCTACAAAGGTCGCTAAAAAGGTGGATGAGGATAGCAAGGCTGATGACAAGGTAGAGGTACCTGAAATTTCATTGGCTGCAATTGCGGGCACTCCTACAGTAAGTACAATGAGGCTGGTGGGCAGCATCAAGGGCAAGGAATTGGTGATTCTAGTGGACTCGGGCAACTCTCATAACTTCATAGATTCAACCTTGGTTCCAAAGCTAGGTGGCAAATAGGCAATGCCTACAGAGCAGAGGAATGTGTAATGATGTGAATTTGAAGGTGCAAGGTACTTCATTTAAACCCTCTCTTTATGTACTTGATCTTGCGGGGTGTGATTTTGTGTTAGGAGTCCAAGGGTTAGAGACCTTGGGCCCCATTACTTGGGATTTCTCTAAACTACTGATGAGTTTTAAACATGAGGGAAAATTGACTGAATTACAAGGGTTAAAGCTGAAACCCTCAATGGTGGATGATGGTCGCAAGATGCTAAAGGGCAAGGGTATTTTGTTACAAATTATGGCTGTGGAGGGGGAAGTGGAAGAATAGAAACTTATGCATGGTGATGTTATTCAAGTCTTGGAAGAATTTCAAGGGGTTTTTAATGAACCTAAGGGGCTACCACCATCTCGTTCCCATGATCACCAAATAATTCTCAAGGAGGGTACCCAGCCCAGGCTAATAGGCCTTACCGGTATCCTTACTACCAAAAAATAGAATTAGAGAAAATAGTGATTGAGCTCTTGAAATCAAGGGTGGTACAGCCTAGCTCCAGCCCTTTTTCATCTCCTGTTCTGCTAGTCTGCAAGGATGATGGGAGTTGGAGATTATGTCTGGACTATAGGGCATTAAACAAGGAGACGGTGAAGGCAAAATTTCCCATTCTGGTGATTGATGAGCTGTTGGATGAATTATTTGGCTCGGTTGTTTTTTCTAAACTCGATTTAAGGTTAGGTTACCACCAAGTGAGGGTAGTTGAGGAAGATGTACCCAAAATAGCGTTTCGCACTCATGATGGGCAATATGAGTTTTTAGTAATGCCCTTTGGCCTAACTAATGCCCCAGCCACATTTCAAGGGTTAATGAATGATGTCTTTAAGCCTTATCTAAGGAAATTTGTACTTGTATTTTTTGATGACACATTGGTCTATAGCAAGAGTCGAGTTGAACATTTAGAGCATCTAAGGAAGGTTCTATCCTTACTGCAGCAAAAAAGCCTATATGCCAAAAGATCTAAGTGTAAATTTGCTATTGGAGAAATTGACTACTTAGGTCATGTGATTAATGCAGATGGGTGATGGCAGATGCTTCTAAAGTGGCTGCTATACTAGAGTGGCCTAAACCTAAGAACGTGAAGTCTCTAAGGGGATTCCTAGGGTTAACGGGGTATTATCGGAAGTTCATCCAAAATTATGGGAGTATTGCAACCCCTCTCACTGATTTGTTGAAGAAAAATGCTTTCTCTTGGAGTGACGAAATAAGGAAGGCGTTTATAGCCTTGAAACAGATTGTTGCACACCCTCCGGTTTTAAGGTTACCAGATTTCAGCAAGCCCTTTATTATTGAGTGTGATGCTAGCGGGATCGGTCTGGAAGCAATTTTAATGCAATTGGGGCAGCCTATTGCTTATCTTAGTAAGGCCATTAAGGGCAAGGCCTTACTCTCATCGATCTATGAGAAGGAATTACTAGCTCTCAAGACGGTTGTCCAAAATGGAGGCCTTGCCTCCTTGGTCAATCTTTCATAATTGGGACCGACCAACAGGCCCTCAAGTTTTTCCTTGAACAGCGGGTAGGAATTGAGATGCAACACAAGTGGGTGGCAAAATTGATGGGCTATCAATTCCCTATTGAATACAAAAAGGGGAAGGAAAATAGAGTGGCGGACGCACTCTCAAGGAGAGTGGAGGATTCGAACAGGGTTGAATGTGCAGCTATACTGTCTTTCCCTACTCCCTTGTTGCTAGATGAGTTAAAAAAGAGCTACCAAGAGTCTAGTGAGTTGGTTGAATTATTGGACCAACTTCAGTCAAACCAGAATGTACCTAAGGGGTTCTCACTAAGGCAAGGGTGATTCTCAAGAAGGGGAGAATTGTATTGGCTGGAAACTCTAATTTCAAAAGGAAGGTATTGCAGTTTGTTCATGACAACCCTCAAGCAGGCCACTTGGGATACTTAAAAACATATAAGAGGGCTAAACTAGATTTCTATTGGAAGGGTATGAAGAAAGATATCAAGAAGCTAGTAAGGGAATGTGATACCTTCCAAACTATGAAAAATGAGACTGTACACCTAGCTGGATTACTCCAGCCCCTTCCCATTCCCAATCAGCCCTGGACTGATATATCACTTGATTTTGTGGAAGGTCTACCAGTTTCAAGAGGGTATATTGTAATATTAGTGGTGGTTGATCGACTCTCTAAATACGAGCATTTCATACCCTTGGCCCATCCCTATACGGCCCAGGTAGTAGCAAAGGAATGTATGAAAAATATTTTTAAGCTCCATGGGGTTCCTAGGTCTGTGGTGTCAGATAGAGACCCCATTTTTCTGAGCACTTTTTGGAAGGTTGTTTTTAATGCACAAGGGTCTTCACTTGACTTTAGTTCGGCTTATCATCCTCAATCAGATGGCCAAACTGAAGCCGTGAATAAGTGTGTGGAAGGTTATTTATGTTGTTATACAAGTTATAAACCTAAAGGTTGGTCTTACTGGCTTCGAATGGCCAAATGGTGGTATAATACCACCTATCATTCCACGACAAAAATGAGTCCCTATCAAGCTGTCTATGGCTACCCCCCACCCTCTCTTATGGTATACATTCTAGGTACAGTTACAAATGAATCAGCAAATCAATTTCTCAATGACAGGGATCAGATAATAAACTTGCTAAAACAAAACTTAATAGAGGCCAATAGAGGATGAAGTATTATGCAGATCGACAGAGAACCAAGCGTGTATTTGAGAAAGGGGACTGGGTTTACCTGAAGCTTTAGCCATATAGTAAAAAAACCCTAGCTTTGAGACAAAATCTTAAGCTGTCACCCAGGTTCTATAGGCCCTTCCAGGTGGAGGAAAAGGTCAGATTAGGCTTGTGCATAAAATGCACTGGGCCGATCCATCCGCAAGAACCGGCTTGAGCCCACCCGACAAAAGTTGAGTTATTCGGATTCACGTCACTAGCGGGTTGAACCAAGTTAATATCAGTCGAAACCGATACTGTCTAGTGCGTTTTGAACCAAGGCAAACCTCTTCCCTTCGTTTCACAAACCCTAGCCACCAGTGCACCACTCCATTGGGCATCGCCGTTCATTGTCACTGTTGGGAATCGCTGTTCGTCGTCACCGTCGTCTTCACCATTTAAGCCAGTGAGTCCCTCTATTTAACGTATTTCCCCCAAAACTGAAAATTGAAAATATGATTTTCTACTTGGTTTTGCTTCGTGTGATTTATCTTTGTGATTTTGTGCTGGGTTTTGCTTAAAGGATGAACGATGATTGTATTTCTCTTCAAGATGAGGATTTGGTTGAAGTGGGTTTGATTTTGTGTTGGTTTTGGTTAGAGGTTTTGGTTGGAGTTTTTGAACTGGGCGATGGTGCTTTGTTGGGTTTTGCAATTGGCTTTGGTTTTAAAGTTCTTTAATGGTGGATAGTAGGAAGGATAAGTGCTTGGGTACGTTAGTTTCTTAGTTCAGATCTGCATTTTTTTTTTCTAACTAATACGAATGATTTGTTTTTTTAAGATCCGAATATATTTTTTTGAGATCTTTTTTTTTTCTTATTTTCACCCATGTTGGTGACCATTTTGGTCCCCTTTTTGTCAATAATAAGCATTTGATGAAATACCATTGTTCTGGCTTCGTGAGAAGAACAAGACTTTCCTTTCTGTGGCATGCATATGAGTCTATGACCTTATCAAGCAAGTGTGCAGCTTTGCTGGCTTCACGTGTTTCTTTTCTAGTGCGTTTGCGCATGCATGCGTGCTTGCATTTCTAGAACTTGTATTCAGTTGTGCTGTGCTCTGTTGTTGAGTGGTACCCGTGGTACCCTTTTGTTATAAATCACGATCGCTCTGCAGTTGTCCTCTATTGCTTGATGTAGTGTCATGCCGAGTGCCCTCATTCTATTTGTGAAAAGGTGGCATAGAATCTTTTATTCCAATACATCCCACCTAATTTTTACTTTCCAATACAAGCAAAACTGACAAGACAACGAATAGAGATGAAGCATTAAGCATAGTTCTTTAATATCCTTTTAAGTAGATCCTAATTCCAGTCATAGTCAAAGAACAAAAAACATGGTTTGTCAGAATAACAAGATAATAATCTTGTTGACTCTTTTAAGTATATTCATCTTTCAAGAAAAATAGCACAATGTCTTCAATGTATTTCAGTTTCAAATGATGGTGCAAAGAGTAATAATGCCATCCATTTTGAATGATTTAAACTCAATACAAGACATATCAAGTTTGAATGCTTTAGCCAGTTAGGAATCTCTTACAAGACCCACCAGGCCCTGCTGCTGTTGGTTGCTCCACAGGATCCTTCAACTTTGCTTTATCAATTATTCTTCAAATGAGTCAACAAGATTATTATCCTTCTATATAGTATTGGGAGTTGGGAATCTTCCAACTCCTGTCCATTTCTAATTTCCCAGCTCTCGAATAGAAAATTCTGGTCACATTCTTTTGCAACTCTTTTGCAGCCCCATGTACTTCATTACGCATGTCTATAGGACCCCATCCATTTTATTCCCAAGTTCACACAATACTTGAGCACCTTCAGAACCTACTCTCAGAACCTCCTTTTCAAAACCTGTCTTAGTTCAACAGGGGCTAACAAATATGAATTGCAGATGCAGCATGATTGCTTGAAACAATACAAGAGTATCCATCCTCATAGCTTGTAGATACTCCAGCTGATCTGTGGTGACTATTTGAATTGAAAGTAATCCTTGATGGGTTTCAAATCACGTCAGATCTTCCAGCTTTGTTCAGAAGATATTTTGATTCCCCTTACAATCCATATAGTTGATCTGACAATTTAAAATTAACCAATAACATTTTAGATTATTTGTTTATTTCTGGGCTTATCCTTTTTGTATTGTTTGGGCTTATCCCCTTATTGTTGTTTGATCAGATTTATTGTACAGATCTGAATTTTTATTGTACTTGGAAGCTTTCCTTTATTGTACCAATTTTATATTGGATTTTCCCTAATCTTAGTTTCTAAACCTTTGATATTGGATTCGTAGATTCACTTGCAAAATGGTGGATTAAAATGGAATGTAGGTAATAGCTTTGGAAACCCAAGGATGAGGTGAGGTTTTTGAATTATAGGAGATGCAAGGGAATTTTGTTGCTGCCTTCTCAACAAATTTTGGAATTGGTTTTAATAGTTTGGTAGGGGTTTTAATGGTTTTAACAGTAGTTGTATAGAAAAATATGTTTATTTTGCAGTTTTTCTCTTGATAGCTTTGTACTAGTATTTTGCTCATTCCTTAATAAAGAAATGATATTGATTTGTATGGAAAAGAAACCAAACAGATAGAGTGGGTGCAGAATTTCCTCAAAACAAAAATGAACTCAACTTAAAAATAAATAAATAAATAAAATATCCGTCCGTACGGACCTGCATGTACGGATGGGTAGGGTCGGGTTGGCGCGTTTTGCTAATCGGATCAGGTCAGACCCGGCTTGTCTTCATCAGGTTGCAGGCCTAGGTCAGATCTATGGCCTATCGACTAAAGCTACCTAAGTCTTCAAAGATAAATCCCACTTTTCATGTGTCCTCTCCAAAAAGAAAGTTGGGTTCGCAGGTTCCTATCCTCCCAAATCTTCCACCCATTGATTCGTTTGGGGAGATTCAGCTAGAGCCGAAGCTGATTTTGGACTGAAGGATGAAGAGGCAAGGAGATCGAGCAGTGACTAAGGCGTTAATGAATGGGTTGCCGACGGAAGAAAGTAGCTGGGAGAACTTGTGGAAGCTTCAAGACCTTTATCCACACCTTGGGGACAAGGTTTTGTGAAGAAGGGGAGAATGTTAGGGTTCCGACAAGTTGAACTGAAAAGAGACTTGAAGGAATTGTCAAGTAGGAGAAGTATAGAAGCTGGAAGAAGTTCGAAGACTAAACACAAGAGACGACGTCGTAAAAGAGAAATGAAATGCACTG